>NC_142543.1:8800714-9113571 GCF_056151865.1 Erythranthe guttata | reverse complement strand
CAGTCTGTTCATACTTAAGTCGATTCAAAAGTTAAATAAATTTTAAATATCAAAAAAATGATCAAATTTTACGAACTACAATTTAAAAAAACTTTAATTTATTATATTATTTATAATAAACTTGCAATAGTTACATATTTGATCCCTATTCATATACAAAATTTTAATTTAGGTCCTTCAACCGGAAATGCCCCCAAGTGGAGGTCAATTTGTATATTTGAAAATCCACCTCCCTGGCTGAAATAGCTTTGAAAATTGTAGAATCACCCCTATACTTACTCCATCTTCCTAGCCGCTCCACCCAAATTGCAAATTTGACCCCAAAGTGGATCTCTATTTCACTATCCAAAATATCTGTCACATCTACGAAAATTCGCAATCTCGAGCATACAATCTTATGATTTACGATTCAAATCTTGCGATTCAATTCATTCATATCTAATTCAATTCAAATGTTAAAATAAATCTTAAATATCGGCTAATCGATCAAAGTTTACGATTTTTGGTCCCTATATTACCTACATTGTTTTTTTTTTGGTTTTTTTGTTTTTTTTTTATTTTTGTCCTTAAACAAGAAATGCACCCCAAGAGGGGGTCAATTTGTAATTTATGGAAATCCACTTCCTTGACTGAAACAGTTTTGAAAATTGCAGAATCAGCGCTATACCAATTCCATTTTCCCAGTCGTTTTACCGAAATAGCAAATTTAACACCAAAGTGGATCTCTCTTGCAATATCCGAAATATTTGCCACCAAGGCAGTATGCTTCGACTCCTCAACTATAATCGCGTGTGACTCATTTACGAAAATTCGCAATACCGAGTTTAAAATCTTATGATTTACGATTCAAATCTTACGATTCAATTATTCATACTTAAGTCGATTCAAATGTTAAAATAAATCTTAAATATCGACAAAGCGATCAAATTTTACGATTTACGATTTAAGAAAACAATAATTTATTATATTATTTATAATTAACGTGTTATAATTACTATTTTGGTCCCTATATTATATCCCATTTTTTATTTTGGTCCATAAACAAAATATTGTTTTCTGCACAAATTATTTCCTCCGATTTTCCTTTAATTATAAAATAATCCATAACATTTTTGGGTAAGTTCATTTCAACTCCTGATAAAACATTTTTATTATTATATTATCCTACAGTAATTTTTAAATACCGATTGCTGCACCCACTTTTTCCTGATAATTATATTACCACCCCTTCCAAGGCCTTCCTATTATTATATTATACACATGTCAATTTTTTAGATATTGCTCTAAGCACCCATTTTTTCATCTCATTTTCCTTTAATGACAAAATTAGCCCTAATATTTTTGAGTAGTTATAGTTCCACCCCTGATAAGCAGTTTTTATTATTATATTACCACCAGTAATTTCTGAAATATTGATTGTTGCACCCATTGTTTCGTTACATTTTCCTTTAATTCTTGAATCAGCCCTAACATTTGACGAAAACCCCCCTCCTGTTTGGGTAATTACAGCCACCCCCCTCAACTATGTATTTATCTTACGAAAAGACCCCTCCATAGGTAAATTTAAGGATGTTAATTCGGTAAAACCGGACCAAAATTTTGGTACGCCAACATTTCATACTGTTTACCGAACAAAATATACGATTTGGTTCGGTAAATAACCGAATTACATAAATTTTACATAAAAACTTGGCTGTTAATTTATTCACTATTATTTATCTGAGTATTATTGTACGTAGTGTTAGGGGCGAGTCCGCTATTTCCAAAGGGCTAATGCAAAAGCACGCCAATTTTTATTAATCTGTCCACCTAAAATCCAAAATAATTACAAAACTCCAATTTTTTAAATTTTTTTTTTTTGTTTTTCCTTGTCGTATTTTATGTTGTCAGAAAAAAGTCGTAATAAAAATAAAAACGGTACCGAGAAATACAAACTGTAGTTTGAGAAAATCGAAAATGAGTTCTTCGCATTTCTTGTCAGTCTCTATGACCAAATCCACCTACACGGAACGATCGACACACATCAGTATATACAAAAATTAAAAACAAACAAACGCGTCCCAATATATAAACTCCTAACATCATCATTCATCAGAACAAATTTCCGAAACCCGAAGAAGCAATCGAAGCATCGCCGAAGTCGACAATCGGAAAGCTGCGCGTAACAGTGAGCATAAATAGCACAGTCCCAACTGTTTTTAGAGTAATACGATTTACGAAACAGAAATTATAGTATGCAAATATTGATTTTTCACTGCAAAAATTATATTGTCGAAAACAGAGAGAAAATAAATTGTTTTTAGTTCTTCAACACTATGTTTTTGATTGAGGATATCAATACCTATAAATAATGGACAACACATTTCAGCAAAGTTGCAGCCTAAGAAATATTCTTCCCAATCAACATATAACAAATAAACAGAATATTCTATTCGGTTAATACGACAGCCTTCTTTTAACCTTGTGCCTGCTGATAACGATTAAGATGCTCCTTCACTTCCAGCCAAATCGACAAAATTCTGTCAATAATGAAAGAATTTATGGTCCCGAATTCGTATTATACAGAGATGTTATCTAAAATGTTATGACACTTGAGACAACATGCAGCGGAAATCTAAAGATTAAAAGACAATACTCAGAATTAAAAATGTTCACAAGTAAAGACTTGTGAACTTGTCCTTTACAGGACGGAAAAATATATTAAAATCAGTATTCCAAGAATACAAACAGAAGAGTGCGAAAACTTCTTCCTTATGAGTGAATCTTTTTCAAGATCACTCTTACAACCAAATCTAGATACTAAAAGAAAGATATCAAAAATTCTAGATTTCAAAGAATGTACTTATAAATAGTACGTACAACAGATCCTAGAAAACACACTAAAATTCTCGAGATTAAAACTTCAGCTCTATTTTTTTGTTTCCTCGAAATCTGTAATAATCTTGAGTCTTGAGTTTGGTATTTATAGACTTGCCAAGCTTCCACTCTTCAGCCCATGATCTGCAAGAAAACCAACCACAAGAGCACTCAAGATAATGGGTTAGTGGGTTAGTTAGGAAGTTAAGATAAATCCCATAATTAAATCCACTAAGCACTACTTAACCCTACTAAGCCCACTAACTAAGATTTAGTTTAGAAGTTAAGAAAAGTTAAAAACACATTGTGAAATTAATTCACGTGTTTCAAACTCCCCCTTTTTAACTTTCTGATCAAAACTAAATCTTAGTCAAAGACTCCCCCTGAGATATTGCTTGAACTCCCCCTGAATTTGATACCATTTGAAAAACATAGAAACAATAAATTAAAACCAAATTCAGCAAGATAGTCCAACAAAAGAAATAATCAAAGTGCAGTCCTAAACAAAAGTTCAGAGGGAAAATAAACAAAACACAAACAAAAATATTGTTCATGAAAACAATCTAAAGTAAAATATCCAAAGTCTCCAAGGTCTCCTCAGTTTCAGCTGCTGCTCCTCCTCCATCACTAGATCCACTGCTTTCTTCTTGAGCTTCCCCCTCTTTCTTTGCTTCCTCTTCATTGACTCCTTGCTCTCTGCCTCTAACATCCAAAGGATGAGATGTTCCTGCTTCAGTTTCATGATCTTTTTCTCCCCCTTTTTGATCAGAAAGAGCCTTCTGAATCATCTCCACCATGGACTGATGATAGGTAATCTGAGCTAGAGAATGAGTAAGCTGCTGCAATAGAAGATCTCTAGGAACAGACACAAGAAGGTTAGAAGTGTTGTCAACATGAGGTGCAACACCCTCAGTACCAATGTTATTTTGACCTGATTCAGTTGAGAGAAAATCATCTCCATTCCAGGGAAGATCTTGAACATGAGGAGCCCTCAGAAAATTTTGAGACACAGTGATCATGCCTTGTGGGGTGTGAAGATATTCTGAGTCATCTTGGCCCAAGTTTTGAGAGAGTAAGATGGAATAGATGAGAGAAGGATAGGGGAGGTGAGTGGAGGGTGAAATTTTCTGGGCAAGATGACCAATAGTATCAAAGAACAGTTTGCCAAAATCCACTGGTAAACCCATCCCCAATTTGTACATGAGTACAGCATGAGGTTTTGTTACCACAGAGACATTTTTGGATGGAATCCAATTCATCACTGTGAGTCTAAATAAGACAGAGTAAAAAGCAGTGAGTTGAGAGACTTGAAATTTTCTTGGGTGTGCAGGCCAACTTCTTAAACGGTTTCCAGAAATAACTTTGCAAATCTCAGTAAAATCACCATAATTATCCTCATCAATCACAGTAGGAGTTTGCAAATGAGAGTTGATAATTTTGGGAGAAAATGAATAGATGGCATTGCGCACAAACACTTTACCAAAATTTGGAGAGTTTTTCTTTAAAAATGAGGTTTGCAAGTTGGCATAAAACTCCTTCACAACCAAGGGATCATAAGAGCAGGCAATCTCAACTAGGTTAAGGATTTTTCTTTGGTGAAGAAAAGCTGTTATCCTATGCCTATCAAATTCTTCCTTAGAAATTTTCTTTTCCTCAATGAAATGACAATTCATGACTTGAGGACTCAACAGTGAATCAGACTCAAAATAGAAATTAGGACTGAAGGCATTTGTTACCTCAAAAGGGGTTGACAAGTTCTTCCCATCCAGGTCTGGTTCTTCTTCTTCTGAGGAATCATCATCTTCTGAATCTTCAAGCTCATCAGGGACATATGCTGGTTCAGGTGATGCAGCACGTGGGGCAACACCTTCTTCCTGCTGAGAAGAGTCTTCAGAGGATTCACTGTCGGAATCAGAAGAGGACAAGTTTTTGCGAAAAGTAGCTAGTGGAACCTCCCAACTGTCTTCACTTTTCTCTGATTCTTCAGCCTGAGGAGGAATTGTATCTGCTTGAGCTGCTGCTTCTGCCAGGGTTTCTAGAGGATCTCCCTGAGGTGCTGATGGAGTTTCTTCTGTAGTGGTGAACTCCTGAGCATCGACAAATGGAATGTCTACATGCTCTGCTGATGACATTCCAGAGAAATCAGGCATTTCTTCATCCTGATAAGGGGCAGCATCCTCAGCAGCATTCTGAGGAACATTTGCTGAAACAGTAGGTGCAGCAGCATCTTCTGGAGCATGTGCAGCAACACCTTCAGAGACAGGTGCAGCAACACCTTCTGAACCAGGTGCAGCAACACCTTCTGAAACAGGTGCAGCAACACCTTCTGAAACAGGTGCAGCAACACCTTCAGGAACAGAATGTTGAGAGGCTGCTGTTGCCATGCTGGGCTGCGACGTCTCCCCCTGAGTTGATGCTGGGGAAGGTGAGTTGTTGGATGAAGACTCAGAGGAGCTGGAGGACAAGGCTTGAGCCTGTGGTGCAGCAAAGGTAGGATCCCCTGCTTCGTCATCAGTTTCTTCATCTACCAGATGAAGACCTCTTCGTGGGTTTGACTGAACTGGAGTGCGGCCACCTCTGCTTCCTCTTCTTCCACCTCTGCTTCCTCTCCGGGGAGAGTTTTCTCCTCTTCGGCGTTGTGGCACCGCAGTGTTCAAATCTGGAAACGGGTTCGTGCGCTTTGACCGGCGCGTTGGAAATCTTCCGGCGGTGGAAGAGGGACCCACAAGATCAAAGTTGTCTGGGTCAATCGGGTTCAGCTCGTCGCCGGGCTCAATGTAGCTGATAGGAACAGCTTCAAAGTTGATTGGATGAACGATGATGGCCAGATTTGGGTCTGCTGGTACAGGTGCTGCAGCATCGTTGTGGACATCACCATCGACGGCTGGAGGAGGATTTCTAGGTGGGGATGCCATGATACAGTAGATAAAGTAAAATTGCTTCTTTGTGCTTTTGATTTTTGAGTGTGAATTTTGTGAGAAGAAGCACGAAATTTATAAGCCCTAATTTTTGCTGAAGAAGAAAGAAAAAAATTGAAGTGGAGAAGGTGAAGAAGTGGTGTCCGTTTTTCTTGGGGAGAGTGTGATTAAGGAGAATAAAATTTCCTTGGCAGTTTAAAATAAAAACGTGACACATGGCACAATAAGGAGTGGACTTAGTGGAAAATAAGGAATTAACCCATGTACCCATGACCCATATAAATAGGGATAATTAAAATGAAAAGAGAAAAATCAATAAAACCGTAGCACTGAAGAAATATTCACAAATAATAGAGAAATACATTTATTAATGATTAATAGTGAGAAAAATTTGCTGACAGGCATAGATACTATTATATCTGTATATTTATATATTTATTATTATATATATATATATATATATATATATATATATATATATTTTTTTTTTTTTTTTTTTTTGTTATAATAATATATATATATATAAACTCTTATTTTCAAGTCAAACAATTCACATGGAACATGATCAAGTGTTCAGTTTGAAGGTTCCTCAGTTACTAAGATATGACTATCAAAATAGAGGAGTTTGACTTATGTGAGTGTAATTATTTGTC
Organism: Erythranthe guttata; assembly: GCF_056151865.1. Classification (NCBI taxonomy): domain Eukaryota; kingdom Viridiplantae; phylum Streptophyta; class Magnoliopsida; order Lamiales; family Phrymaceae; genus Erythranthe; species Erythranthe guttata. Next base: position 9,107,144 of record NC_142543.1, on the reverse strand, counting down.
TAAATGTTTACATGAAGCATGATCACGTTTCAAGGTGAAAGACTTCCAGTTACTGATTTAGAAAATAATACATCACAGTGAAGTCATTATTTAATGAAGCTAATGCTTCAGTAAATTGTGTTGCAGCTTAAGATATTTGATGAAGTGCTGCAACACATTTCAGGACATGTTTATTGAGTACACATCCCGAGAGATTTTCTGAGTTTTGAAAACCTCTCATAATCTAATGCCTTTGTAAAGATGTCAGCCAGCTGATCTTCTGTAGGAATGTACTTTAAGGACACTATATTTTTCTCAACTATATCACGAATAAAATGATGTTTAATATCTATGTGTTTAGTTCGTGAGTGTTGAACGGGATTTTTTGAAATGTCAATAGCACTTGAATTATCACAATATATGATCAGGGTATCACTGGTTAACCCATAATCTCCCAACATTTGTTTCATCCAAATTAGTTGACCACAACACCCTCCAGCAGCTACATATTCTGATTCAGCTGTTGAAAGAGATACACAGTTTTGCTTTCTACTAAACCAAGAAACTAGATTATTCCCCAAAAAGAAACATGCACCTGATGTGCTTTTTCTGTCACTAATATCCCCAGCCCAATCAGAATCACTAAAGCCTATCAAGTTTGTATTTGTGTCTTTGAAAAACTGAATCCCTAAGTCTACTGTACCTGCAACATACCTAATAATCCTCTTCACAGCTTTAAGATGGGTGACCTTGGGATTTGCTTGATATCTGGCACACACACAAACACTAAACATAATGTCAGGCCTGCTTGCTGTTAGATACAGAAGGCTTCCAATCATGCTTCTGTAGAGAGTGCTGTCGACATCTTCTGCAACATCATCCTTAGACAGTTTTTGGCTGGAACCCATTGGAGTTTTCATGTGCTTGGCTGATTCCAACTCAAACCTTTTGACCAGGTTGAGAGCATACTTCTTCTGATTCACAAACATTCCTTCACCTGTCTGTTTGATTTGGAGTCCTAAGAAGTAATTCAACTCCCCTACCATACTCATTTCAAAAGTGTGAGACATTGAATCTACAAAAGACTGTAAAAGGTTAGCACAAGTAGAGCCAAAAACAATGTCATCAACATATATCTGAACAATAATGATATGATTATTAGTTCTTCTAACAAATAGGGTTATGTCTGCCTCCCCTCTATTGAACTGTATTTCAAGTAAGAAGTCAGTGCGTCTTTGATACCATGCTCTAGGAGCTTGTTTAAGACCATATATTGCCTTCTTAAGCTTGAAAACATGATTAGGCTTGGCAGAATCTTCAAAACCCTTTGGCTGTTCAACATATGCTTCCTCATTTAAAACCCCATTCAGAAATGCACTTTTGATATCCATCTGATACAGTTTGATTTTAAGAAAGCAGGCTATAGCAAGAAGTAATCTAATAGATTCAATTCTAGCTACTGGAGCAAAAGTCTCATCAAAGTCTATACCCTCAATTTGAGTGTATCCTTGTGCTACTAACCTAGCCTTATTTCTAACAACTGTACCTTTTTCATCAGTTTTGTTTTTGAAGATCCACTTAGTCCCTATCACATTTACATGGCTTGGTCTGGGAACTAAGTACCACACATCATTTCTGATGAATTGATTCAACTCTTCATGCATTGCATTTACCCAGAATTCATCCTTCAGAGCTTCTGCAATATTCCTGGGTTCCACTGAAGACACAAAACAAGTGGTTCCAGTTAGTGCACATTCAGAAGATAAATTAGCAAATCTTACCATATCTCTGTAGTTCACTCTCTCTTTTCTTCTGGTTCTTATTCCACCAAAGATATCACCCACTACTTGAGTTGATGGGTGATTTTTCTGGATTCTGCTTGATGGTTCCTTTCTGCAGACATCTAGGGTTGGTTGCAACTCAGTCTCTGTAGGATGTGTTGAGTCAGATGTGGTGACACTTGGCTCAGCACCTTCTTCTCTTAAGACTGGACTGTTTGTGTCTGGGCTTTCTGTGGCAGAAGTGTCTTCTTCTGTTGTTTCCCTTTCAGCAATCAAGTCATCAACTTCATCTTCAGCTGTTTTACTGCGGAGATCAGCAAAGTCATCAAATACCACATTTACAGATTCAATAATGGTTCGAGTTCTTAGATTGTATACTCTATAAGCATGACTGTTATTAGAGTATCCCATAAACAAGCTCAAATCACTTTTTGAATCAAATTTAGCTAGATGATCTCTATCATTTAGAACATAGCAGACACACCCAAACACATGCATGTATTCTAGATTAGGTTTCTTACCATAAAGAATTTCATATGAAGTCATCATAGATCCTAATCTTAGATACACACGGTTTGAGATGTGACAGGCTGTGTTGACAGCCTCAGCCCAAAACCTTTTAGACAAATTTTTTGCACTCATCATCACCCTAGCCATTTCCTGAATAGTTCTGTTTTTCCTTTCAGCAATGCCATTTTGCTGAGGAGTTTTTGGAGCAGAAAATTCATGCTTTATTCCCTTTTTATTACAAAAAGCAAAAAATAAAGCATTCTCAAATTCTTTTCCATGATCAGATCTTATCCTACGAACAGAAACTTGAAATTGAGTTCTAACAAACCTGTACAAATTTTTGAATACTTCAAAGGTGTCTGATTTTTCTCTCAAAAAATACACCCAAGTATATCTTGAAAAATCATCAACACATACAAAGACATATTTTTTACCACCTAGACTTTCTACCTCTATAGGACCCATAAGATCCATATGTACAAGTTCAAAACAAATAGTGGTACCAACGTGTTGCAACACTTTGTGTGGTACTCTGGTTTGCTTTCCCTTCTGGCACATTCCACATATAGGAATATCCTTGATCTTGAGATCTGGTACTCCTCTTATGGCATTGTACTTGTTGAGCAGCTTCAGATTCTTGAAGTTTGTATGTCCTAGTTTCTGGTGCCACAGCTCTACTTCACTTACTCTTGAACTCTTGCATGAGATGGTGTCACCTGTTTGATAGCAATTATCCATTGATCTGGAACCTGTAAGTACACAATGATTTTGATTATCAAACACAGAACAACAGTATTTATCAAATTCTACACGTAGATCATCATCACACAATTGACTGATACTAATGAGATTTGACCCCAATCCTTCAACATGTAAAACATTTGAGAGTTTTGGAAGCCCCTCAATACTGAGTGTTCCACGTCCAACCACTTTGCCTTTAGCTCCTCCTCCATAGGTTACACGTCCTCCATTAAGTGTGTGGTAGTTTGATAGAAATTCCTTTGTTCCAGTCATGTGCCTAGAGCATCCACTATCAAAGTACCATGAACCTGAAATGTTAGCATTTAAAGAGGTGTATACTGCTTTGCACAAAAATTTACCTTTGGGAGTCCATATTTTACACTCCTTTTTGGTAGATTCTACCTTTTTCTTTGAAGTGTTCCTTGAAGTGTTGTGGCTTATTTTATACAACATTTTGTCACTGCTGAGTTTTTCACAAAATGGACGAATGTGTCCTGGTGAGAAACAGTAATGACAAACATAACCTCTTATTCTGGAATCTGGAGTGGTGACTGTGGACTTCCTGCAATCCTTTCTGTTTGCACCCTTCTCTTTTACAAAGACAATTTCTTTCTTCTTAACTGGCTTCATTTGTGTTTTGAACCCTAGCCCTTCATGTTTGTAGTGCTTTTCCATTGACACAATCTCTTCGAGCTTAGTTGTGCCAGTGTTCATCCTCTTGATTGCTAGAGTTGCCTTTTTGAGTTCTTCTTTCACTTTTGCCAGTTCAAGATCCTTCTTGGTGATTCCAACCTCCAAATGTGTGATTGTTTCTTTGAGGGAGGAATTTTCCTTGTTGGCTGCATCTAGAGCTTGAGTCTTATTCTCCAAGTTTCTGATCAGCTTTTTACACATTTCTTCATCATCACTGACTGCTTCATTACTGGATTCTGCTGCATTCACAGAAATAGAGTTTAAACATGTATATTGATCAGTATTTAACTCACAAATTGAAAGTTTTTCAGAAAGTGTTGCAGCATCCAGGGAGACTCCTTGGGATTCTGTTTCAGTGGAACTTCCAGTAAGATATCTGACAGAAAGAGCTTGTTTAGAGGATTGCTGTTCTTCTGTCTGTTCAGGTTGTTCTTCCTCCTCATCACTGACAGCACAAATCAAACTCATTCCTCTCCTTCTCAAGGTATTTGCACATTCATTAGCATAATGTCCAAATCCTGAACAGGCCCTGCATTTAATATGATCCAAGTTAGGTGGTTCAGAATTTGAACGAATAAAAGAAGAATTTTTTAAATTGTTTTGAGAAGGTGTTTGAGGAAATGTTCTCTGTGGAATAGATCTGTTCCGGGGATGAGTTTGTCGATTTTGTGGAGACCCTTCTGAGAATAACTGCCTGGGCTTGATTCCACTTCGTCTGAACGCCCTATTGAATTTCTGAATCTGAAATGCCACATTATTGAGGCATTCTTCTGCATCATCATCATATTCCGGAGCAACATCTTCCTTCTCTAATTCTGCCTGGAGTGCATTTGAGATAGCCTTTCCTTTCTCCTTTCTTTGATCTTCGAAGTTCATCTCTCTGGACTTGAGACTTCCTATTAATTCGTCCAGCCATAGAGATGATGTATCTTTAGCCTCCTCAATAGCAGTAACCGTCATGCTGAACCTTTCTGGAAGAGTTCTCAATACCTTATTCACTAGTGTCTCGTTGCTCAAAGGACCACCTAAGGATTGAAATTCATTAGCCAAGTCAATCAGCTTCTCATTGTACTGAGAAATTGTTTCAGTTTCCTCCATTCTCAGTCTCTCAAATTTGGAAGAGAGTAATCTGAGCTTGGTTCTTTTGACACTATCTGATCCCTCACAATGTAGCTGAAGAATTTCCCAAGCATCCTTTGCAGAAGTGCATACAGAGATTAATTTAAACATTGTTAAATCTACTGAATTGAAAATTGCATTTAACGCCTTTGAGTTTTGGTTAGCATTTGATAGATCGTCTGGTGTCCACCGTAATTCTGGAGTTGGAAAAACATCTCCGTCCACATCTGTGATAGTTGGTGGCTTCCATCCAGTGAGAATAGATCTCCATGCTCTCTCATCAATGGCTTTGATGTACGCCCTCATCTTGACTTTCCAGTAGGTGTAGTTCGTGCCATCAAGTACAGGAGGTCGCATAGAAGCAGTCATCTGAGTATCCATCACGAATTCGTTTCTGTAAAGAAAATAGGAACAAACACTTAGTATACGTCAAGTGTTGGCTCTTGATGCCAATTGAAAGAATTTATGGTCCCGAATTCGTATTATACAGAGATGTTATCTAAAATGTTATGACACTTGAGACAACATGCAGCGGAAATCTAAAGATTAAAAGACAATACTCAGAATTAAAAATGTTCACAAGTAAAGACTTGTGAACTTGTCCTTTACAGGACGGAAAAATATATTAAAATCAGTATTCCAAGAATACAAACAGAAGAGTGCGAAAACTTCTTCCTTATGAGTGAATCTTTTTCAAGATCACTCTTACAACCAAATCTAGATACTAAAAGAAAGATATCAAAAATTCTAGATTTCAAAGAATGTACACTTATAAATAGTACGTACAACAGATCCTAGAAAACACACTAAAATTCTCGAGATTAAAACTTCAGCTCTATTTTTTTGTTTCCTCGAAATCTGTAATAATCTTGAGTCTTGAGTTTGGTATTTATAGACTTGCCAAGCTTCCACTCTTCAGCCCATGATCTGCAAGAAAACCAACCATAAGAGCACTCAAGATAATGGGTTAGTGGGTTAGTTAGGAAGTTAAGATAAATCCCATAATTAAATCCACTAAGCACTACTTAACCCTACTAAGCCCACTAACTAAGATTTAGTTTAGAAGTTAAGAAAAGTTAAAAACACATTGTGAAATTAATTCACGTGTTTCAAATAAAATTACTCCCCCATTAGAAAACATTAAATAATGCTATACCTTTATTTTTTTGTTGTTAGATAAATTTCACACCACAGCAGCTGTAAGAGTGCTCGCATTGTCCCTTCCAAAAAAGTCACGAGAACAGCTTTCAATAGTCTGCGACAAAAGTTATCGAATAAATAAACAATAAATTAAATAAAATCACAATATACCAATGTAATAATTTCGTGGGATCTCGAGCTGATTTCATTAATCGACGTTTCTCCAACTTTTCTTTTAGCTGCAAGGATTAACAAAAATGATGATTTTGTACTCTTAAGCCTTGTTTGGCAATCATGATTAGGCATGATAGACAATATAATGAAGCTCCATCGAATGTTCCCAAACGAGGCCCTAAGAAATCTAACAGTCGTTTTGATTAGGAGCAATGGTTCCAAATTATCAAGAATTGAAACGGAGCCTATAAAAAAAATCCAACATATTAGCGTCAAAAGAACCACCCATCTATAGCAATTTGTACCAAACAATAAACAAAAAAGAATAAACCAAATAGAAGAACACTTTCGAGGAAATATCAACGATGCACGTAAAAATACTTTCCCTCGTAAGATCACCTTGAGCTGGCAATGTAAGTTTAGAATGATGCATTAAGGAGGCATCATGGCTGACCCTATTAAAGTCAAAATAGAAATATTAGTTCCAAATTTGGAAAAAAGACAAACAACAAGAAAACAAATGCAAATGGTTAAAGCCTGATAATGAATAGTAAAAGAACCTCATAATGAATGTCAATTTTCCCCATTTTAGGGCTCATTCTTTCACGGTCCTATTGCTTGAAGCTATTAATTGCCTGCTTTTAATTGGATGTGTGGCATGCAATAAAAACAAAAGAGCATCATGCTTACGGAAAATGCGCTCTGAAATCATAACTGAAATCAATTATTATCTGCACAAAGCAACATGAGAAAGTAACTGTGGGATTTAAAAAGATTGGAGGTGGAAGATGAGGACGACGATAAATTTTTCCTGTGTTAAATCAAATATTTTCTTCATCCGCAAATATTTGTCCGGCTTTGTGCGCCCCGTGAAGAACACCCCTGCACGAATTGTTGAGTGATTGAATAATGATGCTCACACAAAGGCCTGCGCATAATGCCGTTATCAGAAATTAAAACCAAATTATGGAAGGAAACGATTTAATAAAAAATGAATATTGCTGTAATAAATGTAAACACAGAAAAAGAACAGAACTGATAAACCTAGAAGCAAAGGCAACGATTCTGAAAAATCATAATACAAGGCAACCACATGTACCCAGATTACCACCTATAAACCAATATAATAAAACTTATACATAGATAACCTAACTCATGTACATGTTTGAAACTCGGATTCCCAGAGAAAACAATGCAAAATTGAAAAACAAAATAATGAATTTATAGATTAGAGTCGCAACACTGACAAAAGAGGCTAGGTATATATATAGTCATATCATATTAATAAATAAAGAAAACAACTACATACCTAAACAAATTAGTGAAGTCTTTATATTTTATTATAGAATTAGAAGTGTAAAATGAGATTAACCTAGCGAAGATGTCACTTTTAATGTGCTTAAAATCAGAGAAACTAATACTCACATAACTATCAGAAACCTTTTATTGTTGCAGCTAATAATAACAGTAATACAACATGATACACTTAAAACTAATAAGAAAATTTCAAAAGTACCAACCTGTACTAAATAAACAAGCAGCATTTTGTGATACAGAAGAGAACATGGAATCATAGAGCGTAGCTGAATTCTAATATGTTTTACCAGACTATGTAAAATGAGGTTAACGTATTAATATGATCAGCACACGAGACCCCCCAAGCAGATCTGCAATGAAAGTGTTTACATTCATTAGTTGAAATTCCAGTCGAGAATCGTAGCATAAATTAAACAATCGATACCAGACCTCATTTGATTAAAGGTAAAAAGAAAAATTGTGCAAACGAAACACAAACCATAAATTCAGCTACAGCGGTTTGCGGCACATTTGCTTGTTTGCCACACGCCTCAATTTTCTAAGTTGTAGTTGCCTCATCGCTTTCACCTGCTTCAACAATGCATGATCTTAAAATAAGGAAAAAATCACCAAAACAGAGCTAAACAAAAACAGAGGAGTCGAGGTAAACGGAATATGAGATAAAATAGATTTTTACCTGGTAAATAGGTCTGGACATGCCACCTGTTGCTGGAGGAAGATCGGTGACCATCTTGCCATTATCCAGAAAACCTCTCGGAGTGGTGAATATAGGTAAATCTGGCCTAGAAGATTCCAAGGCATCCCTCATCGACAAATGCTCTTCTCTTGAAGCATCTATCGGCCTAATTGATGGTACATGAGGCAGTTGACCAACAGAATTCATGGGGTTGTTAGAAAATCCACCAGAATATTTTGGAATTCTTTCGGGGGATCTCGTTTTCGCTGCATTTGAATTCCAAGAAGCATAAGAATTTTTAATCGTTGAACCTATCGGTTGTGTTTCAGCAGCCCTTCTAGAAGGTGGTGTAGCTCTTGATGCCTTGTCGTGTAGTTCCATCTTTTTACGCCTCTCGTTTTCGAGCTCTATATGCTTTGACATTCTCTTGCGTGTTAGTTTCAGGCGAAGACCTCTTCAATCTACAGCAATAAAATTTAAATACACCATGAAATTTATTGATTAAAAAGAGACGAAAAAAGCTAACACGAGGGAGCATCTATTTTACGAAATTAACTATTACCGTCTAAACGGCTGTTGTACCCGTAGCTCCGTGCACTGACACCCACTCTCATTCTGAATCAACAAATCATAAAAAAAAAATTGCTAATTTCCACTTATACAAATGCACAAGCTAGAAAGTAAATTGAAATAAAATACCAGTAGAAAGGTGAAAGCAACAATCACCTTTTGGCAATGCAAAATCGACGATCATCACTGCTCCGAAAAGACTCCGACGACGGTCTTTTGCTTCCGGATAGCACCAAAGCATTCCGGCGAACTCCATTGGAATCTCTCGACGAATCCTTCACCACCTTCTGCGCATCACGAAAAATGCAAACACCCGCAGAATTAGCTTAATTATCAAAACGACGATGAGCGGAAATCTCGTTTGAGATGAAAAGTAATTAATACAGGATTGCAAAATTAAGCAGTCCACAGTCATGGATAACGAAAACAAAAAGGGGCAGAATTACATGAGTACCTGACCGGAGCGGCCGAGAGTGATAGTTACTTGAGGCTTCGCCATTTTATAAATTTCTCAATCAATTGCTTCTACGGCTGAGTTGACTCATTAATACAGAGGTTTCTGTACTCGCAACCGTTGACGAGCACGCGAATCAACCTAGGGTTGCAAAAATTAGTTAACTGGAATTTTCCGATTGTAGGCGGAGAAATGGCTGGGGGAAAACAGATGGAGAACATATGACGAAGAGCATGAGGAAGAATTGGCATTGCTAAATCGACGATCATCACTGCTCCGAAAAGACTCCGACGACGGTCTTTTGCTTCCGGATAGCACCAAAGCATTCCGGCGAACTCCATTGGAATCTCTCGACGAATCCTTCACCACCTTCTGCGCATCACGAAAAATGCAAACACCCGCAGAATTAGCTTAATTATCAAAACGACGATGAGCGGAAATCTCGTTTGAGATGAAAAGTAATTAATACAGGATTGCAAAATTAAGCAGTCCACAGTCATGGATAACGAAAACAAAAAGGGGCAGAATTACATGAGTACCTGACCGGAGCGGCCGAGAGTGATAGTTACTTGAGGCTTCGCCATTTTATAAATTTCTCAATCAATTGCTTCTACGGCTGAGTTGACTCATTAATACAGAGGTTTCTGTACTCGCAACCGTTGACGAGCACGCGAATCAACCTAGGGTTGCAAAAATTAGTTAACTGGAATTTTCCGATTGTAGGCGGAGAAATGGCTGGGGGAAAACAGATGGAGAACATATGACGAAGAGCATGAGGAAGAATTGGCATTGCTAAATCGACGATCATCACTGCTCCGAAAAGACTCCGACGACGGTCTTTTGCTTCCGGATAGCACCAAAGCATTCCGGCGAACTCCATTAGAATCTCTCGACGAATCCTTCACCAGCTTCTGCGCATCACGAAAAATGCAAACACAGGCTATAAACAGCCTTAAAGAAAGAACAACCCAAAATTCTGCATTGATGATCTACCATCTGCCACTACGGAGAGCGAATAAACAACCGTCAGTATGATTACTTTAATTTTACATTCGAAAAGACGAAAATAGATGAAAACTTGCCAAATAGTCCTCCCTCACACCAAATTTGGTTTGAATAAAGTTGGAGTGTAGCCGCGTAGGTAAGCAATTGCCAGTAACAGCCGGTCGAGCAAATTCAATAATTTCTGCATCGATTAACAATAAGAGGTAACTAAGCAAGCATATTTACCAATTAAATATCTGGACGAGGAAAGCTAAAGACAAAAAAATATGCTGAAATGTCCTACAAAAAGAAATTCAATTTATATATGCTGATCAACATATGCCTTTATACATTTGAACAATTCAATAAGAGTCAAAACCGTTAGCAATAAAGAAAATTTACTTCTTTGTTCAATGAAGGCAAGATATGAATGAAAAACAACGAACAAAAATATTGTTATTGATAAAAGTAGGCAGAAGTTTGAAACTTGTTACCCGATATTTTCTCAAGCAAGACTAAATAGTGGTCCGATATCCATTCATACTCTTTCTCCCCCACTTACTGCAATATCGGACACAATTCATCCCCCGCCCAATTATTATTAGCTGTAGAATAGAACCTTACAACCAATCCCTTTTCTAAAACCTAATCTTCACCAAAAAAAAAAAATCGAAATTTGTTTTTTCCGGTCTCTGAATTATTGCGCACTGATGCCGGGAAACGACGAGTTTTCGGTTTCCGGTCCCTAGTCGCGGCAGTCTTCCGCCGCAAACATGGCTTTATCGGCGGAGAATGCGTTGTTCAGAAAGTACGAGATCGGGAAGCTTCTAGGCTGCGGCGCGTTCGCGAAAGTGTACCACGCTAGGGATATTTCCAACGGCCGGAGCGTCGCCGTGAAAGTGGTGAGCAAGAGCAAGCTCAACAACAATGTTAATCTAATGGCGCACATAAAACGCGAGATTTCGATTTCGACCATGAGCCGGTTGCGCCACCCTTACATCGTCAAATTGTTCGAGGTTCTCGCCACCAGGACGAAGATTTATTTCGTACTGGACTTCGTCAACGGCGGCGAGCTGTTCGCGAAGGTCGTCAAGGGCCGGTTCTGTGAGGATCTCAGCCGGAAGTACTTCCAGCAGCTGATCTCCGCCGTCAGCTACTGCCACCTCCGCGGCATCTCCCACCGCGATTTGAAGCCGGAGAATCTTCTCCTGGACGAGAACGGCAATCTGAAGGTCTTCGATTTCAGTCTGAGCGCGTTGACCGACAACGTCCAACAAAGCTCCACATATTAAAATTCTGAAATTCTAACAAACAGACATATAGTCTATAGATGCAGATTCATGATCAACCACAATTTTCTCTAAACAAATCGAATATAACATATATAAGTAAACAATCTTAAATAACATTCATGTTTATCATCAATCATATGTTTATAAATTCATGGATTGGTACCTCAACAAAGGGGGAAAGGGTGAGCGATCTCCGAAGAGAGATGGGGCAGGGGCAGGGGCAGGGGCAGGGGAAAAGAAAGTTGCAGCCTCATATGTATGGTTGGAAGAGGGTCGTCGAAATCAATGAAAGCGGCGGTCAGCAGCGGTGGCGGTGCGGCGGCAGAAGGAGGAGAAGAGAAAGGGGAAAAAGAACGAGACTCGTATATACATTTCTTCTTGTTTTGTTTGGTAATGATGCAGCTATTTTTATGTGCCTAATTCGAGTTGCAAACTTGTTTTCCTGATATCTATCAGTGTTTACTCATATTTAAACACTTCATTTTTTGCACAGATTAAACACTATCCATTATGTTGTCTTTTGTTTCCTTGATTGCTATTTAACAGGAGTTTTTTTCATAAAGGAACTATGAAGCAAGACTATGCAGAGGTTTCTACATGGATTTGTCTTTGTTGTAGTGAAATGGTAATTATTTTCCTTGTAAATCTTTAAGAGCTGCGATAAATAGAAATTTATATCTTTGATTGCTATTAACAGTAGTTTTATCGTCAGTGATTAGGATGTGGAATGTTCACCTCTCCACTTCTCATTATCGCGAGGTATTTTACTTTTTGTTTTTTTTCTTTTCTTCCCCATTTTGTACTGGTTTTCTAGATAAGAATGGAGCATCCCGGATTTTGTATTCGAAGCTGTTTTCCCATTTCTTTGCGGATTCAGAGCAACTTCTCAACAATTTGCAATTGCCCTGTGAGTTTCATTTTCTTTCTCTCTGTTTTGTTTTTGCTTTCCCGTTGGTCATAATGTTTTTCTTTTTCTATTAATACCAATTTCCAAATTACCTGGTCAATAACAGGTTGTAGATTTTAACGAGGATGCTCGTGTTCACCACTTCAAAGGTAGCAAGCACTTCCAGATAATAATTTGTTGTCTTTGTTGTTCCGTTCTTTTTGTGCGTGTGTGCTTTCCTTATCGTGGAGGAATTTGATGTTTTTTCTTCTGTGTTTTTTATCTATTATTTGATATACTCCAGAAAAATAACGGCAATTAAATTTCCCCACTTCGGTGTTTTTTGGGTTTCAATAACCACCATATATGCCCATAGGGTCAAGATTTGATGTCTTGCCTTCAGAAACTTATGTAAAGAGAAGAACTCCAATGGGGGGGGCGTGTTCAACCTTATTTTAATTAGAAGTTATTAATCTCAAAGATGAAGTTGTCTATTTGGACATGATATTGCCTGCTTTAGCACTGCCAAATTATGTTCTAAAGTTAGCTGTGTTAGTAGTTGTGCCTAATGAACTATCGATGTGCTACTAATATGAAATGTTCTTTTTGGTTTAACTAAAAGGCCCAATTTCCTGAACATAGCCTCGGTAGAAGCAAACCCAACTAATAAGCAAGCCCTTGGTCACCGAGCCAACCTCGTCCAACACCATTTACGAGAAGGTGCGGTCGTCTCAATCATATATTGTTTCAGGCAGGACAATTTCGGCGAGGAGGAGGTGTGTATCTTCAGCCAGAGAGAGCGGAAGTACCCCAATGGCGAAAAGTCAAATCAGGCCTCAAAGTCGGGATAATGGAAAGCCACTGGTATAGGATAGCACCAGGTTTTGTTTATTACAAGATATCAGAAAAACCGAGTTACTTTGGGTATTTAAGAATTTTTCTTGCTCATTGAGTAATTTTGATTTTGTTTTTGTTTTTGTTTGTTTAGCACCTTGTCTTGCTCGTTGGCATATGGTTCTAAATAAGCACATTTCTTTATCCAATATCATTTTTTTTAGATGTATAGGGAGTTGCAGAATTAGTACATTTCTGTAACCAATAACATAATTTTTTGAAATGTATAGGGATTTCCATAATTTTTGTTTCCGTTATGCTCTTTTATTATTTACAATTTATTCTTTGAAACTGTAATTGGTTATTGTTTTTTCGCTATTAATCTGCAAGAGGGAACAAGTTCTTCAAAAACTTTTGCATGTGTTGTTGCTCCTTTATCTGGAATTGCTTTCTTGTGTTTTGGCTAGGCCTTTGTCTCTTGATTCATTTACAGGTTTGCCCTTTTTTTGTGTTCCACCTTCGGCTTGCTCTTGGTCTCTCTGTTCATATACAGGTTTTTTGCTTCTTCGAGAAATACATTCATTTGTTTCTGGTGCCATTTACTTTTTACACCTGATTTTATTTGGACGAGTGATTTCTGAGACGGAGATGAGTTCTGCCACGTTTGTTGATGGCGCCACTCCGAAGAGTAGCTTTGCGCGTCCGACGACTTCTTTTGCTTTACGGCTCATATATATATTTTTTTGTGTTACGACTTACTTTGGTTCGTTTAGCTTTTTCGTATATGTCTTTCTTCGAGAATTACATTCATTTTTTGCTGGTGACATTTACTTATTACACTTGATTTTATTCGGCCGAGTGATTTCTGAGATGTATATGAGTTCGACCACGTTTGTTAATGGTACCACTCCTCTTCTTACTTTGCGTCCACTTTAATCAGGCCGCGTAAAGGGCCTCTATAATTCTTCAAAAATTGTTAATTTCCACTTATACAAATGCACAAGGTACAAAGTAAATTGAAATCAAATACCAGTAGAAAGGTGAAAGCAACAGTCACCTTTTGGCATTGCTAAATCGACGATCGTCACAGCTCCGAAAAGACTCGTACGACGGTCTTTTGCTTCCGGATAGCACCAAAGCATTCCGGTGAACTCCATTAGAATCTCTCGACGAATCCTTCACCACCTTATGCGCATCACGAAAAATGCAAACACCCGCAGAAATAGCTTAATTATCAAAACGACGACGATCGGAAATCTCGTTTGAGATGAAGAGTAATTAATACAGGATTGCAAAATTAAGTAGTCCACAGTCATGGATAACGAAAACAAAAAGGGGCAGATTTACATGAGTCTCTAAGCATACTGTAAACGATGTTCCTACACAATCGAAATCGAATGCAAATATTAATTAAATCGAACAATTTAAAGAGGCAGCAATACGGAGAAAAAACGAGGAAGAAAAGAAACAGACAATTCTTACAAATTGAAGCTCTATTAATGGTGATACAAACATGATTATATCAACACCTTAAAACAGATAAGAACGAAAAAAAATGCAACCCTTTTCAGCAATTTGAAATAAAACCTGGGAACTTAGGTGGCAAAGAGAAGAAGGAGGTGGGGGTTGCACAGAGAACTTAGGTGGCGGAGATGCGGGATAATATTAAACAAAGATAGAGGGCGGCGTCTGCAATTGGTTGAAAAAAGAGGTGGGAAGTGATGTTGGCGGCAGGGGCGGTGGGCATCGGACGAAGCGCCAGCGGCGGACGTGGAAGCGGCGAACGGTGGAACGGTGGAGGTCAACAATTGTGGCCAGATGTGGAGGCCCACCCTGAAACGACGCCGTTTTCAAGCAATCGGATTAAAAGAAAATGGAAAAAAGAAGCAGAGGCGTCGCGGTCGAGCAACTTGGGAAGAAAAGGGAAAAGAAAAGAACGCGGCCAGCTGATTGGAGAGGAAGACGAGAACAACGACGTTTGGTATTTAAATAGGGCAGAAAAAAAGCAAAAAGAAAGACATAAAAAAAAAGGGGACGATCCCCATATATATGTACTTATATATATATATATACTAGTGTAGAGCACCGCGCAATGGGCGGTGCCGGGTGCCTCGGGTGAATACAAGAACTTATCGTATTATGTTTTTCGATATACTTTCATAAATCGATTTTTAGGCTGCATCTTTTTTTATCTTTTTTTTTACGATTAGGTAAAATTTTGGTGGAGCGACTGGGAAGATGGAGTAAGTATAGGGGTGATTCTTCAATTTTCAAAACTGTGTCGGACGGGAGGTGGATTTGTTGTCTTAAATATCAACAAATCGATCAAATTTTACGATTTACGATTTATGAAAACTTTAAAGGTATTATATTATTTATGATAAACTTGTGATAATAAATGTGGCGAATATTTTGGATATTGAAATCAAATTTGTAATTAGGGTGGAGCGGCTAGGAATATGGAGTAAGTATAGGGGTGATTCTTCAATCTTCCCAACTGTTTCAGCCAGAGATGTGGATTTTCGGAAATTACAACTTGATTTCCACTTGGGGGCATTTCCGGTTTAAATACTTTAAAATGGTATATAATATAGGGACCAAAATAGTAATTATAACACGTTTATTATAAATAATATAATAAATTATTGTTTTCTTAAATCGTAAATCGTAAATCGTAAAATTTGATCGTTTTGTCGATATTTAAGATTTATTTTAACATTTGAATCGACTTAGGTATGAATAATTGAATCGTAAGATTTGAATCGTAAATCAAAAGATTTTAAACTCGGTATTGTGAATTTTCGTAAATTCGCAATACCGAGTTTAAAATCTTTCGCATATTCCTATGATTATTATTTGAATTGGGTTACAAGCGAGCTTTGTACACACCCTCTGAGACAGTCGGTTTTCCTGTTCTCTCAACTTTCACCCTATCGGTTACTTCTCTTCGATCATTTCTTAATATCTTTCGCTTGATTTATTTATTTATTATTATTATTATTTTTTTTTTTAATTTACAACCTGAATTTACACATTTATCTATTCTTGGGCTTGCTTTTTCTTGCAGGTGTATGAATTGATTTTTCTTGTAGGCCTTTGGGAATTACGTTTATTTGGGTAATACTACTAATCAGTTCCTATATTTACCATTTAATTCGATTATTTTGCCATTTGTTTCCCTGTAATTTTTTGTCAATATTGATGTGGCTGATATTGGTTTCTTATCTTCACCGGTTATTTGTTTTGCTGAGGATTGATGAAAGATTGATTCATTGTAGACATTTACCATAGGTATCTTAACTATTACCAATAAGGTGTTTTAATTTTATTTTGATGCATGTTCTCTCCTTCGTTATTCCTTCAATGGGGGAGTCGGATTATTTTGGTATCATATAACTGTATATATATGGCAACGGCTGTTGCCAGTATTTGAAAGTCGTTTCCTTGTATCATAATTTTTTTACTGTACTTCGGGAATTGGAATCTTGAGGGCTTTGCTTTGTAGGTACTGATTGCCAGGTCAGTAGTCCTGGACTTGCTTTCTTGTGTTTCGGCTTGGTCTTGGTCTCTCTATTCATTTACAGGTTTGCCCTTTTTTTTTTTTTTTTTCCGGCTCCGGCTTGCTCTTGGTCTCTCTCTGTTCATATACAGGTTTCCCGCTTGTTGGAGAATTATATTATTATTTTGCTGGTGCCATCTACTTTTTACACCTGATTTTATTCGGGCGAGTGAATTCTGAGATGGAGATGAATTCAGCCACGTTTGTTGACGGCGCCACTCTGATGAGTAGCTTTGCGGCGACTTCGTTTGCTTTATGGCTCTTATTGTTAAGTATTGAGCCCACATAAAATGATCTGTTGTGATCTGGGCCCAATAGCTATATTAATTCTAAGCCCAACTTGGGAAATCGGGCCCAATGTTACTTAAGCCCACTGATCAGTCAACCCTAAATCTTGACCGTCGGATAGAGGGCTTCAATCTGAGCCCTCCATTTACCCACTCCTCTTTTCTTCTCTCAACCCTAGCAGCTTTGTTCTGCTGCGCCGTTTCTCTCTCTTCCCTTGTCCCCTTCTCTCTCTACAGTGTATCGTCACCCCTTGTCGTTTTCCGGCGACACCTTCGCAGGTCCGGCCGGACAATGGGTGTCCTTACCGTCGCAGCACATTTAATGCTGAAGACCGTTGAAACTCCGTGTATTTATACTGTGGTGAGAGAGAGAGACAAGTGTGATTCACCTTTTATTCAAACCCCTTCATTTCTGGTCTTAATCCTCTTCTGTGAGGGTTTCGACTGTGTGTGTGTAGAAATCTGGGTTTGTGCTGAGTGGAGAGGGTGAGTTATCACCGAGTTGACTGTGCATGTGTTGGTGAGTCAACTCGGAGTGAGGTTTGGGGTCAGATCTAGGGTTTCGATCAGTGGCAGTGCTTGGTGCTTGTTTTCGGTTGGTGTTACCACCAGATCTTTGGATCTACAGTTGAACACTGGAAATAGGGAACTGAGCCGTTCTTCATTATATACTCTTTCTGTTCCATTTTTACTTCCTGTGTTATCTAACTGTGTTTTACAGATCTATAGCTATGTTTGGAAGAACCTGTACCTAACAGTGGTACCAGAGCATCAGTTGGACACTCGTTCTTTTGCAGACTCGTGCTACGGATTTAACTACTGTGACTCACTCACTCTGTTTCTGGGTAAAATCCTGGAAAACCTGTGGTTGACCTTGTGTGGTCAAAACTTGCTTCCGCTGTTCTAGTGTTCTGGGCCAACTCAGGCTACTCGCCACTCCAAACTTCCCTTGTCCGGACCGCTTAGTGTCGCAGGAATCTGGGGAAGGGGGGTAGTCTGAGACAGCCCAGCCTTCGACCGGTTACTTTGGTACCTTCTGGGCCAACTCATACTATTTGCCACTCCAAACTTCCCTTGTCCGGACCGCTTAGTGTCGCAGGAATCTGGGGAAGGGGAATAGTCTGAGAAAGCCCTGCCTTCGACTGGTTACTTTGTTGCCTTCTGCAACACTTGGCTCTCTGTTGGGCCTACTGGGATCATCTTGTGTGTTTCCTTTCTGTTGCTGTCTGTGTGCAGCTTGTGTGTTTTCTTTTCTGTTGCTGTCTGTGTGCAGCTTATTTGTTAGTGTGCCTCTTACTTGTGTCTGAGCCCTTGTCTGTTTCTCTTCTGTGTGAATATGAATTCTTATCCTGTGGCTACCTTTGATGGTAAGGGTGACTTTGCTATATGGAAACAGAAAATGAAAGGTGTTTTAGTCCAACAGAAATGTTTTAAGGCTATAACTCAAACTTATGATGATAAAACCACAAAAGAAATGAAAGATGATTTTGATGAACTTGCTTACTCCCTGATTATTCTGAACCTATCTGACTCTGTGATTAGAAAGATAGGTAAGCTTGATACTGCTAAGGATTTATGGGATAAGTTAGAAGAGCTTTATACTGAAACCTCTTTACCCTCAAAAATGTTTTTACTGGAAAAGTTTTTTAGATTTAAACTTGACTTGCACAAAGATATAGATGAAAATCTTGATGTTTTTACAAAACTTGTGCAAGACATAAAGTTAACTGGGGATAAAACCATTGATGAATATACCCCCATTGTTCTTCTAAATGCTATTCCAGATTCTTACAGTGATGTCAAATCTGCTATTAAGTATGGCAGAGACAGGGTGAC
Source organism: Erythranthe guttata (assembly GCF_056151865.1). Classification (NCBI taxonomy): domain Eukaryota; kingdom Viridiplantae; phylum Streptophyta; class Magnoliopsida; order Lamiales; family Phrymaceae; genus Erythranthe; species Erythranthe guttata. The sequence goes on along the minus strand of NC_142543.1, from coordinate 9,088,312 downwards.
TCTTGACACTGTGATAAATGGTTTGAAAAGTAAGGAACTAGATTTGAAAACTAACAAAGGTAACAAGTCTTTGGGTGATGTAAACTTTGTGAAAAACAAGCATAAAAACAAGTTTTCAAACAAGGGTTCTACCTCCAGTAACCAAAACTTCCAAAAATTTGATAAGGGTAAAGTAGGGAGTAAGAACAAGCTCAAACATAGGAAGTGTTATAACTGTGGCAAGTCTGGTCATTATGCTAATAGGTGTGCTGAACCTAAGAAAGAAGTTAAGTCTAATAATGAACAGGCTAACCAAGTTGCTGAAAACATGGGTGATGTGTTTATGATTACTGATGAGTATCTTGATTTTGTGAATTCTGTGTCTGCATCTTTGACTGATAATGACTGGTTAATGGATTCTGCTTGCTCTAATCATATGACACCTCACAGAAGCATGTTCTCCTCCTATGTTAAATTGGAAAATGGCTCTGTGTCCATGGCTGATAGCAGCAAAAGGCATGTGCTAGGTATAGGAACTGTATGTCTGAAATTTCAATCTGGTTTTGTGCTTAAACTGAAAAATGTGAGACATGTTCCTAAACTGAGTAGCAATCTGATGTCTTGTGCTATCTTGGAGGATTCTGGGTATAAGGGTACTTGGGGTGATGGGGTCATGAATATTATGCATGATGGTTTAATTTCTTTCAAAGCTGTTAGAATGCACAATATGTATGTTGCATCTGCATTATCTGTTTCACATGTTAATTCTGTCCAGCATGACATGACTGATCTTTGGCATAGAAGATTAGGTCACATCAGTAGTAAGGGACTAGGAATCTTGCATAAAAACAAGTATCTGAGTGATGACATTGTTGTTGATATGCCTTTGTGTGATTCATGTGTTATGGGTAAACAGTCTAAAGTGAAATTCCCTAAATCTCCCTTCCCTAATACTTCTAAGTGTACTGAAATCCTTGAATATGTTCATGCTGATGTTTGGGGTCCTGCACCTGTCTCCACACCTGGTGGAAACAGATATTTCTTGTCTGTTGTTGATGATTTTTCAAGAAAAGTGTTTGTCTTCTTGCTTGTGCAAAAGTCTGATGTTTTTGATAAGTTCAAATCTTGGAAAACCTTTATTGAAAATCAAACTAACAAGAAACTTAGAACCCTTAGAACTGATAATGGCACTGAATTTTGCAATCATGAATTTGATTCTCTGTGTGCTGAATTTGGCATTAGAAGACATAGGACTGTTGCATATACACCTCAACAGAATGGCATAGCTGAAAGAATGAATAGAACATTAATGGATAGGGTTAGATCCATGTTGCATGCATCTGGTTTGCCAAAAGTTTTTTGGGGTGAAGCTGTCTTAACAGCTGCTTATGTGATTAACAGATCTCCATCTGTGCCTTTGTCTGGAAATTTGCCTGAAACTTTGTGGACTGGGAAACCAGCTGATTTGTCTAATTTGAGAGTTTTTGGATGTTCTGCCTTTGTGCACCATAAAACTGATAAATTAGAACCTAGATCCTTAAAATGTGTTTTTATTGGATATCCTGAAGGGGTAAAAGGTTATAGATGTTGGCTAAAGAATGAACATGGTTTTAAAACTATCATTAGTAGAAATGTTGTTTTCAATGAAAATGAATATCCTTGTTTGCCTGTGCCTTCATTTATTGTTCCCCCCTCTGCTCCAATTGAGGTGGAGAAATCTCCTCTTGAGAGTGAGGAAATTGATATTGTTGATGATGATGATTCATCTTCTGTGCCTGAAAATGTGTTTGATCAAAATGTTGAGTCTGATTTGCCTGAAATTGATGATTTGCATGATTATCAGCTTGCTAGGGATAGACCTAGAAGAGAAATTAGGAAACCTCATCATCTTGATAATTTTCAGCTTGCATCTTTTGTGTTCAATGTGTTTGATGCTTTAGATGGGAATGAACCTAAGTGCTACAAAGATGCTTTAACTTCTCCAGATTCTGCTATGTGGTTATCTGCTATGAAAGAGGAGATTAATTCTCTGCATGTCAATCATACTTGGACTCTTGTCCCAAAACCTGCTAAGTGCTCTTTGATTGAATGCAAATGGCTGTTTAGAGTCAAGCATGAATCTGATTCTGTTAGATATAAAGCTAGGCTTGTAGCTAAAGGTTTTACACAAAGAGAGGGTATAGACTATACTGAAATCTTTGCTCCTGTTGTTAAATTCACCACTGTCAGAATTTTGCTTGCCTTAGTTGCTCATTTTGATTGGGAACTTAAGCAAATGGATGTTAAAACTGCTTTTTTGCATGGTGATCTTGATAAGCAAATTTTCATGTCTCAACCCGAAGGTTTTGTTGATTCTGATAAACCTGATTATGTCTGTTTGTTGAAGAAGTCTCTGTATGGCCTTAAACAGTCTCCTAGGCAGTGGAACAAAAAATTTGACTCTTGCATGCTCTCTTTGAAATTTATAAGAAGTGAATTTGATCCTTGCTTGTATTTCAAAGATGACTGTCAATCTCCTGTGTTCCTATTGATCTATGTTGATGATATGCTTATTGCTAGTCCCTGTTTAAAGGCTATTGATCATGTTAATAAATGCTTAAGTGAAAACTTTGACATGAAATTTCTTGGTGACTCTAAGAGGATTCTGGGAATGGACATAATCAGGAATAGGAAAGATTGTTCTTTGTTTCTGAACCAATCTGCCTATGTTGAAAAGATATTAGATAAATTTGCCATGAAAAATGCCAAGTCTGTGTCTGTGCCTCTAGCTGCTCATTTCTTGCTAAGTAAGGAACAGTCCCCAAAGACTGAACCTGAAATCTGTGATATGAAATCTGTTCCTTATGCAAATGCAATTGGTTCTATAATGTATTTAATGGTAAGTACTAGGCCTGACATTGCATATGCTGTTAGCTGTTTGAGTAGATATATGGCTAATCCTGGCATGCCTCATTGGGAGGCTGTGAAATGGCTAATGAGATATCTAAGAGGATCTGCTAGAACAGGGATTGAATTTTCTAAGTGTGAAAAAGGAATTGTCTTATGTGGTTATGTGGATTCTAATTATGCTAATAACAGAGATAATAGGAAGTCCACCACATCTTATGTGTTTACTTTGTGTGGTTCTTGTATTTGCTGGAAATCTCAACTTCAAAACATTGTAGCCCTTTCTACCACAGAGGCTGAATACATTGCTACCACAGAGGCTATAAAAGAATCTCTCTGGTTGAAAGGGCTTCTCTCAGAAATTGGCTTCTTGAAGGGTAAAGTTGTTGTTTTTTCTGACAGCCAATCAGGTATACAATTGTGCAAGAACCCTGTCTTTCATGACAGAACAAAACACATTGAGATCAAATACCACTTCATCCGAAAAGTGGTGAAAAAAGGTGAGATAGACCTGGAGAAAATTCCTTCTGAATTCAACCCTGCTGACATGGGCACTAAGTGCCTGCCTGTGGAAAAATTGAGATCATGTTTGAGAATCTTGAACATTGTCTCAAAACATGATTAAAACAGACATGTGTTTGTCTGCTTGCTTTGTGCAAGTCTGTTGATGCTTTCTATGTGATTGCTTGCTTTATTTGTTTTGTCTTAACTTCTATGTGATGTTAAGTGTTGGTTTTATCTTGGTGATTACCTCCTTTGTGGAAAAAATACTGTGTGAATCTTCTACTACAATCTGTGTGATTAGTGTTTAAGATTCACAGTTACGGCAATGATGATCCCAGTCCATTAAGTGTGTGTCATACTGATCCTTTTATTGGTCTCAGGTGGAGAATTGTTAAGTATTGAGCCCACATAAAATGATCTGTTGTGATCTGGGCCCAATAGCTATATTAATTCTAAGCCCAACTTGGGAAATCGGGCCCAATGTTACTTAAGCCCACTGATCAGTCAACCCTAAATCTTGACCGTCGGATAGAGGGCTTCAATCTGAGCCCTCCATTTACCCACTCCTCTTTTCTTCTCTCAACCCTAGCAGCTTTGTTCTGCTGCGCCGTTTCTCTCTCTTCCCTTGTCCCCTTCTCTCTCTACAGTGTATCGTCACCCCTTGTCGTTTTCCGGCGACACCTTCGCAGGTCCGGCCGGACAATGGGTGTCCTTACCGTCGCAGCACATTTAATGCTGAAGACCGTTGAAACTCCGTGTATTTATACTGTGGTGAGAGAGAGAGACAAGTGTGATTCACCTTTTATTCAAACCCCTTCATTTCTGGTCTTAATCCTCTTCTGTGAGGGTTTCGACTGTGTGTGTGTAGAAATCTGGGTTTGTGCTGAGTGGAGAGGGTGAGTTATCACCGAGTTGACTGTGCATGTGTTGGTGAGTCAACTCGGAGTGAGGTTTGGGGTCAGATCTAGGGTTTCGATCAGTGGCAGTGCTTGGTGCTTGTTTTCGGTTGGTGTTACCACCAGATCTTTGGATCTACAGTTGAACACTGGAAATAGGGAACTGAGCCGTTCTTCATTATATACTCTTTCTGTTCCATTTTTACTTCCTGTGTTATCTAACTGTGTTTTACAGATCTATAGCTATGTTTGGAAGAACCTGTACCTAACACTTATATATATTTTTTTTTCTTACGATTTACTTTGGTTCGTTTAGGTTTTTGCATTTTTTTGATTATTTGAACTTAATGTCTTGTTGATATTTTTATGTTTGTAGAAATTGTACGACTCCCGAGGAAAAAATCAGCGGACATGGTACGACGGCCAGGATTTATAGAGGTAAAATTCTCATTTATTTAGTGCGTTCTTGTTTCTGTTACACAATGTACTTCTTTTTTATTCAGTCTATTTTTCTCGGTTCCGAAATTACGGATGTTTATTGTGCTCTCAATTTTGATTATGATTATTTTCAAAATATGGCTGCTGATGTTGGTTTCTTCAGCAGCCACCACCAGGTTCGCTTTGATGTATTTTTTCTTCACGTCACTTTTTCCTTCGAGTTCAGTTTAATCAGGCCCCTTAAAAGGCCTCTATAATTCTTCAATTCCTTAGGTGGATCTTGACTGCTTGTTTCTTCACATTCTTGGAACTTACTGACCGCCCTTAGCTGGCTCTTGGGTCCGGTTAACTGGTCATTATAAATAATATTCCGCAAATTTCCGGGATAAAATTCATTAAAATGGCTATTTTGATTAATGAGTATATATATCGTGTTGTTTGCAAATATTTTACTATTTGTGAGGATAAATTCTTTGGTCTTTTATTCTGATGATACTCGATCACATTGAACTATAGTTTGGAGTGAACCCCATAGTCATAGGCTGAAAATGGTGGTCGTTTTGTATTATCTCTCCAGGTCCTACTTGCTGCCTTCAGCTTCAGGTTGTACCTTCACGCTGCCAAACGTTTTCGCAAGTTTCCCAACGGAAGAACACGGGTAGTTAGTTGGCAGTCCTGATACTAATAGTTTTTAACTTTTTTATAGGTGTGGTAAGGGCAGGGAGTAGAAGCTGTGGAGGTCCGAGTCTGTTTGGATTTCATTCGTGGGGTTGACTACGCGCCTAATTGCCTGTAATTCTCTGCCCCATGTGGATGCGTATGCGTATGCGTTTAACTTTCCATTTCTGAATGCCAATTCATAAACATGGATAATTTCTGCATAGTTATTGGCTATTTGTGGTTTATGGAATTCGGTTTATAATTTGTATGTGTTTCTCTTTTCATTATTCATAAGTTGCTGCTTCAGTTTAGGCCCGGGATATGAATGCAGGGGGATAACGACGAATAAAATTCCTTAAATAGTGGAACAATCTTATACTGTCGTGCCCAAAATTGTGCTGGCTCAAACCTAGGGATATGAATGCAGGGGAATAATGAAGAATCAAATACTTTAAATAGTGGAACAATCTTATACGGTCGAACTTGTGGAAGAATTCCGCCACAGTGAAACCAAAAAACGTTGTCAATTTGGATCGCCAATTTTTGTCGTCGAAAGTACGCGTCTTAAGGGAACATTGGCTTTCATTTTCCTCTAAATGCACATGTTTCAATATTCGTATCGATTTAGTTATCGTAAGTTCTTAATCTTTGTCAGTGTGACGTGAACTTTAACAAAAAAAATATTCTTTAATCAGGCGAATGGATGAACGCTTCAGCGGGACTAGATGATTATGTTGAATTTGGCACCATAAGGGTGGAGGTGTAAGAAAAAATCATAGTTGAGGGGGTAGATGTAATTATCCAAACAAGAGGGGGGTTTTGTAATTTGACCATACCTCAGGGGGTGTTTGTAATTTACCCTAAATAAAAAGGTATCATGAGTTTGTATTGGACAATTTGTCAACCTTCCAAAGGTCAAAAAATCATTGTGTCCATCCCACTTATACCATATGATTTTCCTATCCACTTTGCAAAACTTGACAAGTAAGCTATATATATATATATATATATATATATATATATATATATATATATATATATATATATATATATATATATATGATACGGGCTAGTCCGACATATAACAAATAAGTGTAAGCCCATTAGGGTAAGCCCAATATGATAGGCCCATAATGAAGAACCCATGATGACTTAGCTCGGTACTATGAGCGAAGTCGTCGTATGGCGCGAACCTCGGAACTACGTGGGAGTACCTTAACTCGCCAGCCCAATACCAAAACGGGGTAAGGCGAGCCCAGGACAATACAGGTCCAAGATACATGACTTGGGGGAAAAGAGAAACCCTAAAAAAGGAAAGCCTTGAAGGCCAAGCTTTCCTCATCTATAAATAGGAGAATCAACATAAGCACACACACGAGAAATATATACACTAATTACTATTACATTACATACACGCCTTTCCCTTTATTCCGATCACTAACTTGATCGTCGGAGCTTTCCCGCCGGGAACCCCTCCCGGCGTTGCAGGTCTATCCACCGGAGTACGGATGGAACTGGCTTGAGGAAGACGAAGACCTACGGACAAAATCAATATATATATATATATATATATATATATATATATATATATTCATATTTGACACAAAAATCTAATATTGATAGCCTCTACTATTAGAGTATAGGTCTAGAGTTCGGAAACTGCCCCTTCTTATTTCCCCAATTAGTAACATAACTTATATTTTTTCAGGAAAAAATCGGATAGCTCAAAAGTCGTTGATACATAGCCGCAATTATTTATAAAATTTATGCAAGTAACAACTCACACACCTATTGAAATGGTGAAAGAATACTCATATTTACAATTATAAGAATAAGAAAGGATAATTTTCAATTAATTTGTTGAGAGTATTAACGACTGCGTGACTTCGTTTTAACAATTTTGCAACATTTTTTTTTACGAGCCAACTAAAACCTAACTTTATTTCTTTTTCAAAATTCAGGTCTCCCCAACCTTCGTCTAATTGAGGATACAAATTAGGTTACTTGCCAAGAAAATTATTTATTTATTTATTAATTATTAGGGCAAATTGCCAAAACCCCCCTGAGGTAAGCCTAAATAACGAAAATCCCCCCCATGTTCTCGTAATTACGAAAACCCCCCTGAGGTATGCAGACGTCTTACAAATCGCTCTAACGGTGTTAGACTCGATAGAATCTTTTTGATTCTCCCGAATATTCCTCCGATAATACCAATTTTGCCCTTGTACACGAAATTAACCTTAGGAATGAGGGGTCATTATGAATGTACAAAATACTTATTTTTCTTAAATTAAACCCAAATATAATCAATCATTATGAATGTACAATGTATTTTTATTGGATTAAAAAAAATCAATGAATGAGATTTCAAAATTTAATTATTTTTTATATATAAAATTAAATATTTTACAATTCGAGAAATACAACCATGCATCATTCAAGCTAAAAGCATAAATCCGTATGAATACTCCTCTGGATAAATAAAATCAATTAAAATATATAAATAAAAAAAAATAAAAAAATTATAATATCAAATTATCAATACAAATTACAAAGTAATAAATAAATTTATAAAAGCAATAAATCATCAACTGAAAGGGATGTCAGGGGGGATTTTCGTTATTTAGGCTTACCTCAGGGGGGTTTTGGTAATTTGCCCTTTATTTTTTACATATTTAACAGAAGGATATAATAGACATTTCACGTTTTCGGTTAAAAAAATTCGGTCAACCGTTAGTCAAGGGGGGTTTTCGTAATTACGAGAACATGGGGGGGATTTTCGTTATTTAGGTTTACCTCAGGGGGGTTTTGGTAATTTGCCCTAATTATTTGAGTTAATCAATAACAATAATTAGTTAATAAATAAATAAACAATAAATCAAGGGCTAGTGAAGTAAAGTAGAGGATGGGAGAAAAGTAGTGTACGTACATGAATTATATATATATATATATATATATATATATATATATATATATATATATATATATATATATATATATATATATATATATATATATATATATATATATATATACTAGTGTAGAGCACCGCGCAATGCGCGGTGCCGGGTGCCTCGGGTGAATACAAGAACTTATCGTATTATGTATTTTCGACATACTTTCATATATCGATTTTTAGGCTGCATTTTTTTAATCTTTTTTTTACGATTAGGTAAAATTTGTGTCGAATGTGGCGATGGAAAGTGACGATTTGAAGTTGTCTACGGAGGGTGCTGGGGGTCCACTCCCTTAGAAACAATGGAATTTGCTGGTGCACAAATGATTGTCAAAATACAAACTCGTTTCTGTGTTAACGAAAGCTGATTAATCAGGAGTTAACTTTTCTTCCTTCCGTAAAGGCTATCTGAATGACGGCGCGTGCGATGCGAAATAGGTATATAATATAGAGACCAAAAATCGTAAAAAATGATCGATTTGTTGATATTTCAGGTTTATTTTAACATTTGGATCGACATAGATATGAATGAATTGAATCGTAAGATTTGAATCGTAAATCATAAGGTTTTATGCTCGATATTGCGAATTCTAGCAGATATTTTGGATATTGAAAGAAAGATCCACTTTGGGGTCAAATTTGCAATTTGGGTGGAGCGGATAAGAAGATGGAGTAAGTATAAGGGTGATTCTGCAATTTTCAGAACTGTTTGAGCCAGGGAGGTGGATTTTTTCAAATTACAAATTGACCTCCACTTGGGGACATTTCTGGTTTAAGGACCAAAACGTATATAATATATGGACCAAATCTGTAATTATCGCAGTTTTATTATAAATAATATAATAAATTAAAGTTTTCTTCAATTGTAAATTGTAAAATTTGATCGTCTTGTTGATATTTAAGATATATTTTAACTTTTGAATCGACTTAGGTATGAACGGATTGAATCGTAAGATTTGAATCGTAAATCATAAGATTTTAAACTCGTTATTGCGAATTTTCGTAAATGAGTCAAACGCGATTATAGCTGAGGAGGACTTGAAGCATATTGGTTTGGTGGAGGATATTTAAGATACTGCAAGAGTTATCCACTTTGGGGTTAAATATGCAATTTGGGTGGAGCGGCTGGGAAGATGGAGTAGGTATAGGGGTGGTTCTGCAATTTTCAAAATTGTTTCGGCCAGGGAGGTTGATTTCCACAAATTACAAATTGACCCCCACTTGGGGTGCATTTCTGGTTTAAGGACCAAAATTGAAAAGAGGTATAATAATATAGGAAACAAAAATTGTAAAATTTGATCGATTTATTGATATTTAAGATTTATTTTAACCTTTGAATCAACATAGATATGAATGAATTGAATCGTAAGATTTGAATCGTAAATCATACGATTTAATGCTCGGTATTGCGAATTTTCATAAATGTGTCGGATATTTTGGATATTGAAAGAGAGATCCACTTTGGGGTCAAATTTGCAATTTGGGTGGAGCGGCTAGGAAGATTGACTATGTATAGGGGTGATTCTACAATTTTCAGAACTGCTTCAACCAAAGAGGTGGATTTTCGGAAATTACCAGTTGACCTACACTTGGGGGTATTTCGGGTTTAAGGACCAAAACCAAAAACGGGATACAATGTATGGACCAAAATAGTAATTATAACACGTTAATTGTAAATAATATAATAAATTACTGTTTTCTTAAATCGTATATCGCAAAATTTGACCGTTTTGTCGATATTTAAGATCTATTTTAACATTTGAATCGACTTAGGTATGAATATTTGAATCGTAAGATTTGAATCGTAAATCATAAGATTTTAAACTCGGTATTGCAAATTTTTATAAATGAGTTGCACGCAATTATAGTTGAGGAGTCGAAGCATAGTGCGTTGGTGGCGGATATTTCGGATATTGCAAGAGAGATCCACTTTGGTGTTAAATTTGCTATTTGGGTGGAACGACTGGGAAGATGGAATAAGTCTAGCGGTGATTATGCAACTTTCAAAACGGATTATGTTAGGGAAGTGGATTTCCAGAAATTACAAATTGACCCCCACTTGGGGTGCATTTCTTGTTTAAGGACCAAAAAAAAAAAAAAAAAAAACAATATTTTTTTTTTGTAATTTAGGGACCAAAAATCGTAAACTTTGATCGATTAGTTGATATTTAAGATTTATTTTAACATTTGAATTGACATAGATATGAATGGATTGAATCCTAAGATTTGAATCGTAAATCATAAGATTTTATGCTCGGTATTGCAAATTTTCGTAAATGTGGCGGATATTTTGGATATTGAAAGAGAGATCCACTTTAGGGTCAAATTTTCAATTTGGGTGGAGCGGCTAGGAAGATGGAGTAAGTATAGGGGTGATTCTACAATTTTCACAGCTATTTCAGTCAAGGAGGTGGATTTTCAAACTTTATAAATTGACCTCCACTTGGGGGCATTTCCTGTTTAAGGCCCAAAATTAAAATTTGTATATAATATAGGGAGCAAATATGTAATTATCGCAAGTTTATTATAAATAATAAAATAAATTATTTTTTTCTTAAATTGTAATTCGTAAAATTTGATCGTTTTGTTGATATTTAAAATGTATTTTAACTTTTGAATCGACCTAAGTATGAACGGATTGAATCGTAGAGATTTGAATCGTAAATCATAAGATTTTAAACTCTGTATTGCGAATTTTCGTAAATGAGTCACAAACGATTATAGCTGAGGAGGAGTTGAAGCATACTGCGTTGGTGGCGGATATTTCAGATATTGCAAGGGAGATCCACTTTGGGGTTAAATTTGCAATTTGGGTGGAGGGCTGGGAAGATGGAGTAAGTATAGGGGTGATTCTGCAATTTTCAAAATTGTTTCAGCCAGGGAGGTGGACTTACAAAAATTACAAATTGACCCCCACTTTGGGTGCATTTTTGGTTTAAGGATCAAAATAAAATAAAAATGTATAATAATATAGGGACAAAAAAACGTAAAATTTGATCAATTTGTTGATAGTTAAGATTTATTTGAACATTTGAATCGATGTAGATATGAATTAACTGAATCGTAAGATTTGAATCGTGAATCATAAGATTGTATGCTTGTTATTGCGAATTTAAATAAATATAGCGGATATTTTGGATAGTGAAAGAGAGATTTATTCAATTTGCAATTTGGGTGGAGCGGTTAGGAAAATGGAGTAAGTATATGGTTGATTCTACAATCTTCACAACTATTTCATCCAGGGAGGTGGATTTTCGGAAATTACAAATTAACCTCCACTTGGGGGCATTTCTGGTTTAAGGACCAAAATTATAAATGGTATATAATATAGGGATCAAAACTGTAATTATCACAAGTTTATTAAAAATAATATAATAAATTAAAGTTTTATTAAATCTTAAATCGTAATTTGATCGTTTTGTTGATATTTAAGATTTATTTTAACATTTGAATCGACTTAAGTATGAACGGATTGAATCGTAAGATTTGAATCGTAAATCATAAGATTTTGAACTCGGTATTGCGAAATTTCTTAAATGAGTCACACGCGATTATAGCTGAGGAGGAGTAGAAGCATATTGCATTAGTGGCGGATATTTCGGATATTGCAAGAGGGATCCACTTTGGGGTTAAATTTGCAATTTGGGTGGAGGGCTGGGAAGATGGAGTAAGTATAGGGGTGATTCTGCAATTTTCAAAATTGTTTTAGACATGAAGGTGGATTTCCAAAAATTACAAATTGACCCCCACTTGGGGTGCATTTCTTGTTTAAGACCAAAAAAAAAAAAAAAAGGGTTAATAATATAGGGACCAAAAATCATAAAATTTGATCGATTTGTTGATATTGAAGATTTATTTTAACATTTGAATCGACATAGATATGAATGAATTGAATCGTAAGATTTGAATCGTAAATCATAAGATTTTATGCTCGTTATTGCAAATTTTCGTAAATGTGGCGGATATTTTGGATAGTGAAAGAGAGATCCAAAGTAAAGTTTTATTAAATCTTAAATGTAATTTGATCGTTTTGTTGATATTTAAAATTTATTTTAACTTTTAAATCGACTTAGGTATGAACGGATTGAATCGTAAGATTTGAATCGTAAATCATAAGATTTTAAACTCGGTATTGCAAAATTTCGTAAATGAGTCACACGCGATTGTAACTGAGGAGGAGTAGAAGCATATTGCGTTAGTGACGGATATTTAGGATATTGCCAATTTGGGTGGAGCGGCTGGGAAGATGGAGTAAGTATAGGGGTGATTCTGCAATTTTCAAAATTGTTTTAGACAGGAAGGTGGATTTCCAAAAATTACAAATGGACCCTCACTTGGGGTGCATTTCTTGTTTAAGGACCAAAAAAAAAAAAGGTTTAATAATATAGGGACCAAAAATCGTAAAATTTGATCGATTTGTTAATATTGAAGATTTATTTTAACATTTGAATCGACATAGATATGAATGAATTGAATCGTAAGATTTGAATCGTAAATCATAAGATTTTATGCTCGTTATTGCAAATTTTCGTAAATGTGGCGGATATTTTGGATAGTGAAAGAGAGATCCAAAGTAAAGTTTTATTAAATCTTAAATCGTAATTTGATCGTTTTGTTGATATTTAAAATTTATTTTAACTTTTGAATCGACTTAGGTATGAACGGATTGAATCGTAAGATTTGAATCGTAAATCATAAGATTTTAAACTCGGTATTGCGAAATTTCGTAAATGAGTCACACGCGATTGTAGCTGAGGAGGAGTAGAAGCATATTGCGTTAGTGACGGATATTTAGGATATTGCCAATTTGGGTGGAGCGGTTGGGAAGATGGAGTAAGTATAGGGGTGATTCTGCAATTTTCAAAATTGTTTTAGACAGGAAGGTGGATTTCCAAAAATTACAAATTGACCCTCACTTGGGGTGCATTTCTTGTTTAAGGACCAAAAAAAAAAAAGGTTTAATAATATAGGGACCAAAAATCGTAAAATTTGATCGATTTGTTGATATTGAAGATTTATTTTAACATTTGAATCGACATAGATATGAATGAATTGAATCGTAAGATTTGAATCGTAAATCATAAGATTTTATGCTCGTTATTGCGAATTTTCGTAAATGTGGCGGATATTTTGGATAGTGAAAGAGAGATCCACTTTTTGGAATCAAATTTGCAATTTGGGTGGAGCCGAAGATGGAGTAAGTATAGGGGTGATACTGCAATGTTCACAGCTGTTTCAGCCAGGGAGGTGGATATTCGAAAATTACAAATTAACCTCCACTTAGGGGCATTTCCGGTTTAAGGACCAAAATTATAAATGGTATATAATATAGGGACCAAAACTGTAATTATTATAAAAATAATATAATAAATTAAAGTTTTCGTAAATCTTAAATCGTAACTGTGATCGTTTTGTTGATATATAAGATTTATTTTAACTTTTGAATCGACTTAGGTATGAACGAATTTGATCGTAAGATTTGAATCGTAAATCATAAGATTTTAAACACGGTATCGCGAATTTGCGTAAATGAGTTACACGCGATTATAGCTGAGGAGTAGAAGCATACTGCGTTGGTGGCGGATATTTCGGATATTGCAAGAGAAATCCACTTTGGGGTTAAATTTGCAATTGGGCTGAAGCGGCTGGGAAGATGGAGTAAGTATAGTGGTGATTCTACAATTTTCAAAATTGCTACAGTCAGGGGGTGGATTTCCAAAAATTACAAATTGACCCCCACTTGGGGTGCATTTCTCGTTTAAGGATCAGAATTAAAAAAAATTATAATAATATAGGGACCAAAAATCGTAAAATTTGATCGATTTGTTGATATTTAAGATTTATTTTAACATTTGAATCGACATAGATATAAATGAATTGAATCGTAAGTCATAAGATTTTATGCTCCATATTGTGCCGTAAATGTCGAAAATTTAATCTCACCTTGTAACACGTACCTGGACTTGCCACTGCATACTGATTATTATTATATTCAGCACCGGTGAACATCCAAAATATGTAAATACAAGTTGCAGGACTAATTTGACATTAGAAAATATACAATAGCATAACAAGGAAATGAAGAAATAGCAAAAATACAGGATACACATTTCCGTAGGCATAAGATAGGAGACATTGAAGGTTGATCGAAGGGATGACATAGTTCAGTAATAGTTTGGAAATGTTATCGATCCTTATCTCTGGAATTCGGTAGGAAAAAGAAATTTGATGTTGATGGCTGTTGTGCAATACAACTGTAGCACGAATGAGTTCACTACAAAAAGTGGAAAACTGTTCGTTCAGGTTTATTTCGATGCATTGGAGTAGAAAACTCATCAAAATTGACAAAAATTGTTCATTGTTTGATGACCGTCTCCTTTCTTCCTTTACAGTGGAGGTGAGTTTTATTTAGCGAAAAGCTTTGTAATCGACAGACCTATGTTCGATGCTGAAGCTCTTCAATAGATCTTTCCGCCGTCTTGGGTACCAGGCATATCACATAGAGCAAGAAAAAGAAATACCAACTTTAACTGCAAATATTTGAAAAAAGACATTTTATAACGTAATTTTGAAAAATATAATTGTTATTATATTAAGTAATTATCATAATTTATAAGAGAGCAGCCTACGAACCTGGACCAACAACAAACGCCGACGGCAAAAATTTGTATGAGACCGGATCCTGGGCTGAGGCGCACAAGAAATCGTGTGGGATGAGGGGTGAGGGGAAATCGTCTGGGATGAGGACAATTTTTGAAGACAGTGGTACAGGGGAGCCAAATTACAGCCAGGTAGAAATTATATAATACGTTCACCGCGGCTTTTTCCGCCTCTACAATAGTTGACGCTTCTTTCTCCGGCCACTTCCTCCTCTCCGCGAAGTGCAGTTGCTGACTCCTAACCCAGCACAGATGGCCCTTTTTGTTGTGTAAAGCTAAAGGGCTAAGCCCTACCCGGCGTCGTCAATTGGTCGGTAATTTAATTAGTTTTCTGATTTTAGTCGGCGCTGTGGGCTTCTCGCACGGTGTGATTGCGGACTCCGGCAACCTCCACTGATAACCTTGGAATCACGCGTTCGAATAATTCATTGTTTGATGGCCATCTCCTTTCTTCCTGTGCAGTGGAGGTATCTGTTTCGTAATTCTCTTTTGGGAAGAAAAAAAACAGAAAAAGGGCAAACCTGTAAATGAATAGAGAGACCAAGACCAAGCCGAAACACAAGAAAGCAAGTCCAGGACTACTGACCTGGCAATCAGTACCTACAAAGCAAAGCCCTCAAGATTCCAATTCCCGAAGTACAGTAAAAAAATTATGATACAAGGAAACGACTTTCAAATACTGGCAACAGCCGTTGCCATATATATACAGTTATATGATACCAAAATAATCCGACTCCCCCATTGAAGGAATAACGAAGGAGAGAACATGCATCAAAATAAAATTAAAACACCTTATTGGTAATAGTTAAGATACCTATGGTAAATGTCTACAATGAATCAATCTTTCATCAATCCTCAGCAAAACAAATAACCGGTGAAGATAAGAAACCAATATCAGCCACATCAATATTGACAAAAAATTACAGGGAAACAAATGGCAAAATAATCGAATTAAATGGTAAATATAGGAACTGATTAGTAGTATTACCCAAATAAACGTAATTCCCAAAGGCCTACAAGAAAAATCAATTCATACACCTGCAAGAAAAAGCAAGCCCAAGAATAGATAAATGTGTAAATTCAGGTTGTAAATTAAAAAAAAAAATAATAATAATAATAAATAAATAAATCAAGCGAAAGATATTAAGAAATGATCGAAGAGAAGTAACCGATAGGGTGAAAGTTGAGAGAACAGGAAAACCGACTGTCTCAGAGGGTGTGTACAAAGCTCGCTTGTAACCCAATTCAAATAATAATCATAGGAATATGCGAAAGATTTTAAACTCGGTATTGCGAATTTACGAAAATTCACAATACCGAGTTTAAAATCTTTTGATTTACGATTCAAATCTTACGATTCAATTATTCATACCTAAGTCGATTCAAATGTTAAAATAAATCTTAAATATCGACAAAACGATCAAATTTTACGATTTACAATTTACGATTTAAGAAAACAATAATTTATTATATTATTTATAATAAACGTGTTATAATTACTATTTTGGTCCCTATATTATATACCATTTTAAAGTATTTAAACCGGAAATGCCCCCAAGTGGAAATCAAGTTGTAATTTCCGAAAATCCACATCTCTGGCTGAAACAGTTGGGAAGATTGAAGAACCACCCCTATACTTACTCCATATTCCTAGCCGCTCCACCCTAATTACAAATTTGATTTCAATATCCAAAATATTCGCCACATTTATTATCACAAGTTTATCATAAATAATATAATACCTTTAAAGTTTTCATAAATCGTAAATCGTAAAATTTGATCGATTTGTTGATATTTAAGACAACAAATCCACCTCCCGTCCGACACAGTTTTGAAAATTGAAGAATCACCCCTATACTTACTCCATCTTCCCAGTCGCTCCACCAAAATTTTACCTAATCGTAAAAAAAAAGATAAAAAAAGATGCAGCCTAAAAATCGATTTATGAAAGTATATCGAAAAACATAATACGATAAGTTCTTGTATTCACCCGAGGCACCCGGCACCGCCCATTGCGCGGTGCTCTACACTAGTATATATATATATATATAAGTACATATATATGGGGATCGTCCCCTTTTTTTTTATGTCTTTCTTTTTGCTTTTTTTCTGCCCTATTTAAATACCAAACGTCGTTGTTCTCGTCTTCCTCTCCAATCAGCTGGCCGCGTTCTTTTCTTTTCCCTTTTCTTCCCAAGTTGCTCGACCGCGACGCCTCTGCTTCTTTTTTCCATTTTCTTTTAATCCGATTGCTTGAAAACGGCGTCGTTTCAGGGTGGGCCTCCACATCTGGCCACAATTGTTGACCTCCACCGTTCCACCGTTCGCCGCTTCCACGTCCGCCGCTGGCGCTTCGTCCGATGCCCACCGCCCCTGCCGCCAACATCACTTCCCACCTCTTTTTTCAACCAATTGCAGACGCCGCCCTCTATCTTTGTTTAATATTATCCCGCATCTCCGCCACCTAAGTTCTCTGTGCAACCCCCACCTCCTTCTTCTCTTTGCCACCTAAGTTCCCAGGTTTTATTTCAAATTGCTGAAAAGGGTTGCATTTTTTTTCGTTCTTATCTGTTTTAAGGTGTTGATATAATCATGTTTGTATCACCATTAATAGAGCTTCAATTTGTAAGAATTGTCTGTTTCTTTTCTTCCTCGTTTTTTCTCCGTATTGCTGCCTCTTTAAATTGTTCGATTTAATTAATATTTGCATTCGATTTCGATTGTGTAGGAACATCGTTTACAGTATGCTTAGAGACTCATGTAAATCTGCCCCTTTTTGTTTTCGTTATCCATGACTGTGGACTACTTAATTTTGCAATCCTGTATTAATTACTCTTCATCTCAAACGAGATTTCCGATCGTCGTCGTTTTGATAATTAAGCTATTTCTGCGGGTGTTTGCATTTTTCGTGATGCGCATAAGGTGGTGAAGGATTCGTCGAGAGATTCTAATGGAGTTCACCGGAATGCTTTGGTGCTATCCGGAAGCAAAAGACCGTCGTACGAGTCTTTTCGGAGCTGTGACGATCGTCGATTTAGCAATGCCAAAAGGTGACTGTTGCTTTCACCTTTCTACTGGTATTTGATTTCAATTTACTTTGTACCTTGTGCATTTGTATAAGTGGAAATTAACAATTTTTGAAGAATTATAGAGGCCCTTTACGCGGCCTGATTAAAGTGGACGCAAAGTAAGAAGAGGAGTGGTACCATTAACAAACGTGGTCGAACTCATATACATCTCAGAAATCACTCGGCCGAATAAAATCAAGTGTAATAAGTAAATGTCACCAGCAAAAAATGAATGTAATTCTCGAAGAAAGACATATACGAAAAAGCTAAACGAACCAAAGTAAGTCGTAACACAAAAAAATATATATATGAGCCGTAAAGCAAAAGAAGTCGTCGGACGCGCAAAGCTACTCTTCGGAGTGGCGCCATCAACAAACGTGGCAGAACTCATCTCCGTCTCAGAAATCACTCGTCCAAATAAAATCAGGTGTAAAAAGTAAATGGCACCAGAAACAAATGAATGTATTTCTCGAAGAAGCAAAAAACCTGTATATGAACAGAGAGACCAAGAGCAAGCCGAAGGTGGAACACAAAAAAAGGGCAAACCTGTAAATGAATCAAGAGACAAAGGCCTAGCCAAAACACAAGAAAGCAATTCCAGATAAAGGAGCAACAACACATGCAAAAGTTTTTGAAGAACTTGTTCCCTCTTGCAGATTAATAGCGAAAAAACAATAACCAATTACAGTTTCAAAGAATAAATTGTAAATAATAAAAGAGCATAACGGAAACAAAAATTATGGAAATCCCTATACATTTCAAAAAATTATGTTATTGGTTACAGAAATGTACTAATTCTGCAACTCCCTATACATCTAAAAAAAATGATATTGGATAAAGAAATGTGCTTATTTAGAACCATATGCCAACGAGCAAGACAAGGTGCTAAACAAACAAAAACAAAAACAAAATCAAAATTACTCAATGAGCAAGAAAAATTCTTAAATACCCAAAGTAACTCGGTTTTTCTGATATCTTGTAATAAACAAAACCTGGTGCTATCCTATACCAGTGGCTTTCCATTATCCCGACTTTGAGGCCTGATTTGACTTTTCGCCATTGGGGTACTTCCGCTCTCTCTGGCTGAAGATACACACCTCCTCCTCGCCGAAATTGTCCTGCCTGAAACAATATATGATTGAGACGACCGCACCTTCTCGTAAATGGTGTTGGACGAGGTTGGCTCGGTGACCAAGGGCTTGCTTATTAGTTGGGTTTGCTTCTACCGAGGCTATGTTCAGGAAATTGGGCCTTTTAGTTAAACCAAAAAGAACATTTCATATTAGTAGCACATCGATAGTTCATTAGGCACAACTACTAACACAGCTAACTTTAGAACATAATTTGGCAGTGCTAAAGCAGGCAATATCATGTCCAAATAGACAACTTCATCTTTGAGATTAATAACTTCTAATTAAAATAAGGTTGAACACGCCCCCCCCATTGGAGTTCTTCTCTTTACATAAGTTTCTGAAGGCAAGACATCAAATCTTGACCCTATGGGCATATATGGTGGTTATTGAAACCCAAAAAACACCGAAGTGGGGAAATTTAATTGCCGTTATTTTTCTGGAGTATATCAAATAATAGATAAAAAACACAGAAGAAAAAACATCAAATTCCTCCACGATAAGGAAAGCACACACGCACAAAAAGAACGGAACAACAAAGACAACAAATTATTATCTGGAAGTGCTTGCTACCTTTGAAGTGGTGAACACGAGCATCCTCGTTAAAATCTACAACCTGTTATTGACCAGGTAATTTGGAAATTGGTATTAATAGAAAAAGAAAAACATTATGACCAACGGGAAAGCAAAAACAAAACAGAGAGAAAGAAAATGAAACTCACAGGGCAATTGCAAATTGTTGAGAAGTTGCTCTGAATCCGCAAAGAAATGGGAAAACAGCTTCGAATACAAAATCCGGGATGCTCCATTCTTATCTAGAAAACCAGTACAAAATGGGGAAGAAAAGAAAAAAAACAAAAAGTAAAATACCTCGCGATAATGAGAAGTGGAGAGGTGAACATTCCACATCCTAATCACTGACGATAAAACTACTGTTAATAGCAATCAAAGATATAAATTTCTATTTATCGCAGCTCTTAAAGATTTACAAGGAAAATAATTACCATTTCACTACAACAAAGACAAATCCATGTAGAAACCTCTGCATAGTCTTGCTTCATAGTTCCTTTATGAAAAAAACTCCTGTTAAATAGCAATCAAGGAAACAAAAGACAACATAATGGATAGTGTTTAATCTGTGCAAAAAATGAAGTGTTTAAATATGAGTAAACACTGATAGATATCAGGAAAACAAGTTTGCAACTCGAATTAGGCACATAAAAATAGCTGCATCATTACCAAACAAAACAAGAAGAAATGTATATACGAGTAATAATAGTTATTTTATTGACATCAATTGTAAAGAACATCGGTTCACTTCGACAACGGATCCGTGAACTGAAAAAGATGATGATAGATCCAAATCAACTAAAACAAGACTATTTTGTTAGCGTCGCCATTTTTTGTTTTGGGGCCTCGTCCATTTTCTTTTTTGGGGCCTATTTGATTCATCTCCATAGAACCATACCATCCCAGTACAATATTTCTATAGTGTAAATTCATTCTCTTTGCTATATGTTGTGCATGTACTAATAATGTATAAAATTACGACAACAACGTAAATAGATCACCATAACCATGCCTACAACCATAAAGCAGAAGCACAAGTTCCCAATTGAAGGGAAGACCTGAGGTAGCAGCACAAAAGCCTGAATAAGAACTAAGACGTCAAAAAATCTGAAAGTTCAACATATTCAGGGCATATGTTTTGGTGAATGAATTTCGGCACATGCACAAAATAAAAATTTAGGAATTATACCTGTAATTAAATTGGGCAACCGATTGTATTTGCGAACACACTGACGTTTTACTTCAGTAAGTATGCAGCAGGCAGCCGGTAGAGCACGACGTAGAGCACGACAACATGAGCATACCTGCCAGGCGATATGTCCACTAGTTAATAAGAAAATTCAGTGGAAAATTACTGCAAGAAAACAATTTTTTTTAAATACGAACGTTCATGTAAACCGAAGAGAAACAGCAGCACAGTTCATCTTTCCCATTAATCACCGACAACAATAATATATGGAGCGAGGTTAAGGTCGAGAGCACAGGTGCTTTAAACGTCTGAGGCGGCAAACTGGAGCGGTTTGGTGGGAGGCGCTTCGGCGGAAAGTATTGGGTTGCAGAGCAAGTGGACGGCGCGATGTTTTGCGGGGGGCAAATCTTGTCTCGCCGATAGTACGCAAACACTCTTCGAAACAAGTAAAATCAGCAAATGAACTATCTATAGCCAGCAAACTTTAAAACAGACCATAATGAAAATAAATGTAACACTTTTCTCCCAGCTGGTGTGGTACTCTAGAGGATGAAAACGAGGGCTTCAATTCAGAATCCTCTGAACCGATCTCGAACTGAAAAATAAGGAATAATTCACAACAAACAATAAAAGAAAACAAATTGAAGTATAAGCTTCCAATCACACTCTGGAATCTATTTGACGAGCAAAAGGACTTAGTTATTCCACAAGACAAAAAAGAAAAGGTAATATTCATCGTAATTAAATTAACCAAAAGGCGGTACAAACCAAGACTGTGATCGTGCCTGAATGAACTCTTTCCATCGCAACCGAATATGACAACTGAAACTTAAAAAGTAAATCAATTCTTTAAAGTTAACGAACAAAGCAAAACCGCCGAAATTTACACCTCTAGACAATGTCAATGTGAATTCATTATGATGATAAAAGAAAATACGTAAAACAAAGGTTATCCAGAACCCCACTCCCACTGATAGAATTTACTATGCATAATAAAAAAAATTGTGATTTAATTAATTCCAACAAAACACCCATCGAAAAGAAAGAAGCAAAACATGAAAAATGGAACCCATAATAGCAGAAAGTGGCAATCTTGAAATAGCTTCGAAAGCCCAAAGAATGTACGTAGCAGAAAATTTACATAAAATCATGGGAACTTGATATGGCAAAAGAATAAGGAATTGAGTCAATAGTCGCAGGTGGCAGAGAGAAGGAGGTGGGGGCTGTACAGCAAACTTAGGTGGCGAAGATGCAGGATAATATTCAAAAAAAAAGAGGAGGTGGCGGGCGAATATCAAACAACGTGGCAAAGATGCGACAAGCTGCTGCTGGTGGCGCCAGAAATTGTAGGCCGCCGACCACTGACCAAGAAGGGGAGCGCGGAAAGAAGTTTGCAAAACAAAGTTGCGTTTTAGGCAGCGGTTTGGGGAAAAAAAAACCCTGCTGCAAAACGCAGGCGGGCATAGGGTGACCAATACATTATTATTTATTGGTCCAATAATACAATCGAATTTTCATTACATTATTTAATATTCTTATCTTGGTTAATCTTATCTTATGAACCAAACAATGCCTAAGAAAACTAACCCGTTTTTGAACAGAAAAACAAAGTAGATAGACCAAATACCTGCACAGGGTTTGCTACAATAAGAGTACCACCTATGGCACCTCCAATCATATGGCCATCAGGACTACACAGCACCTGTCCGAATGCGGCGCCCACCGCTTTCCGAGAGAAAGTACGAATCGGACAAGCACAATATCTCAAAACGACACTATTTATCTAGAAATAGCAAGTCAGAAAATAAAATAATGATAGCTCGAACAAAAGGACAGACCATAAAGTAATTACTTACAATCAACATGGACAATCTAGGACTGAAAAATAACCTTCAACTTCAAAGCTTCACGAAACAAAAAAAGTCTATTTAAATTATTAAAAATGAAGTTGTAGCCGGACAAAAGTTTAAAGCTTCACGATTATTGGAATTTTCTATTACAAAACCTTCTAAGAGAAACATCAGCATCTTTATTAAAATGGTAAATAGATGCTTCATAGTACGTACTAAATATGCAACCAAAGTGGCACACAATTTACAATTATGCCATTAATTCATTAACGAAAAAAATTTATTTGGTTAGTATAAAGAAGTATACGAGTAGAAAATGCATTAACCTGAAACGTAATATTGGCACCAGAAGTTGTGGGCTGGCGTAGTGGCACCGAAGAAACCGATCCACTACCTGCCATGATGCATAACACATCTCGGTCTCTGTCGTGCAAATGCCAGTATTTTTGCCGCAATATCCTGTACACGACTTAGCAATTAATAATTGCAACATAAAAATTACTACTGCAAATTGACGGATTACCGAATAAAATTGAGATAATTAATTAGGGAATGCAGCAAACTTACCTCTCCGACTCCAACGTGTAGTACATGTGGTGTAAATGCTAGTCCCGCTGAAGCGTTCATCCATTCGCCTGATTAAAGAATATTTTTTTTGTTAAAGTTCACGTCACACTGACAAAGATTAAGAACTTACGATAACTAAATCGATACGAATATTGAAACATGTGCATTTAGAGGAAAACGAAAGCCAATGTTCCCTTAAGACGCGTACTTTCGACGACAAAAATTGGCGATCCAAATTGACAACGTTTTTTGGTTTCACTGTGGCGGAATTCTTCCACAAGTTCGACCGTATAAGATTGTTCCACTATTTAAAGTATTTGATTCTTCATTATTCCCCTGCATTCATATCCCTAGGTTTGAGCCAGCACAATTTTGGGCACGACAGTATAAGATTGTTCCACTATTTAAGGAATTTTATTCGTCGTTATCCCCCTGCATTCATATCCCGGGCCTAAACTGAAGCAGCAACTTATGAATAATGAAAAGAGAAACACATACAAATTATAAACCGAATTCCATAAACCACAAATAGCCAATAACTATGCAGAAATTATCCATGTTTATGAATTGGCATTCAGAAATGGAAAGTTAAACGCATACGCATACGCATCCACATGGGGCAGAGAATTACAGGCAATTAGGCGCGTAGTCAACCCCACGAATGAAATCCAAACAGACTCGGACCTCCACAGCTTCTACTCCCTGCCCTTACCACACCTATAAAAAAGTTAAAAACTATTAGTATCAGGACTGCCAACTAACTACCCGTGTTCTTCCGTTGGGAAACTTGCGAAAACGTTTGGCAGCGTGAAGGTACAACCTGAAGCTGAAGGCAGCAAGTAGGACCTGGAGAGATAATACAAAACGACCACCATTTTCAGCCTATGACTATGGGGTTCACTCCAAACTATAGTTCAATGTGATCGAGTATCATCAGAATAAAAGACCAAAGAATTTATCCTCACAAATAGTAAAATATTTGCAAACAACACGATATATATACTCATTAATCAAAATAGCCATTTTAATGAATTTTATCCCGGAAATTTGCGGAATATTATTTATAATGACCAGTTAACCGGACCCAAGAGCCAGCTAAGGGCGGTCAGTAAGTTCCAAGAATGTGAAGAAACAAGCAGTCAAGATCCACCTAAGGAATTGAAGAATTATAGAGGCCTTTTAAGGGGCCTGATTAAACTGAACTCGAAGGAAAAAGTGACGTGAAGAAAAAATACATCAAAGCGAACCTGGTGGTGGCTGCTGAAGAAACCAACATCAGCAGCCATATTTTGAAAATAATCATAATCAAAATTGAGAGCACAATAAACATCCGTAATTTCGGAACCGAGAAAAATAGACTGAATAAAAAAGAAGTACATTGTGTAACAGAAACAAGAACGCACTAAATAAATGAGAATTTTACCTCTATAAATCCTGGCCGTCGTACCATGTCCGCTGATTTTTTCCTCGGGAGTCGTACAATTTCTACAAACATAAAAATATCAACAAGACATTAAGTTCAAATAATCAAAAAAATGCAAAAACCTAAACGAACCAAAGTAAATCGTAAGAAAAAAAAATATATATAAGAGCCATAAAGCAAACGAAGTCGCCGCAAAGCTACTCATCAGAGTGGCGCCGTCAACAAACGTGGCTGAATTCATCTCCATCTCAGAATTCACTCGCCCGAATAAAATCAGGTGTAAAAAGTAGATGGCACCAGCAAAATAATAATATAATTCTCCAACAAGCGGGAAACCTGTATATGAACAGAGAGAGACCAAGAGCAAGCCGGAGCCGGAAAAAAAAAAAAAAAAAGGGCAAACCTGTAAATGAATAGAGAGACCAAGACCAAGCCGAAACACAAGAAAGCAAGTCCAGGACTACTGACCTGGCAATCAGTACCTACAAAGCAAAGCCCTCAAGATTCCAATTCCCGAAGTACAGTAAAAAAATTATGATACAAGGAAACGACTTTCAAATACTGGCAACAGCCGTTGCCATATATATACAGTTATATGATACCAAAATAATCCGACTCCCCCATTGAAGGAATAACGAAGGAGAGAACATGCATCAAAATAAAATTAAAACACCTTATTGGTAATAGTTAAGATACCTATGGTAAATGTCTACAATGAATCAATCTTTCATCAATCCTCAGCAAAACAAATAACCGGTGAAGATAAGAAACCAATATCAGCCACATCAATATTGACAAAAAATTACAGGGAAACAAATGGCAAAATAATCGAATTAAATGGTAAATATAGGAACTGATTAGTAGTATTACCCAAATAAACGTAATTCCCAAAGGCCTACAAGAAAAATCAATTCATACACCTGCAAGAAAAAGCAAGCCCAAGAATAGATAAATGTGTAAATTCAGGTTGTAAATTAAAAAAAAAATAATAATAATAATAAATAAATAAATCAAGCGAAAGATATTAAGAAATGATCGAAGAGAAGTAACCGATAGGGTGAAAGTTGAGAGAACAGGAAAACCGACTGTCTCAGAGGGTGTGTACAAAGCTCGCTTGTAACCCAATTCAAATAATAATCAACCTGAATTTAGTAGAATACCTCCTACATCCCCAATAAAGGCGTAGATTTTTTTGGAAGTTCTCCTTGAAAAAACAGCAACGAAACACTGTAAACGTTGACCGATCGCAAACATCTGCTATCTGTCGCCGTGGCAACCGGCTGGCCAAGGTTGGTCGGCGGGCGTCGGGATGGTATGTGAGCAGTAGGGGTTTTAGGAAATTGAGATTGATTTATCTGTGGTCTGAGCCAGAAAAAACGAAGGGGCGGGTAGGGGTGATGAGGACAGAGGGAGACGCAACACGTAGGACGAAGAAAACGTGAAGCAGACAAGAGGAAGAAATAGGCTGAAGAAAACACATCAGATAGGCTTGCCTGGTGTCGGGACTTGAACCTTACAATAATAGTAAAAGAGGCGGTGGAGGTTCTTGAATGAAGCGGCGGCGGACAGCGGCGGAGGTCAACAATTGTTGGCCAATCTCTAAGCGTCGAAACGGCGTCGTTCCGCAAGAAACGGATTGTGAAAGGGAGCCGACATCGACGGAAGCAGGACGTGGAAGGCCAGAAGGAGGTCAACAATAGCTGCCGCGAATATTGTAGGCCGCCGACCACGATTGGGGCCCAACATCGATCGAACCGGCGGTAGGGAGAGGCGTTGCTGACCGGCGGTGGTGAGTTGGTGCACAGGCTTATCAAAGAAAAGAGAAGTACCCCTTATCAAAAGAAAAGAGAAGTAAACCAAAAACATGTACTACGATTTTATAGTTTGTCGGTGCACAGGCTTTAAGAAAGTCCTACGAATCAGAAGACCAGAGAATACACGCACGGATTTAAGTGAACAGAAAAGAACAAATAATCTGAAAAGCTTCAGTTAACAGAGAGCAGAATATCACAGCAAGGGAGTACATACCTCTTCACGTAACAGCCCTAGGACTAAGGCATAAACCTCGAAACAATCTTTCTGCAAATTAGATACGGTCAATTGTCTTAGTGCATGTGAGTTTTAATAAAGAGAAACATTTGAATATTTGATGCACACATACAGTCTGCCGTACATTAATCTTCACCCAATTATCCTGGTAACATCAACAACTGATGTTACTGATCTACAAAAAGAAGAGCAATTCATAAAATTTCAATTGCGAATGAAAACCTTACACCAGATAGGACTTAAAAGGAATACCCAAAGCAAACATACAGCATGTGTTCTTTGTACAAGTTTTAACCGTATTATAGCCAAACTTAATGGCTTAGATGTATCAGTTCGAGCTGCTTTATTTGAATGCTCCACATCATTTGGTCTCTTCTGTTTGAGGGAGCCTGATCAACATGTCGGATACGGAATGAGCCGAAAAAATAAAGTCAATTCATATTGTAAAAGTTAAAATGGAACATAACTCATCCACACCGGCATTGATATATATATATATATATATATATATATATATATATATATATATATATATATATATATATTAATTAATATAATAACAATTATATTTTTCAAAATTACGTTCTAAAATGTCATTTTTCAAATATTTGCAGTGAAAGTTGGTATCTCTATTCCTTGCTCTATGTGATATGCCTGATTCTATTGAAGTGCCTCAGCATCGAACATAGGTTGGTCGATTAGAAAGCTTTTTGAACATGCCAACCTTGCATAGCACAAGCAGCAGCATCTCTGTTACCCATTCATGATCCTAATATTTAATGTCCATTTCCCTCAATGATGTTTGAACAATCAATTTATGTAATAACCCGATTTTTATTCTACTCTATAGTTAAATTTCTCCATAATCCTCTCTTCTCGCATCTCTTATATTAAACATCCTCTATTAGCATGCAAAGAAATTTCTGGCACTAATGGTTAAGGCAGCAATCAGCACTTAGTAAACTCACCTTGTCTTTCTGCACGGGCATTCCACTTGAATTATCCTTTATCTCGACGGTGGATGTTGGAATTTCGAATTGCAACCTGCGACGGGCACGGGAAATGAAAAAATAAATTCATGCTGCAAACAAAATCATGAAAAGTAAGGGGAGCAAAGAAGGGGGAAAGGGTTGGCAATAAAGCTCGAAAGAGAGATGGGGCAGACGAGAGGAGGAGGAAGAAAATAGAATCAATAACAGAGGAATTTAGAGAATTGGAGAAAAGGCGGTGCACCCAAAAATCCATCATGTTTCACATGGCTATTATTGCAATTTGGCACTTACACTTTCATGCAGAAAAAAAACCGAAAAGGAAAAAGAAACATATAGAACTGGTCTTTTAATATTACACAACGAAGTTATAAAAAGGATCACTCCCAGCGTCACTTCCAGCTGCTGCCTGTGCTGCATTCTTTGCTGTCTTTTCTTGAAGTTCCTTTGCATCCCTCTGTCATCCAAAAGTAAATTAAACCGTTATCACATTATTAAATAAAACAGACCCTTTGTACTCTTTATTCGTAAAACGAGTTTAATGGCTCGTAAAAGATGTAGACGATGAGGAATAAAAAATCACATCTTGGGAATTTTCAGTGAAGCGAACAGATGAAGCTGATAAAGTTAACCGTCTCTAATTTGCGAACTTTAGCAAAGAAAAGAAAATGAAATAACGGGTTGCAATTTAATACAACAAAATTTTACAAGTGAAGCGGTGCTTAATCGGAAGATAGATCTTGATGCAGAAGACAAACTATTAGGATGACGAGGCAAGATTGAGTATTAATTTTAGTGGCACAATGGAATAAATCATTTAGTACGACTGTACGAGACTAAAGGAAAAACGATGTGTGTACCTCCGATTTACGTGGTTTAGAACTATCTTCCGCTACCGAATTTGTTCGACGATTATAAGTAATGTAGATTTGCTGATATAAATTAATCAATGAAAATCTATCTAGTTTGGAATTCTATTTTTTCAATGTTCCCAAGAATTTATGCAGCCCCCAGCCTTTCTTGATTGATTATCTTAAATTACTTGTGAAAATTAAGGCCTCGTTTGGTTGGGAAGATAAGATTAGCCAAGATAAGATTAAATACTCTAATGAAAACACAATCATTTCACCAGTTCCAGGCACGTCAAATAAAAAACGACCGTTACCTTTCACGGCGCTGTTCAGGGGTGAAGCCATCATCTTTACCCTTTCCTTTGCCGGTGGTGCGAGCATTAGCCCTTTCTCTGTGACGGTCTCTTTGACTTCCACGTTTATTCCGGTTAAGAAATACATACAAGACGTATACACACAACCGAGCCAGAAAACACACACACACACACGCACTAAATTCAATGGAGTTCAACGAGAAGAAATTAATTTCAGAAAGAAAACGGAAAATCAAAACATGTGTTTTCAATTAATATGTTATATATATATATATATAAATATAATAAAGAAAAAATCAAAGATCTGAAAAATGAAAATATTCATACTTAATTATGCATAAACAAAAAAAAGTTAAAGAAAATAGTTACGGAAGGATACGAGTCATGGTGGAACGACGACGGAGGAGATAATCGAAGAAGAAATCTGCGGAGGGGTGACTCTTTGATATGATATATTGATAATCTAATTTTGGATGTGATCGAAAGTGGAGACGCCTGCCATTGGAGGAAAGATGCGGTCGGAAGTGACGTTGGCGGCAAGGACGGTGGGCATCGAATGAAGCGGCGACGTCGGGCATCGAACGAAGCGGCGACGGCGGGCATCGAACGAGGCGGCGGCAGAAGTCAACAATTGTTGGCCAAACGGCGTCGTTCTGCAGCGCGCGGAATAGAAGAAAAGGGACAACCAAGCAGGCGTGTCGTCGTCGAGCTGCTTCAAAATTAAAAGGAAAAGAGAAGATTTGGAAAGTCTGATTGGACCGGAAGATTGGAACGACACAGTTTTGGCATTAAATAGGCCAAAAAAATGGAAAAGAAATGGGTTTCAAGAAAAAGGTTGTATAAATTGTGAAATGAAATAGAGAATACCTGTATGCAATACCACTTTTCTGAAAGCAAATAAATAACAAAACATTGAGGAAATAGGTTAAATGAGAAATGAAGAAATACATCTACATACCTATAGAATAAACTTTACTTGTTCTTCATCGGCATGCGGCTCATAGCTAACGATGAAGTTTTGAGAGTGTCTCCCGTGTATACGATGTCTCTCTGTTTCATTGGAAAACACAATTTTAATATTAGAACCATTCAAGGGTTAATTGTAAAGCAGTCGACAATTTCAATCAAAATACCAAAGAACTCAAAAAAAAAACAAATTTGAAGCAGCAACTTACGACTACTGAAAAGATAAACACAAACAATTAAACTTCAGCTATAAACCATAAATAGCCAGTAAACATGTATCAATTAGGCGATTGCACGAATTACACTGAGAAAATGAAAGTAAAACTCATACGCATTTAGACGGGGCGACAACTACAAAACTATTCAATGTAATGTAACTTTCCATTTAAAAAAAATGCTGACAAGACCATTCCCATTTGGGTGTTTTCCATATTACAGACATTAGAAGCACCTAATTCGAAGATACAAATATCAAAGCATTACTAACTAATTTGCGAGTTTAGGTTGCTAATTTTAATATTTCATTAGCATTGCAATAAGGAAATCAGCTGATGATCTATTACTACCATTATCCTTATTTAGATATAGTAGTTTCTTACCAATATTAATATCCAGAAGTACAGAAGTACACGAGATCTCAGGTTGGATCAATTTGCCAATTTCTGTGAGAGACCTCCCACTCCCACAAAAGTGAAACATTTGTTTACATTCTTATTGCAAGGCTTCGTACCTCGCAGTCAAAGAAAACATAGGAAGAAACACGATAGTTATTTAGAAAATGAAAAAAATTAGACAGACCATCTTTCCGATAGACTAACCTCAGCTGTGAAGAAGCATTCCCAACCATGTGCTGGCAACATCATTGGGCTGTGGAAGTTAAACTCTGCCAAGCAAGCATGAGTTGTTGCTGATGCTGAGGTGTTAGAACCTATAGTTGACGAAAGTATGAGGGCACTGAATAACGACTTTGGCTAGATTAAGCATACCAAAGATGTTGCTGCCAGTATTCCTAGATCGACTTTCTAACTGAACAAATTCCTTCTAGATCCTATAGCAGAAAATTTCAAGATAAAATCTCTTTTTTGGATGCTGAAAAAGTTCATGTAAATATATCTTATATTGCATATTCAGTAATTCCAGTCATCGTATATGTGTTCCCGCTGCATGGTTCCCCATCTGCAAAAAAAGTTGCACAGAAAAATCTCATCATAATAATTGAACGAGCAAAGTCTGCATAGTATGAAACAAAGATTGATTCTATAATTTAAATAACTTAATTATAGAGCCTGAAGAAGCATCACCTGCACACAAAAAAAAAAAAAAAAAAAAAAGACTGATTACCTCCAAAACATAGTGAGCCACACCAATTAAGATAATGCAAACAACTGGCACAATTTTGTAGGTTGCTACGGTGGGTTCACCCCAAACTACAATTCTACGTGCTCGAGTGTAAGAATACAAGAGCAATTTCAAATTACTCAACTACGGAAAACCAATTATGTTTTTTTAGTTCAGAAAACGGAACAAGGATTTTTTTCTCACAAACGGTAAAAGATCTGCAAACAAAAAGACATCTACTCAAAAATCAAAATAACCATTTGAAATAGTCCTTACTTGAAACGGGGGCCTATTTCATCTTGCAAACCGAAGAGCACGGTAAGTAACGTTCCTGTAAACCGAAGAGAAAAACAGCGGCCTATTTCTTCTTCCCCGTGTATCACCCCGAACAATAATATATGGAGTGATGTTAAGGCCGGAGGTAGAAATCAAACTTACAAGGACAACAAGTGGATCGCGTGTTAAAGCATGACCATCGATCATGTCTATTGGCAACATATTCCGGTCTCTATAGATAGTGTTGACTAAAGTCTCGGTTCCGTCGAGCCAAATCTGAGCGACATCGAATCCTGCTTTTACCAAACCGCCCTTGAGATAGCAATGGGGCGGAATTAGCATTTCTAAATAAAAGTAAAATAAGAAAGAAAAACAAATTACGGCTCAAACAACGAGAAGAAGAGACTTAGTGGATTGTTTCTAAGATCCAATATGTACGATTGAACACCTTGACTCTCCATCTCATGAACCGTATTCTTCATCTCCAATGCTGAGGTCTATATAACACGATCGAAATTACCTTTTTACCTTCATTCGTCAATAATACGGCTAATTTCTATCGATTTTCATGAGTTCAAAAAATGCTCGAGAAAATAAAATACCTGAGAAAAAGTTGCTAATTTCACATATCCCGTCTTCGATAAATGTCCGTCTGGCAATTTGTGAGGAATTATAGCACTCGATATCGGCGAAAGCTTGATTACCTCACGGGGTATATTAACCTCTCTGATATAAGAACTCCCGAAGTCATCAACCTGGATAAACATAAATGCACCAATGAAGTTCAAAATTAATTAACCAGCTTTCACAATCGACATTTACAATTGTATTTAAAAAAAAAATTATTCGAAAAACAATATTTATTTTTTAAATGCAAGTGAAGTGTTCTTACAGTGTGAACTTTTACTGTAACAGTTGTTCCGACATGTCCCCTGAGCTTTTGTGCAGCTGCTTCACTTGCCACTCCGGCGAGTCTTGCACCTATTGCGCACCAAAAAAAAAAAGCATCAATCCGATTATTAGAAATTTTGTTAACTATTTTATTAAAACTATTCATCAATAAACTATTTTTCTAGTTTATTTAGTACTAATGTAAATTACCGTTTATTTCCATTAGCTCATCTCCTTCGCGTATACCAGCTCTCGCAGCTGGGCTATTCTTTATGCACGATAAAACAACTTGAAATAAAGTAAAATAGAAAATTACATGTCAATCTTGGGAAAAAAAAAACTTCATAATTAACCAAAAAAATAAAGCAACTCAATATTCGATATTATAAAAAAAAAAAAAAAAAGTACGGAAATACGGTCTGCGGTTCAACGTTGATAAATAAGCCGACACCTTGCAAATTTCCGTTGCTTTCTATTCTAAAACTTTGATATTCCTGCATGTAATATATATTGATGATGCTAAAAATAGATCACCTTAAGTAGTTGAGATCGAAGGAGCTGGGAGAGCAAAGTGGATCACTGCTCACGTGCTAGATGGCCCTAAGATACCTGCGAACAAAGAATACGTGAACTACGCAAAGAATACGTGAACTAGGCCGGGGGTTGATCCGGCGGAAACCCCTCCGACGCTCAAGTCAGACGTGAAGATAGTCGGTGATTGTAGAGAGAATTCGAATAGTAGTATTACTCAAATAATAGGGCGTACCTTTCATCAATGAATTATGTCGTTATTTATACCTCAAATGAGATTGTTGGGCCCAAACCTTATTTGACAGTGATTGGGCCTCGGTGATAGTGGTCTTCAATATTGGGCTCGTGGCTCAATAGGTAAATAAATTGTAGGCCTATTGGGCTGACCCAATTAGGCATATATATATATATATATATATATATATATATATATATATATATATATATATATATATATATATATATATATATATATATATATAGGGAAATGAGTGATAACCCCCTAGTTTTGAAAATATATATAAGAAGGCCCAACAAATTTTTCTGCTCTAGTCAAAAACCCAAATTCTAATCTTAATTAGTGAGACCCCCTAGACAATTTGAAGTACCTATTTTACCCTTTTTAGTTTTAATTCAATATATGCCCTAACCCTTCTAATCTTCTCTCTTCCAACTCATGCCGCCGTTCTTTCCATCCCTCTTCATCTCTCCCTCTTTCTTACTCTCTCTGGCCAGATCTGGCCATCACTCGCCGGTGTTGCCTCCTCTCGCGGCGGCGAAAACTCTCCGGAGCTGCACTATTTCCCCTTCCAAACCGCTCCACGTCTCGAAGGTCCAGTCACTTCTACTGACAGAGAGAAGGAGCGATCTTCTCTGGTTATCTGCAAGGCGTACGAGGCCGTCGATCGGAGCCGATTCTAGAATCGTCGAAGGCGACGAGAAAACTGAAGATCGGGATTTACTTCACCACGTGGTGGAGCCTGAACGCGTACCCATTTCCATGGCTAACATCGATGCTCTCTTTGGCTGCTGGGTTTCTCATCATGCTAATTTCATGGGCTCTCAGAATCGCCGAAGTCCCGAAAACCGATCTCGATTTCTGAAAACCATTTTTCCGGTAAAACAAAACAAGGCTAATTTGGTGATTTTTCGATCTGTGATTCTAATTGGGTCTCATTTTTTTTCATTAATATTTTGTATATATTTAATCGAAAAATTGAATCGTTGATTGTTTTTTATGATTGGTTTGGTTGAATTTAATTTTTAGGTTGCAGTGGCACATACAATTATATGGCGGCTTCTGTGAGTATGTCATTCCTAAATTGAGTATTGAGGAAAATACCTTCATAATCTTCTAGCATGTAATTGTTGTATAGTTAACTGTTGTGAGTGTGTGGAAGTGAGGGTATGTGTGTGTGTTGGAGAGAGTGGATTGTGAGCCTTGACATTTCTTTTAATTATTAATATTTATGAAGTCAACAGTATAGGATTCAATGGCGAATGAATTTGATAGTATTAGTATTTTATGTGCAACAGTTTTGAGCGGTCGACGAGGAGCTTGCGGTGGCCAGGTGTGGCGACGGGGAAGGGTTTCATAGGGGGTGGATTTTCTCCTTTTTTTTATTTTACGTTTTATTTGGTTTGGGATCGAACCGAGCCTGCTTTTAGTGTTCTAGTTTCGATAGATCGGAGTTGTCGGGTTGAAAAGTGAGATTTGAAGCTATAAATTCAAATTATACTATACATGACTATACTCATATAGTTAGTCACATGTAGTCATATATAGTCACATATAGTCATATACATGTAGTCATATATAGTCACATATAGTCATATACATGTAATTATATATAGTCACGTTTAGTAGCATGTAATTATATATTTTTATATAAAAGATATGCGTTTCTTCTGATGTATACTGATGATGGTGTTAATGATTGTGTTTTTCGATTTTTTTGTTGGGCACTAATTGATTTATAATAACAAGATTCAAATTGTAAATTTATTTGTTGGTATAAATGAAGTTTTTTTTATATAATCAACGGGTTACATAATCGGTCGACCATAATTTTGGGGTAAAAAATAGTGCATGACTACATATAACTATAGATGACTGTCGTATACTATAGTCATGTGTAGTCAATTTATTTCAGTACAGTAAATTTATCAAAAAATTGAAAAAAATTAAAACAAATTAAAAAATTAAAAAAATTAAAAATTAAAAAAAATTAAAAAACTAAAAAATAAAACAAATTAAAAAATTAAAAAACTAAAAAACTAAAAAATTAAAACAAATTAAAAAATTAAAAAACTAAAAAACTAAAAAATTAAAACAAATTAAAAAATTAAAAAAAAATAAAAATAAAAAAAATTAAAAAACTAAAAAATAAAACAAAATTAAAAAATTAAAAAATTAAAAAAATAATAAAAATTAAAAAATACAACGGTATATATAAAAAATAATAATAAAATAAACATTTATATTTTTTTAATAAAAAAATCTGTATAGCTGATAAATGCAGGCCCAGAATGGTAAATGCAGTTAGGCATTATGCTGAATGCAGGCCCAGAATTCTAAATGCAGTTGGGCATTATGCTGAATGCAGGGGCGAAATTACTGATGCAGTTGGGCGAAAATTTAAGGGCACAATAGTATTTTTGCCTCTCCAGGGGTGTATCTCAAAGGAAGAATTTTAGGGGTGGACTTATCCCTATATATTTTCCATTCTAGGGGTGTATATCAAATGGACCATATATATATATATATATATATATATATATCCCATTAATGTTCGAAAAATGGATCATAAGTAAATGTTGAATTAATTAATTAATTAATTAATTAATTAAGACACGAAAAAAATACCTTAGGACTGATTATGCGCGTAAAAGGATCTCCAACATCGAGAGCATCCCTTTAATTTTATTATACGCAGCATCTTCTAATTTTAAGTCCTAATCTGTAAAACATAAGTCCCCTTCGAATTATTAGTTCATTGATTCGGACAAGGATAAAACCGATAAACGACAAACACGAAGCTCTCATCCTAATGTTGTCAACTGTCGATTCAAGAACACAACTACATTCATTTTCAACACTCGCAAAACTAATCAAACTAAAGAAGTTCGACGAGGGGCATTTTGGTCTTTCTTACCCTGATGATTGAAAGTTGGATCCATAAAGGTTTCTCTAATCAAACCCCATGTCTCCACAAGTGTTCTTTGTACAGTATTCACCTGTTTCAAAACAAAGTTAAGAATCTGATTAAAATAATATTTATTAATGTGAAATAAATAAATAACTTCTTTTTTTTTAAATATTACCTCACGGTTGTGAGAAACAGGAAAAGCTACTGTAACAACAAATTCTTATCTGCGATATAAACAAACAAGAAAAATTGAACAAAGATGATTTTATTGAATTAAAATAAATAAATTGCGGGTTACAATCTCTATTTTAATCCTTTGATTCTTCTCTCTAGAAAAATATATAGTTGACTTGAATTTTCGGAGTCGGGTCGTTGACTTGATCTTCTCCGGATTTGATTTTGGATTTGAATAACGTTTTTCAAGGGTCTTGCGACTTGAATCTCGGATCGAACGTTGAACTTTGACTTGATTTGACTTGAAGATCTTGAAATTCTTGATGGATTTGGCCCTTCAATCTTCCAGTGATCTTGACTTGAATTAATTAAGGTTAATCCGAAGGTTTGGCACCGTTATCTCGGATCGAACGCTAGATTTGATGAAGAATGCCTTGAATTTGCTCAAGAACACCTCGAATATGACGAAGAACACTTTGAATGTAGAGAGAGAATCTTACTGTTAAGTGTATATTTTTACACTTTATCGTATCTTTTTATTTGAGAGCTTTTGGTGTGTTTTAATGATAATTGGTGCTTAAAAAGTTGATTTATTGTATTGTAGGTACAAATTGAAGAATTGGAAAAGTATGGGGTCAAAACTGCAATTTTGGTGAAAATATGGGTCAAAAGTGAAAATATCAAAATTCTGAAGATTTAATGCTGAGACCCCCGTCCCAGTTTTAGTGCAAATCATGGGACCCCCGTCCGAGAATCCGAAGTTGCGCAGTAAAGGAATTTTAATTGCACAAGGAAACTGCCTTCTTCCCCAAGTTCTTCACCCTATATAAGACCAAGTCAAGCACACAATTGGGGATCAATCTTTTGACGCAATTTCAAGAGCAACAAAGCAATAACGAAGACGAAGAATTCGAAGACTCCAAGCAAAGATTTATCGTCTATGATTTATTTTATTTGCGTTTTTGCTTTAATCATGAGTAGCTAAATTACTTGTTTCTGGGATTTTATTTGGAACCCTATGTGGGATTTATGAACCCAATTATATGATTTTATGCAAGTTTTAATTCCGGATTATTTCTTCTACTTGTTTTATTAAGTTCATGAAACTGGCCACTTTATGCGCTTTTATGTTATTGTTAATCGCATGAATCGGAAGATCGGGTTAATAATTAGAACTGTGGTAGAAGAGCCTTTGTGGTATTAACATAGGAATATAGTTAATCTCTTAGGTAGCCAGTATTGAGATTTGTGCTTAATGCTGTGTTCTAGAATTAATTGCATAGGAATATAGTAATTGAATCTAGAGTATTAGAATCGTAATACACGCGGAAGCGGGTTATGATTATTTTAGCATCTCAGGTTAATAATCCGGGTTAATTGCTTGCATAATTGAAGGAATTGGGGGAATAATAATCACATAGGGGGAAGAATAAAATCCTAGGCTCGTTTACTCTGATAAATCTTCGTGTTTAATTTGCTTTCTTGCTTTGTCGTTTTAATTTGCTTTTTAATTTATTTTAGTTAATTCTCTTTAAAGTCGACTGTGTAGGGTGGGCTTGATAATAATTGGTAGAATTTAGCGTCTAGGATTAGATAATTAAATATTCTCTGTGGGTTCGATATTCGGACTTAATTGTCCACTATATTACTTGTACGATACGTGCACTTGCGTGTAGGTTTTCGACCAACAAGTTTTTGGCGCCGTTGCCGGGGAATATTTTAATTATTTATTTTATTCTAGCTTTAGATTTAAACAATTTTCACGATTCACCCATTTAATTTTCGTTTTATTTTATTTTTTGTTTTAGGTACTTTGTATGCGCAGGAGACTCGATCTTGCTAGAGAACCGTTTGATCCCGAAATCGAATGTACTTTTCGAGCCGCTAGGAGACTTCAACGCGCAAACAATATAATGGAGGACGAAGAACGCAGGGCACCGGGTAATTTACTCAATGCCAACGGAAACCAAATCCAAGACCCTCCCCCTCAACTTCCAGCACAGCCTGCAGTTCGTCCACGGGCACTTCAAGACTACATAATCCCGACTCATGACAGATTCCGCCCTAGCATCCAATATCCACCCATTGAGGCGCATAATTTTGAGATCAAGCAAGGCCTTTTGACGATGCTCCAAAATAACGGGCTATTTAGTGGGTTGGCAGGTGAAGATCCCCATCTTCACATTGTCAATTTTCTAGATACCTGTAATTCCCACCGTCAAAACGGCGTTTCCCAAGAGGCGCTTCAATTAATACTCTTCAAGCACTCCCTACAAGGAAGAGCTCGCCAGTGGTTGATGTCCCAAGCCCCCCACTCTATCTCGTCGTGGCCTCAACTCCTCAACCTTTTCATGAAAGTCTATAGCTCACCCGAGAAGGACGAGAGAATCCGACGAGAAATTCACAATTTTGTCCAAGAGCAAGGCGAGCAATTATACGAGGCATGGGAGAGATTTAAAACTCTTTTGAGGCAGTGTCCAACACATGGAGTCGAACAATGGCGGCAAATCCACATCTTCTACCAAGGGATCAACGAGAATGCACGAACCGTCTTAGATGCATCAACCGGGGGAAATTTTATGAGTCAATCGATACCGGATGCTTTCATCATGTTGGATCAAATTGCACAAAATCGGTTTGCCAAGTCAAGCGAGAGGACGGTTAGTGGAGCCAAGAAAGTTCCCGGAGTGTTGGAGTTAGATGCAATTACGGCCCTTCAAGCTCAAGTGACCCAAATTGCTCAACAAAATCAACTCCTTTTGCAGCACATCAAAGCAAATCCACCACAACAAGTCCAAGCCGTCGAGTCTCCATGTTGTGAAATTTGCGGGGGAAATCATTACACACTCCAATGCCAACAAGATGTGGAGTCGCTGAACTACGTCAACAACGCGCCTCGCCAATTTCAAAATCAAGGGTGGAGATCACAAGGGCAATATGGAGGAAATCAACAAGGCCAAGGATATCAAAGACCTCAAGGTCAATTCCAAAATCAAGCCCCTCCTCAACAAAGCTATCAAGGCAACAATCCACCGGCCCAAAAATCAAACACGGATGAGATATTGGCCCAATTCATGACCGCTACCCAAGCCTCGTTGCGAAATTTGGAAAATCAACTCGCTCAATTAGCTTTGAAGCAAGAGAACCGCCCGCCGGGAGCATTGCCATCGAATACGGAAGATCCTCGAAATCAAAAGTTCGAGACGTGCCAAGCTATCGATGTCAAGAGCGAAAAAAGGGAAGAAATTCAAATCAAGCCGCATGTCACTGTAGCCGAATGGGTCGAGCCAATCCCATATCCACAAAGATTGTTAACGAAAAAGATCGAGGTCGTGACATGCCAAGCAGTCACCTTGAAGAACGGTAAGCAATTGGAGGAAGCCCCACGAAAAGAGAAGAGAAGCACGGTAATCGAGAAGCCGAAAAAGAATGAGGAAAAAGAATCATCTCATGACGAGCCACCATCGACGGTGCCTTCACAAGTCCCTCCAATTCCTTATCCTCAAAAGTTTATAAAGAAGAAGCTCGACGCCGAATATCAAAGATTTTTGGACAAGTTGAAGGAAATTCGCATAAATATTCCTTTCATTGAAGCACTTCAAAAGATGCCAAAGTGGGTGAAGTTCCTCAAGGACCTCGTGAAGAAAAGTAAGAAATTGCAAGGGAACGAGATGATCCAACTCACGGAGCAAATTAGTGCAATTCTTACTCGGCCTCTTCCACAAAAACTCGGCGATCCAGGTAAGTTCACTATTCCTTGTACTATAGGAGGTAAAAATTTTAGATCGCTCATTGATTTAGGTGCTAGCATTAATCTTATGCCGTACTCTACTTTTAAAAATCTTGGGTTAGGAGAAATTGAACCGACGGCTATAACTCTTCAATTAGCCGATAGATCTTTAGTTTACCCAAAAGGTATTTTAGAAAATGTGCTAGTGAAAGTTAATAAATTTATCTTCCCTGTTGATTTCGTTATACTTGATATAGATGAGGATAGGGAGATACCTCTTATCGTAGGGAGACCGTTTTTAGCCACGTCGAAAACTCTCATTGATTGTGCTAGTGGTGATCTTACAATGACTGTGCATGATCAAACAATCAAATTCAATGTTTTTAGTGCTAATAAAAATCCATGTGATAATAATGATTGTTTTGCTATTGAGCTTATGGATTTTACAAATAATGAAAAGTTTGATGTTTCGATCTTGGACAATGGGAAAGCATCTTTGAGTGCAGGAGATGATGGCGGAAACGGGAATAGGACGGAGCAAGTTTATTTCATGGACTCACTTTTAAATCCTCCGAGAGAAAGTCATGCGAGTCGAGGTCTTAACGACAATGAGAATGCAAGGAAGATGTTGCCACCCAAAGGCTCGAGCAAGTCACGAGAGAAGGATGAGTCAAGCTATTGTGGTCGTAAGGAGAAAATCAAAAAGGAATTGCACAAAGGACAATTGGTGTTATTGTGCAAATCCCGTCTTTGGTTATTTCCAAGGAAGCGCAAATCAAAGTGGTCGCGGCCATTTATTGTCCAAGAAATTCTTCCTCACGAAGTGGTCAAAATAAAGGAGCGAGATTCAAATCGTAAGTTTAACGTAAAACGGAGCCGGCTCAAACCGTATTGGGAAGCGAGTGAAGATTGCCAAGTGACTTCGGTCACTTTTGCTTGAAAATAAAGAAGCAACGTCCGGCTGAAGACTTTAAACTTAGCGCTTCTCGGGAGGCAACCCGAGCTTTGTTGTTTTTCGTAGTTTTCTTTAATTTTTCGTTTCGTTTTTATTGTCATAGGCATGCATTCTAATTAATTTATTTGAATTTTACTTTTCAGGGTCGAAAACGTGATCGAGGGTCGAGTCGGCCGTCCAAAAAAAAAAAAAAAAAAAAAAAAAAAAATTTGCACCACTGCCTGTGGGACGGCCGTCCCACAAATAGGTGTAAATGTGGGACCCCCGTCCCACAACCAGTAAGGAGAAAAAATTTCGGACGGCCGTCCGAAATTTTGCACAAAAAACGGGACGGCCGTCCGAACCTATTTGGGGCGTTTTAAATGTTAAAAAATCAGATTTTCTCCCCCATTATTTCCTAAACCCTCCTCTTTCCTTCTCTCAAACTCCCACACACAAATGGAGGCTAGAGAATCGAACCAAATTCTTCAACATCTACTCTTTCAAGGCACGCCCACAAGGTGTTCGATAATTTGCTCCAACCAAATTTTGAGTTCGATTGTCAACCAATTCTTACCGAATCTATTCCAACCTCTCTCCCAACTTTTTTTTCCAACAAAAGAAGCCGCACAAGTGAAGCTTCATCTTCTAAAGGCAAAGGAAAAGGCAAGAAAAGTGCCACCAAAACGACGATTCCTCTTCCAAAGCCGCTCCTCAAGCCCGAGATGACCCCGAAGCCTCAAGCTCCCGTGCCGATCGACGATTCCGAATGAAGATGGAGCGAGAGAGCTTTCCTATGATGAGGAGCATGAGAGAGCGAGAGAGGAGCACCCTGATCACATCGACTCCGAATAAATCAGGTGTTTTCTATCCTTAAAACTTTGTGCTAATTTCGTTGAGGGCAACGAAAATTTTAAGTTTGGGGGTGAAAAACATGTTTTTGTGCTTATTTGTTTTAGTTTGCATGCATTAGGTTTTATTTGTTTTTATTGCTTTTATCGTTTTATCCGGAATATAAAAAAAAAAAAAAAAACAAAAAAAAAAAAATTGCTTGAGTCGAGTGCATCTATGATTTATGATGATGAGAGATGATCAATGTTTGATGATGAAATTGCTTGTTTTATGTGATAAGGATTTAATGTTTGTTTAGCTTTCGATTCAACGGGACTTAGAAGCGTATTATTGCTAGGAATCACATTTTGTGCATTGCTTTTGTTGAATGTTTTGTATTTTAAATTTGGAATTAATTTGTGCTAGATCATGTTATGTTCGGTTTTAAGACTCACTTTAGGAAATTTATGATACGAAGTATTGAGTAGTGAGTGATTTGGGAAATGATTTGGGCCTTCTTTGAACCGTTTGAGCCTTTCAAGCCGACCTTTTTATCGAGATTATCCTTAGAACCTTGTTTTGAGCCTCGGAGAAAAGGTGTTCTTTCTTTTAGCCAATGTGTAAGGTAGAATAGGTGGAGATTCTTGAAAAAAATTATCCCTTGGAGTTCGGTCGAAAATTTTTATAAGGTCCTTCTTGTTCTTCAAAAAAAAAAAAAGAAAAAAAAAGAAGACAAATATCTATGCTTCTATATATATATAAAAAAAAAAAAGAAAAAAAAAAAGAAAAAGAAGAACAAGAAGAGACTAGAAGGGAGAAATAAGGACTAGCTGTTGAATTATTTTTGAAAACTCGATCCATTGCCTCAAAAGCAAAAGTGGAGACTTTTGAACTTTTGAGAATCGAGTTTATTAAAGTCCGTAAAGGTGAATTCATTGTTTCAAACGCCTATTTTTCAAATTTTGGCGTAATCACCTAAATTCAAGAAGAATAGCCACATATACACATATTTCCTACCTCGAACCAAAGAGCCTAACAATTGAAAGCCACAAAGCCCCAATGATCCCAATAGCTTAATGTTCGATATTAGTAGAGTAGAATAATTTGGTGAGTATTTGGAGTCAAGCATATGCATGTAAGTATAAATTCTTTCTATCTTTAATTTGCAAATATTGGATGCTTGAAGCAATTGTATGAATTGTGGTTTTTGGTAATGGTGAGTGACTAAGTGTTGTTGAATTTTGAGCTTGCGAATGCCTAAAAATTGTCATTATAATTACAAGTTCTGAAAACGTGAAGTTGATCATTGATCTATGTGATGAGATGTTATCGTTGAGTTATTTGCTTATTGGTAGATTTTGCTTGAGGACAAGCAAAAGTTCAAGTTTGGGGGTGTGTTAAGTGTATATTTTTACACTTTATCGTATCTTTTTATTTGAGCTTTTGGTGTGTTTTAATGATAATTGGTGCTTAAAAAGTTGATTTATTGTATTGTAGGTACAAATTGAAGAATTGGAAAAGTATGGGGTCAAAACTGCAATTTTGGTGAAAATATGGGTCAAAAGTGAAAATATCAAAATTCTGAAGATTTAATGCTGAGACCCCCGTCCCAGTTTTAGTGCAAATCATGGGACCCCCGTCCGAGAATCCGAAGTTGCGCAGTAAAGGAATTTTAATTGCACAAGGAAACTGCCTTCTTCCCCAAGTTCTTCACCCTATATAAGACCAAGTCAAGCACACAATTGGGGATCAATCTTTTGACGCAATTTCAAGAGCAACAAAGCAATAACGAAGACGAAGAATTCGAAGACTCCAAGCAAAGATTTATCGTCTATGATTTATTTTATTTGCGTTTTTGCTTTAATCATGAGTAGCTAAATTACTTGTTTCTGGGATTTTATTTGGAACCCTATGTGGGATTTATGAACCCAATTATATGATTTTATGCAAGTTTTAATTCCGGATTATTTCTTCTACTT
This sequence comes from Erythranthe guttata, assembly GCF_056151865.1. NCBI lineage: Eukaryota > Viridiplantae > Streptophyta > Magnoliopsida > Lamiales > Phrymaceae > Erythranthe > Erythranthe guttata. The sequence goes on along the minus strand of NC_142543.1, from coordinate 9,044,535 downwards.
GTTTTATTAAGTTCATGAAACTGGCCACTTTATGCGCTTTTATGTTATTGTTAATCGCATGAATCGGAAGATCGGGTTAATAATTAGAACTGTGGTAGAAGAGCCTTTGTGGTATTAACATAGGAATATAGTTAATCTCTTAGGTAGCCAGTATTGAGATTTGTGCTTAATGCTGTGTTCTAGAATTAATTGCATAGGAATATAGTAATTGAATCTAGAGTATTAGAATCGTAATACACGCGGAAGCGGGTTATGATTATTTTAGCATCTCAGGTTAATAATCCGGGTTAATTGCTTGCATAATTGAAGGAATTGGGGGAATAATAATCACATAGGGGGAAGAATAAAATCCTAGGCTCGTTTACTCTGATAAATCTTCGTTTTTAATTTGCTTTCTTGCTTTGTCGTTTTAATTTGCTTTTTAATTTATTTTAGTTAATTCTCTTTAAAGTCGACTGTGTAGGGTGGGCTTGATAATAATTGGTAGAATTTAGCGTCTAGGATTAGATAATTAAATATTCTCTGTGGGTTCGATATCCGGACTTAATTGTCCACTATATTACTTGTACGATACGTGCACTTGCGTGTAGGTTTTCGACCAACACTTACCTCCTACGAATTCTTCTTCCTTGCTTCTTGAATTGTAGAGAGAATTTTGCTCCTACGCTTTTTGCTCCTTCAGTTGTGTCCTTGAATTGTGAAGGGAGGGTCCCTATTTATAGTGGTAGGACAAGACTCCTTAATGGGCCTTCTTGATGACATGGCGCGATTTGATTGGCCTGATTTAAATTGATATTTATCTCTTGTAACTTGGGGAATAAGAAACAATTCTATTGGCCAATAATTAATTGATATTTATCTCTTATAACTTGGAAGAGAAGAAATAATTTTATTGGCCAATATATATTTAATATCAATTATCTATTGGAAATTAATTTAATTAAATTCCAAAATATATAATTGATAAAAATATATGCATGACCGCAAATATACGGGTCTTCAATTGGCATCTAAGTCCTTTGGCTATGTATAATTACACAAATGCCATTGGATCAAACTTTATTCCATATATAATTTAGGGCAAATTGCACGTCACCCCCTAAAAAATTGTCGTTTTTGCACTTTCCCCCCTATAAATAGAAAAACGAGACTATACCCCTTAGAAATATATAAGTCGGTGCACTTTGCCCCAAGTCTCGATTTCCAGGCTGATTCTCGCCGGATTTTAGTAACTAGGAAGGGTATACAGGCTAATTCTCGCCAAGTCTGCTACTTTTTTGTCAAGCAAATCACATTTGGCACATTTTAATTTTGTCCAATATTATATGGTTTAAGCTACTGTTCTGTTCAAGCTCCTGTCTGTTTTTTTTAAGAATTTTTTTTTTGTCAAAATAAAGAACGCATTATATTACATAAACTAATAATTATGATTCAAGTTTACATACACTTCACAAACTAACAATTTAAACTCAAGTACATTACATCAATTGAAAATTACAGTACATTGACTACATAGAAAGTACAACATATAGTCCTACTCCTAAACACCATACATGTTTCTGCTCCAGGTAATTGTAGCTCTCAATACCATTAAGCAAGTTCCAAGTATACCCTTCCTAGTTACTAAAATCCGGCGAGAATTAGCCTGGAAATCGAGACTTGGGGCAAAGTGCACCGACTTATATATTTCTAAGGGGGACAGTCTCGTTTTTCTATTTATAGGGGGGAAAGTGCAAAAACGGCAATATTTAAGGGGGTGAAGTGCAATTTGCCCTATAATTTATCCATCTAATTGGCTTAAATTTTATTCGTCTACAAAATGCCCCCACTTCTAGTCTCGGCGAAGAACATATTGAATGTTTGTGAGACGAGACTTGAAGTAAATAAGACGTGAATATCGGGATAATTCATAGATGTATTTGGGCTTTTCATGAATATACCCCACATGTATTCAATTTATAGACGTTATACGTAAAGCCATATGGATAAAATTTTAGCCCGCATATTTTTTATTAAATCGGGTCACTAGAATTTCTCAAGCCGAAAATGTACGGCTGCTCTTGCAGGGAATGATCAATATGCTATTTTAATGCTTTATTTTCCTCAATTTGCATATCAAACTTAGTTGGGCCCACTTGCAGAAGCAAATAGAATTCCAATTGGAATTGCATTCTAGACGAGAAGCACAATCCACTTCAATTTTTTCTTTTTCTTTTTTCTTTTTTTTTTATATATGGGCCCACTCAAAATCAGATTTTGAATGCAACTCCAATTGCAACTCGATTTCTGTGCGCGGCAAGATATAGTCCAAGCACTTCACGTTTTATTCCTGCAAAAGAATTCTTTTGCAACTTAATTTTCTCAACTCAAACACCTATTATCCTTATCCAAATAGATTTCAAACTCCTTGTGATTGGACAATCTCAATCCTAACATGAATGGGATAGTTTATTTTCTAGCTTATAAAAGGAGGCACCCCCTCGTTTTTTTTTTTTCACAAATCCGACGACCGCCAACTATCTGTTTTCTGCCCCTTTTGTTCTCTCTCTCTCTCTTTTTTTTTTTTTCGAACAAGCTGTCTCGAATTCTTCGAATTCTCCATTGAATTTATTGAACCCTTCTTTTCGTCAAACTAATCGCTCTTTCTTTTGAATTGTTTTGGACAGGTTTTGCAATGGGTTTACTTCAAGGGTATATACTTGTTTTGTGGCTCTCCACAATCGGTGATTTTCGAAGACAAGCACATGCAGCTCACCGGCCAGGTGATTCTTGGGGACAAGCATAGGCACTCTCTCAAAAATTGGCGATTCGAGCATCAACCCACTGATGAAGGCACGCTTTTTGTTACATGTTCATGCCTCCTTGATGGTAGATGTGCAAAGGTTTCACGAGTCCACTTTTCATAGGAGAATCATCAACGTTGAGTATCAATCCATGAATGAAGGCGCGCTCTTGATTGTTCCTGCCCTCCACGAGCAAGTCTCTTCGTGCAAATATTTCAAAGTTCGACTCCTCACCACAAGCGAGTTTACTCTTCCAACTATTCCAAAGTTTGGCGCATCACCGCAAGCGAGTTTCTTCGTTCAAATATTCCAAGGGTTGACGCCTCACCACAAGTGAGCTTCTTCTTGCAACTATTTCAAAGTTTGGCGCATCACCGCAAGCGAGTTTCTTCGTCCAAATATTCCAAGGTTTGACGCCTCACCACAAGCAAGCTTCCTCTTGTGACTATTTCAAAGTTTGATGCCTCACCACAAGCGAGCATCCTCTCGAGACTTTCCAAAGTTTGGCGCATCACCACAAGCGAGCTTCTTTGTGCAAATATTTCCAAGTTTGATGCCTCACCACAAGCGAGCTTCTCCGTGCAAATATTTCAAAGTTTGATGCCTCACCACAAGCGAGCTTCCTCTTGAGACTATTCCAAAGTTCGGCGCATCACCGCAAGCGAGCTTCTTCGTGCAAATATTTCAAAGTTTGATGCCTCACCACAAGCGAGCTTCCTCTTGAGACTATTCCAAAGTTTGGCGCATCACCGCAAGCGAGCTTCTCCGTGCAAATATTTCAAAGTTTGATGCCTCACCACAAGCGAGCTTCCTCTTGAGACTATTCCAAAGTTCGGCGCATCACCGCAAGCGAGCTTCTTCATGCAAATATTTCAAAGTTTGATGCCTCACCACAAGCGAGCTTCATCTTGAGACTATTCCAAAGTTTGGGGTATCACCGGAAGCAAGCTTCTTCGTGCAAATATTTCAAAGTTTGATGCCTCACCACAAGAGAGCTTCTTCTTGCGACTATTCCAAAGTTTGGCGCATCTCCACAAGCGAGCTTCTTCGTGCAAATGTTCCAAGGTTTGACACATCCACTAGCGAGCTTCTTTGTGCAAATATTTCAATGTTTTGACGACTCATCACAAGCGGCAGATAGATGACTCACCACTTTTGCCGACGTAGACTAATTATTTTGTTCGAGGCTTTTATCTCTTATGCTATCAAATCTTTCGTCGTCTTCCTATGTTGTACCGTGGACTCGTTGGGTTGAATTCTCTTCAAGGCCATTGCTCTCTTCACACAAAGCTTTCCACAGATCGATTGCTCTTTAAGGTTGTTACCGTCTTTTCGTTTTCAAGCAGCTTGCTTTCTTTTTCAATGTCTCGAATGGGCTCAAGTTATAACGAAGTTCAAAGAAAAAAAAGATAGGATTTTTTTTTTTTTTTTTTTTTTTTTTTTTTTAGGAGAGGACTGAACCTAGAGAATATCTAAGCTGCCTACGTACCCCGAATGGGATCAAGTCATAACGTAGTTCAAAGGAAAAAAGATAGGATTTTTTTTTTTTTTTTTTAGGAGAGGACTGAACATAGAGAATATCTAAGCTGCCTACGTACCTCAAATGGGATCAAGTCATAACGTAGTTCAAAGGAAAAAAGAAAGGTTTTTTTTTTCTTTTTTTTTTTAGGAAAGGACTGAACTTAGAGAATATCTAAGCTGCCTACGTACCCCGAGTGGGATCAAGTCATAACGTAGTTCAAAGGAAAAAAAGATAGAATTTTTTTTTTTTTTTTTTTTTTTTTTTTTTTTTTTTTAAGGAAATGACTGAACTTAGAGAATATCTAAGCTGCCTACGTACCCCGAGTGGGATCAAGTCATAACGTAGTTGTAACACCCCACCTTTCCAAAACCCGAAAACCCTAAAACCCGAGGTTAATATTTCTAACCCGAGATTTAATATTCCTAACTCGAGAACCCTTAGGAAATATTATTACGTGATTATATGCATTACGTGAATTTAATTATGCTACTTACGTAAATAATTACATGCGTTTTTATACGTGTGATTATATGATTTAAATTTTCGTAAATTAAAATTCTAGGAATTTCGTGAATTACGTGACTTATGTGAATTATATTTTATAAAGTGTGATTATATATATATATATACTAATAATACTTGCTGCATATATATATATGTGTGTGGCCGTGTAAATGTGTGTGTAGTTAATGCAAGTTGTGTTTATTTCTAAATAAAATAATTAGTGATAAGCATGCATGCCTTTACACTTGGCACCCCCTAATCATTTCTCTAAACCCACACTCAAAGTAACCCAAAAGACACCCTTCATCTTTCTTCTTCCAACACCTCAACCCCTTACTTGTCTTCTCCATTTTTCTCCACCGTAGCAACATCACCACCTCCATTCTTCTCCTTCTTCCACCTCATCTCTTGTTTTTCAAAGAAAATGAAAAATCCCTTGAAAATTCCCCTATTTAACCACGGCCATGGAGCAGCCTAGATCACCACTCATCAAAGAAATATACATCTCATTTGAAAACCAACTCAATCTCTTCTACAATCTAAGTACCTTGGTTAGCTTTCGGTGTTGGAGTGCATCTCTTCTTTCGGTTGTTTTCTTCCCTTCGATTTTAAGGTAAGAAATTCGATTTCTTGCTGCAATTAAGGGACATCAATAGTATTGAAATGATTTTCATAAAATTTTAAAAGATTGGGGAAGATTTCGAAAATTTAGGGCTTTTTGAAGAAAAATGGAAAAATGAGTGTTCTTGTTAAATTCTTGTTCTTGCATGCATCATCTATGTTGATAGTGGTTAGATACAGCATTTATTGGCCAAAAGCCTTAAAAATTTCAGATTTCAAAAGGGGGTTTTCAAGAAAATGAGATTTTTAACTTTTTGTGGTTGCATGTGTAGATCTTCGAAAGTTTGGGCCAAATCTGTAATTTTTGTAAGGTCTGTCCGAAAAATGTTTTCAAAACTGTTTTCCAGCATTTATTGAACTAAAATTTCGGATTTAAAGAATTTTTGTAAGAAAAAGTTGATTTGGATATTCTATTAGGCTTGCATGTGTAGATCTAGAAATTTTTGGGCAAATTATGCAATTTCCGAAAATTTCTGCATAAAGTGACTTTTCAACTTCATTTTCTGCATCTAGTAAAGTGGAATTTCAGATTTGTTAGGGGTTTTCATGAAAAAGTTGATTTTGAACTTCTAGTGTGGTTGCATGTGTAAATCTCGAAACTTTTGGGTCAAAACTGCAATTTCCGAAAAATCTCTCATTTTTAAAGTGTGGATCTGTTTTTCAGCAAGTATTAGATAGGAAAAAGTTTTATTTAACAAGTTTTTAAATTAATTAGAGTTATGTTAGAGTTTTGGATTTTTTTTAAATTGAAAAAGGGATTTTCCTAGTTTTTTTTAATTTCAAGAAAATTCGAAACTTTGTAAAAATTCAAATTTATTTCAGAATCTGGAAATTTAGTCATTTAGGAGTCCTAGGATTTAATTTGAGAATTTTTGGAACTAGTTGCTATTATTTCGAAATTAGGATAACTTGCATGTCATTTATTATGTTTTGTGCTTTTATTTTCATGTCTTTGATTTAATGACTTTGAGTGATGAGATTTGGATTGTGTACCTTAAATGGCTGCATGGATGTGTTTATTAATGCTGTGAGAATTTATTGGAATGGATTATTACCTAGATGTGGTGATAAGTTCATTTAATGAAAGGTAAAAAGGGGTGCTTACTTTACAAGCATGGTTTCATATTAAATGGTGATGTTTAGTGTGTTGGCTGCATGTGTGTGTGCTGAATATGTGTGTGTGTGTGTGTGTGTGTGCTGAATGTGCATGTGGTGTGTGCCGTGTGTGGTTGTGTGTTTATATGTGTGAATTTGGGGATTCTTGCCCAAATTATAATTGTGTGGTAAATTGTGATATTTGTGTGACTTTGTGGCACTTGATTGATGTTTGTGATGTTATGTGTGGGTCATAAGCATGATTTCGAAAAGTTGCATTAAAAGGTTTTTAAATTGAAAGATTAATGGAATATCGGGTAATAAACAACTCGGATATAGTGGGCCGGTATCCAACTAGGATGATGTGTGTAGTGGTCTGATCCCCACTTAGTGAAAACGGGCTCGTAACAGGTTTATTATCCAGGTACAGAAATTAATCTTTCACGGATCCGATAAAACGAAAAATGTGTTTTTCATGATTTTACAAAAAGGGCATTTTAGTCATTTTGCATAAGTAAGTGATTTTGTGTGAATGTTGTGTTTTCGTGAGTTATGTGATTTTATTGTCTTGTGTTGTGGTACGGAACGTGGGTAAGAATGGGTATATAATATTATATATTATGTATAACGTATTTCCAAAGTTCGATATTTACTCGGATTTCTTACTGAGCTTTATAGCTCATATAGATGTCTTTTAATTGCAGGTAGTAGCGTTTGTAATCCTCAACCGGGATGGGTCGAGTAGCGGATCGAGGTCTTGCCCGGGATTTTGGAAGACGTACGAGGACCTATGAACGATGCCATGTATTTTGGGGTTTTCTTTTGGTGATGTAATATTAAACCGTAACATTTTCTTTTCGTACCTTTTGAACTCATTTTCCGGTATAAATCGTACTTAACCCCTATTATAATATCGTAAGTTTCGTGTTTTGCTATTTTCACGCCTCCATTAGTGAATTCCGATTTATTCACCAAAATAACCCTTCTAAACTCTGATTTCTTCTCGAACCGAAACCGATAGTAATACTGTAGCACTCGAACGAAAAGTTTCCCCTCGAAACTCGTTTCCGAAACCTTTAAAGTAACCTAAAGAAAGTTTTCGAAAATGCAAAGTTTTTAAATTACCCAAAAGAACTTATTTTTAATAATTGCATTTTCGCCCCAATCCAAAAATTACAAAGAGATCCTTTGCTTCCGCTAGTTTGATAAATATTCCGATAAACCGGTTCGATTTATCGCCCGTCTAGAAGGGGGGTGCTACAGAGGGTGGTATCAGAGCATGGTTCATAGATACTCGTACGAACTTCACGGGTTTAGAGACTACTCGAGACGCGAAGCTCGGACCATCCGGTAAAGTATGTGTATTATTTTCTTTATGTGTTTTATTTGCTTTACTTATTAATGATAATTAATATAGAAATAATGGCGAGACGTATAACCCGAGCAAACCCGAGCAATCCCGCCAATGAACCACAAGACCCCAATCAAACCATTAACGATCTCTCTAACTTAATCCGGGAACAAGCCCAAAACCACCAACGCCAAATCGAACAACTTCTCCAACGTAACCAAAACCCGCCTCAAAATAATGCGCCTCAAGCCATATACGAACGATTCCTCCGAATGAACCCATCCGAATTTCACGGTGAAACCGACCCCACCATAGCCGAAGAGTGGATCAAATCTCTCGAAGTCATCTACGACTACATGCAAATGACCGACCGCGACCGCGTGCACTGTGCCATATTCCTACTCCGAAACGAAGCTCGTCACTGGTGGGAAGGAATCAAGGAAGGAACGAACCTCGAAACTTTACCATGGACCGATTTCAAAGTCCAATTTTTCGAAAAATATTTCTCGAAAGACGTACGAGCCCACAAACTCAAAGAATTTCTCGAACTCCGACAAGGCGACTTACCAATGATCGAATACATCCGCCGTTTCGAACGTGGCTGCCTCTACGCTCCATTCATCGCTCGAGACGCCGAGGAAAAGAAGAACCATTTCATTCGCGGCCTCCAACCAGAAATCCGTAGAGACATTCGTATGTCCGACGCCTCGACTTTCCGCCAACTCGTAGACAAAGCACTCATGGCTGCCCAAGACGAACGAGACATTCAAAACAGCCGCCGACCACAAGGAGTTACTCAACGCCCGTGGAAAAAGAACAACTTTGGCAACCGCCCATTCCGAGGAAAGGGAACGCAGCCCCTCCGCCCACCGACCGGACCACCGCCACCGCCGCCAAGGCCAACCTGCCCAAAGTGTGGAAAAAGTCATTCCGGAGAATGCATTCAAGGAACGAGAAGTTGCTTTCGATGCCATCAGCCCGGACACATGGTAAAGGACTGCCCGAAACCTCCACCGAACGTCCCCGGTCGAGTGTTTGCCATGACTCAGGAACAGATCGAGCAAGACCCGTCTATGATAGCAGGTACCATATTTATCCTCGAAGAACCCATTGACGCTCTTATCGATTCCGGCTCTACTCATTCCTTTATATCGAAAGACATAATTGCGCACTTAAATCTCGAACCAAATCGACTAAACTACGAATACCGAATTCTCATTCCCTCCGGCGAAGAGATGTGCTCTGACCTAGTCATAATAAATTGTCCAATCCGAGTTCATACTCAACCCATGAATTTCGACCTAATCCTTCTACCGATCCAAAACTTCAAAGTTATACTAGGCATGGATTGGTTAACTAAATTCAAAGCCCAAATCGACTGTGCCTCAAAAACGGTCAATTTTCCTATTCCGAACGGCGAAACTCTAAAATTCCGAAGTCAACCCAAACCCTCGATTTCAATCATATCCGCGATCAAAGCAGTTAAACTCATTCACAAGGGTCATTCCGGCTACCTAGTGGATATTCTGAAATCCGAATCCGATTCCAAAGCCCAAATTTCCGACATTCGAGCTGTCCAAGAATTTCCCGACGTATTTCCCGATGACATTCCCGGACTTCCACCCAATCGAGAAATCGAGTTTGAAATCAATCTGATTCCCGGCGCTACGCCAATTTCCAAAGCACCGTACCGTATGGCCCCGATGGAATTGAAGGAGCTGAAAGATCAAGTCCAAGAATTACTCGACAAAGGCTATGTTCGACCCAGCCATTCCCCGTGGGGCGCACCAGTTCTCTTTGTTAAAAAGAAAGATGGATCCCTTCGCCTTTGCATCGATTACCGTGAGCTCAACAAAGTTACAATCAAGAATAAATACCCTCTTCCTCGAATCGATGATCTGTTCGACCAACTTCAAGGCTCATCGGTCTTCTCGAAAATCGATCTCCGATCCGGCTATCACCAACTCAAAATCAAAGAATCCGATATCCCCAAAACGGCTTTCAGAACCCGTTATGGCCATTATGAATTCGTTGTCATGCCCTTCGGTTTAACCAACGCCCCCGCAGCTTTCATGGACCTGATGAACCGAGTCTTTCACCAATACTTGGACCAGTTCGTAATTGTCTTCATCGACGACATCCTCATCTACTCCAAAACCCAAGAAGATCATATGTCTCACCTTCGCACCGTACTCCAAACCCTCCGATCGCATCAACTATACGCCAAGTTCAGCAAATGCGAGTTCTGGCTTTCGAGTGTGGCTTTCCTTGGTCACATTGTGTCAGAACAAGGAATCTCCGTCGACCCTAGCAAGATAGAAGCCGTGTCAAATTGGTCGATTCCGAAGAACGCTAAGGAAATTCGAAGTTTCCTTGGACTAGCCGGCTACTACCGCAAATTCGTAAAAGATTTCTCGAAGCTTGCCTCTCCACTCACCCGATTAACTCGAAAGGATGTCAAGTATCAGTGGACGCCTGAATGCGACGCCAGTTTCAACGAATTAAAGGCTCGACTCACATCGGCACCAATTCTCGCGCTACCCCAGAAAGTCGGAGAATTCATAGTCTACAGCGACGCTTCGAAATTAGGTCTAGGCGCCGTACTTATGCAAAATGGAAAAGTCATTGCCTACGCCTCACGTCAACTCAAAGAGTACGAACGCAATTATCCAACGCACGATCTCGAATTAGCCGCCGTCGTTTTCGCACTCAAAATCTGGCGACACTACCTCTATGGTGAAAAGTGTACCATCTACACCGATCACAAGAGTTTGAAGTATTTCTTCACTCAAAAAGACTTGAACATGCGGCAACGAAGATGGCTCGAACTAGTCAAAGATTACGACTGCGAGATACTCTACCACCCCGGCAAAGCAAATGTGGTCGCCGACGCACTTAGCCGCAAATCGATCAACGCGCTCATAGTCCAACCAAACTTGGGAGAATCGATCAAATCAGCCCAACAAAACGATCCGCAAATTCTCAAAATCCGCAATAACCTCGAATCCAATCCCAACTTTCAAATCACCAAAGATGGTCTCGTCCGATTCCAAAATCGCATTTACGTCCCCGATGATCCAAATGTTCGCCGACTCATCTTAACCGAATCTCACCAAACCACGTACACTTGCCATCCCGGAGAAACCAAGATGTACCAAGATCTCAAAAAGCTGTACTGGTGGCCTGGAATGAAGAAAGACGTGGCCCGATTTGTCGCTGAATGCTTAGTTTGCCAACAAGTCAAAGCGGAACATCAAAGGCCCGGAGGTCTACTTCAATCGAACCTAATTCCGGAATGGAAATGGGAAGCTATCACAATGGACTTCGTGCAAGGATTTCCGAAGACCCAAAGAGGATCCGACGCCATTTGGGTGATCGTTGACCGACTGACCAAGACGGCTCACTTTCTTCCGATCCGAATGACGTTCAGTTTAGAAAAGCTGACCGAACTATACGTCCGCGAGATAGTCCGACTCCACGGTGTTCCCGTCTCCATTATTTCCGACCGAGACCCTCGATTCACGTCCAAATTTTGGAAAAGCTTACACGAAACCCTCGGAACGCGATTAAACTTTAGCACCGCCTATCACCCCCAAACCGACGGCCAATCCGAACGAACTATCAAAACCCTAGAAGATCTTCTCCGCGCTTGTATTCTCGATTTTGGAGGAAATTGGGAATCCCACCTTCCACTAATCGAATTCGCGTACAACAATAGCTTTCACTCGTCGATTGGAATGGCACCTTACGAAGCTCTTTACGGCCGCAAGTGTAGGTCCCCACTCCATTGGGACGAAATCGGTGAAAGAAAATTCCTTGGTCCCGACCTAGTCCAACAAACCGTCGATATCATCAAAAGCATCCGAGAGAAAATGCGAATAGCCCAAGATCGGCAACAAAGCTATGCCAACACCCGAAGGAGAGATCTCGAATTCGAAGTCGGAGACTCCGTATTCTTAAAAGTGGCGCATTTCAAAGGAATTATGCGATTTGGGAAAAAGGGAAAATTAGCACCGCGATTTATTGGCCCATTTGAAATTCTCGACAAAGTTGGTACTCGCGCCTACCGACTAGCCTTACCACCCAACTTATCCAACTTTCACAATGTCTTTCACGTTTCGATGCTTCGAAAATACATTCGCAGCCCCGACCACATATTGAAAACCGAACCGGTCGAACTAAACCCCAACCTATCCTACGAAGAGAAACCTTCCCAAATACTTGATTCCAAAACCAAAACCCTTCGAAACCGAGACCTTAAATTCGTTAAAATCCTTTGGCAAAATCATACACCCGAAGAAGCCACGTGGGAACGAGAAGAAGAAATGCGCGAGCGATACCCCGAGTTGTTCAGGTAACAATTTTGGGGACAAAATTTCTTTAAGGGGGGGAGATTGTAACACCCCACCTTTCCAAAACCCGAAAACCCTAAAACCCGAGGTTAATATTTCTAACCCGAGATTTAATATTCCTAACTCGAGAACCCTTAGGAAATATTATTACGTGATTATATGCATTACGTGAATTTAATTATGCTACTTACGTAAATAATTACATGCGTTTTTATACGTGTGATTATATGATTTAAATTTTCGTAAATTAAAATTCTAGGAATTTCGTGAATTACGTGACTTATGTGAATTATATTTTATAAAGTGTGATTATATATATATATATACTAATAATACTTGCTGCATATATATATATGTGTGTGGCCGTGTAAATGTGTGTGTAGTTAATGCAAGTTGTGTTTATTTCTAAATAAAATAATTAGTGATAAGCATGCATGCCTTTACACTTGGCACCCCCTAATCATTTCTCTAAACCCACACTCAAAGTAACCCAAAAGACACCCTTCATCTTTCTTCTTCCAACACCTCAACCCCTTACTTGTCTTCTCCATTTTTCTCCACCGTAGCAACATCACCACCTCCATTCTTCTCCTTCTTCCACCTCATCTCTTGTTTTTCAAAGAAAATGAAAAATCCCTTGAAAATTCCCCTATTTAACCACGGCCATGGAGCAGCCTAGATCACCACTCATCAAAGAAATATACATCTCATTTGAAAACCAACTCAATCTCTTCTACAATCTAAGTACCTTGGTTAGCTTTCGGTGTTGGAGTGCATCTCTTCTTTCGGTTGTTTTCTTCCCTTCGATTTTAAGGTAAGAAATTCGATTTCTTGCTGCAATTAAGGGACATCAATAGTATTGAAATGATTTTCATAAAATTTTAAAAGATTGGGGAAGATTTCGAAAATTTAGGGCTTTTTGAAGAAAAATGGAAAAATGAGTGTTCTTGTTAAATTCTTGTTCTTGCATGCATCATCTATGTTGATAGTGGTTAGATACAGCATTTATTGGCCAAAAGCCTTAAAAATTTCAGATTTCAAAAGGGGGTTTTCAAGAAAATGAGATTTTTAACTTTTTGTGGTTGCATGTGTAGATCTTCGAAAGTTTGGGCCAAATCTGTAATTTTTGTAAGGTCTGTCCGAAAAATGTTTTCAAAACTGTTTTCCAGCATTTATTGAACTAAAATTTCGGATTTAAAGAATTTTTGTAAGAAAAAGTTGATTTGGATATTCTATTAGGCTTGCATGTGTAGATCTAGAAATTTTTGGGCAAATTATGCAATTTCCGAAAATTTCTGCATAAAGTGACTTTTCAACTTCATTTTCTGCATCTAGTAAAGTGGAATTTCAGATTTGTTAGGGGTTTTCATGAAAAAGTTGATTTTGAACTTCTAGTGTGGTTGCATGTGTAAATCTCGAAACTTTTGGGTCAAAACTGCAATTTCCGAAAAATCTCTCATTTTTAAAGTGTGGATCTGTTTTTCAGCAAGTATTAGATAGGAAAAAGTTTTATTTAACAAGTTTTTAAATTAATTAGAGTTATGTTAGAGTTTTGGATTTTTTTTAAATTGAAAAAGGGATTTTCCTAGTTTTTTTTAATTTCAAGAAAATTCGAAACTTTGTAAAAATTCAAATTTATTTCAGAATCTGGAAATTTAGTCATTTAGGAGTCCTAGGATTTAATTTGAGAATTTTTGGAACTAGTTGCTATTATTTCGAAATTAGGATAACTTGCATGTCATTTATTATGTTTTGTGCTTTTATTTTCATGTCTTTGATTTAATGACTTTGAGTGATGAGATTTGGATTGTGTACCTTAAATGGCTGCATGGATGTGTTTATTAATGCTGTGAGAATTTATTGGAATGGATTATTACCTAGATGTGGTGATAAGTTCATTTAATGAAAGGTAAAAAGGGGTGCTTACTTTACAAGCATGGTTTCATATTAAATGGTGATGTTTAGTGTGTTGGCTGCATGTGTGTGTGCTGAATATGTGTGTGTGTGTGTGTGTGTGTGCTGAATGTGCATGTGGTGTGTGCCGTGTGTGGTTGTGTGTTTATATGTGTGAATTTGGGGATTCTTGCCCAAATTATAATTGTGTGGTAAATTGTGATATTTGTGTGACTTTGTGGCACTTGATTGATGTTTGTGATGTTATGTGTGGGTCATAAGCATGATTTCGAAAAGTTGCATTAAAAGGTTTTTAAATTGAAAGATTAATGGAATATCGGGTAATAAACAACTCGGATATAGTGGGCCGGTATCCAACTAGGATGATGTGTGTAGTGGTCTGATCCCCACTTAGTGAAAACGGGCTCGTAACAGGTTTATTATCCAGGTACAGAAATTAATCTTTCACGGATCCGATAAAACGAAAAATGTGTTTTTCATGATTTTACAAAAAGGGCATTTTAGTCATTTTGCATAAGTAAGTGATTTTGTGTGAATGTTGTGTTTTCGTGAGTTATGTGATTTTATTGTCTTGTGTTGTGGTACGGAACGTGGGTAAGAATGGGTATATAATATTATATATTATGTATAACGTATTTCCAAAGTTCGATATTTACTCGGATTTCTTACTGAGCTTTATAGCTCATATAGATGTCTTTTAATTGCAGGTAGTAGCGTTTGTAATCCTCAACCGGGATGGGTCGAGTAGCGGATCGAGGTCTTGCCCGGGATTTTGGAAGACGTACGAGGACCTATGAACGATGCCATGTATTTTGGGGTTTTCTTTTGGTGATGTAATATTAAACCGTAACATTTTCTTTTCGTACCTTTTGAACTCATTTTCCGGTATAAATCGTACTTAACCCCTATTATAATATCGTAAGTTTCGTGTTTTGCTATTTTCACGCCTCCATTAGTGAATTCCGATTTATTCACCAAAATAACCCTTCTAAACTCTGATTTCTTCTCGAACCGAAACCGATAGTAATACTGTAGCACTCGAACGAAAAGTTTCCCCTCGAAACTCGTTTCCGAAACCTTTAAAGTAACCTAAAGAAAGTTTTCGAAAATGCAAAGTTTTTAAATTACCCAAAAGAACTTATTTTTAATAATTGCATTTTCGCCCCAATCCAAAAATTACAAAGAGATCCTTTGCTTCCGCTAGTTTGATAAATATTCCGATAAACCGGTTCGATTTATCGCCCGTCTAGAAGGGGGGTGCTACAGTAGTTCAAAGGAAAAAAGATAGAATTTTTTTTTTTTTTTTTTTTTTTTTTAAGGAAATGACTGAACTTAGAGAATATCTAAGTTGCCTACGTACCCCGAGTGGGATCAAGTCATAACGTAGTTCAAAGGAAAAAAGATAGAATTTTTTTTTTTTTTTTTTTTTTTTTTAAGGAAAGGACTGAACTTAGAGAATATCTAAGCTGCCTAACGTACCCCGAGTGGGATCAAGTCATAACGTAGTTCAAAGAAAAAAAATAGATATTTTTTTTTTTTTTTTTTTTTTAGCCGTGAACAGTTTCAACTCATGCGGGCCAGGAGCCTTCTCCTCCAATTCATGCATAGTACCGCTTCAAGAACTTTCCATTTATCGGACCAATTCTTAAACCATCTTCGGCAACCAATTTGTACGCTCCATTTGTGTATGCTTCTTTGACGATATAAGGACCATCCCACTTTGAAGTAAATTTATTTCCCGTTTTATGAGTGACGATGATGGGCCTCCTTACGGCAAGTACCAAATCTCCAACTTGAAACGATCTTGGCCGTGTTAGAGTAGGTGACCAACAAGCCAACTTGTGGTTGTGGTCTTTCGTATTTATTATGGTAATGAACGAACCTTTATTCGTATTAATGATAAAACACCTTGGCATTCTATATCTTTGTCCCTTTGTCACAAGCATAGATATAGTCCTTACAGTTATTACAAGTACTAGTAATTGATCGTTAGGATCGTGATATATTTACTTAAGTATTATAACTGTTAAACATGTTCATAGTCGAAGGGTTACGCCACCAATGAGGATATCGGCCTTTCCCATTAGAAGATTAGCACTTAGTGTATGTGTACTGCATCTCATCAGTAAACGGTATTGTGATATCGGCATGCATAAGTGGGTGCTCGTAAGTTGACGAGTTCACTGAACTCCCTCACCCTAGAAATCTCTAAGTGGTTCCCAATAATCGAGTAGAGATATCTATGGTATAGTTGTACACCATTAGTCCTTATGACCTAGACATCACCGTGACTTCACTAGAGGACCAGCTGTATCGTGACCTGTCCCTGAGTTCCACCGAGGACCATCCCAAGGGCCAGTGTTCGTGCAGTCCGAAATCTAGTGGGAGGTCTGTGCATTGTAGTCGGGGATTCGATCGCTAGAATAGTCTTGGATGTCCTGTGTGTTCTGAAAGTTTGTAATCATTCTAAGTCTCTGGCCAGAGCTGACTAAGTGATGATTAGAGAATTCGATTCTCTAGGTCATGCACGTAAGGATTACAACGCTTGGAACGATCGCACCGTCATCGAACATATAAAGAGGTCTCGATGAACCAATGCCTCTAGTTCGATCGGGACATATGAATCGAAGGGACCGTACTGTACGTTAACTATATCTGAAGGTTCTTGCAGGCACTTCATTTGTATCTAGGGAATCATGACGCGTAGTTGCTAGACGCCAATCTTGATTCGTTGGGTGATTAAGGTGAAACGAGCTTCATCTTAATCATAACTCAAAGGGGACGAGTTTTGACCACAAAGGGTTGTGGGCCCACGGCTAGCTTACACCTGAACCATCGAGGGTCACACTGCTCGTGCACATGAGATCTTTGAATAAACGGTCAGAGATAAAATAGTTTATCTTTGCATGATTGGAAGTCAATATGATTGAGTCCAACATTCGTAATTTGGAATTATGAATGAGAATAAGAAAAGGAAAAGAATAGGCGAACGTATTAGTGAACTTTCTAAATCGGGAAGTTTCCAAATTTAGAAAGTGCACTGAACTAGGGTTTCCACTTTTGGAAAGTTGGAAAATGAGAGATGGCACTCGTAATGACGAGGAAGTTATAATGAATCCGAAAATGTAATCGTTGCAATTTTTCGGTCATTGAATTAAGAGAGACGAGCAAGTAAAGATACTAACGGACTTAAGCTGTTGGGCCCGGTCCAACTTAAGCCCGCTAGGGTTTTATGCAAGACATATAAATACTTGATTTATAGGTCTTGCACAAGAGACACAAGAAAAACCCTAACCCTAGCCGTCCACCCCTCTCCCTCTCGGCCTCTCTCTCCCACGGCCAACACCGCCGCCCACTCCGCCGCTTCGCCGGAATCGGCCGTTGATCGGCCGATTGGCTTGGTAGTATCTTTCCTCTTTTCGTTTCTTCCGTTTTATTCTAACTACTTCGTGTCTAGTGCCACGATTTAGTAGATCGAAGTGTACGAGGTGAAATCCGAGAGGAGGAAGACTGTAGATCGAAGAATCGAGGAGCAACGCACGAGCCGAAGCCGCACGCTGCCCCACGCGCCGCCCCGGAAGTCCGCGCGTGAAACTCACGCGCCGCCGTGAGGTGTCTCACCGCCGCTGCTGCTGCACCGTTGCTGCCCCGATTGTACGGATTGGTTTCCGTAGCAATCTCGACGTGCCAAACGCTCCTACCTCACGCTTCAAGAGGTAAATACGCGAAACCCTAGTTTCGATTTGAGTTTCGTTTAAACCTATGTATATGTATTCATGTTTGTTTCGTATGATTTTATGTGATTATGTGTAATCGATTTAAATCAATGCGAGCATGTTATTTGGTTTAAACGCGAGCATGTTAATTGATTTAAATTCGGTTAAATAATTAGCATGTATGTTGTTTTTTCAATTTCGCTGGAAGCGCAAAGGTACGCAATTAATTGATTTAATTTATCGGGCATGTACTTATGTGTTTTAAAGTCGTTTAAATCACATTAAATTTTTGTTTTCCGCTGCGTACGCGTGCCCGAAACCCAACAGTGGTATCAGAGCTCGTTGCGCAATTAATTGCGTCGTTTAATATGCTATGATTTTATGCATGTTCGATTTATTAAAGTAGTGATTGTCGTATTATGTAATTGGGAGTTTTCGTAAGTTTAAAATATTTTTGAAATATTGTTTAGAGTTTTTCCAGCTTTAAATTGTTTAAAATTGGAAAATCGGATCTGAAATTGTTTTAAAAATGTCGAATTTTTAATTGTTCGGATCGAACCGGTCGAACCGGCCGGTTCGATGGTTGTGCACGATTTAGTTGACCGAATCCTCGTGGATTTGGGTCGGTCAGACCGGTTCACGGTCTGACTGACCCGGCCCACTGATTTGGGTCAGCTGGACCGGGCAGAACCGGACCGCTTCGGTCCGAACCGGTCAGACCGGTCGGCCGAACCGGTTCACTGAAAATAAATAAAAAAAAAAAAAAAAAAAAATATTTCAGATTTCTAAAATTAAACTTAAAACAAATTGATTTTAATTTTTGGAAAATTATTTTCAATTAATCCCAATTAGATAATTGGATCGACAATCATCTATTTTAGTAAATAGGTGTTAGATTAATTAAATTGATTTAAATTGTTAAATTGATTTCAATTAATAGAACACATATATAATATTGATTATAAATTCAACTTAATTAGTAGTACCTCAACATTATTTGAATGATTTATGCTAGTTGAGGTTCTACAATTATTTTGAAAAAACTCGATAATTAATTAATGTAATTAATTATGAAATTAGGTCGTATGTTCCTCTTAGGACAATATGCGCTTCCATATACCTTTAGAGAACATAGATGTAGGAATCACATAGACCAATCCAAAACCTTCTGATGAGATAAAACATTTTAATAAAAATCCCTCATTCTTAATTTAATTAAGAATCATTTCAAGCTATAAAGAAAAACCCAATTTGTTGAGTTATTTCTTTCCTTCTGCCAACGGTTGGATTATGTGTAGCCCTTTACTATAGTGCAGTAAGCCGTGTTAGCGGGGAGTGCTATGGTAGAGTAAGTTGTAATTCGATTGACATAGTGATGAAGGTAGCCGTAGAAAAGGGTTATGTTGAATTAACGTGGTCGGCTAGATTAACTAGGGACTGCATTAGTTTGGCATAATCAAGTTCTATGAGCATCTTTGATTGGTAGGTTAGACTTGACACACGACGATTTTGATATTCGCGAGATTAACTTAGGTCATTATCAAGTGTGAGGAAAATTAATTTAGGGTCATATTGTGGATATGATTGATTGTGATCTATCTTTGGGCAAATATAATCGGGCTAGATTAACTACGGGTTATATTTGTCTATTGGACCTAAAGCCCATTAAGAAAAATCAGTTTTCTCGTTTGTCTACTAGAGGGAAGTGGAACTCGATAAAATTAGTAGGAGAACAATTAAATAACATAAGTCCAAACATTTAATTGTAACAATCATTTAACGCGAATCTCTAATAATCCTCTTCCCTATACCTCTCAGATAATCATGTCTAAGAATCCCATAATGTCAATCCTCGACAATAAACTCAATGGCCCTAATTAACTAGATTGGTTGCGTAGTCTTAAGCTTGTGCTAACCGTTGAGGGGCGTCTCTATGTTTTGAACGAGAGACTTCCCGCCACTATACCTGCCACAGCAACTGATGCTGAAAAGGAAACTTATGAAGCATGGAAGAAAGATGACACACATGCTAGGTGCTATATGATAGCCGCCATGGAGCCCGCGCTTGCGAGGAAATATGAGTCTCACTTGCATGCTTTCGATATAAAGGCTCATCTCGATAGCATGTATAGTGAGAATATTAGGGCATCGAGGTACGCTGCTACAAAGGAGTTGATCACAGCGAGACTGCGCGAAGGGACTTCGGTCCATGAGCACTGTCTCAAAATGATCACTCTCCTTGAAAAGCTAGTGAATCTTGATGTCACCCTCCCGGCCGAGCTCTCGTTGGATTTGATCCTGTTGTCTCTTCATAGTTCCTATGAATTGTTCACAGTGAACTTCAACATGAACAAACTAGATCCTCCCTTGGATTAGTTAATGAACATGTTGGTCAGTTACGAGTCCACCATTAAGAAAGAGAAGTATGTTCTCATTGCTGTTACTTCTGGAAAGAAGAGTTCTTTCCAAAAGAAGAGAAAGGAAAGAGTTCCCTTCCCAAACAGCAAGTTCGAAGTGGGTGAAGGTACGTAGTGGGGGCCCTAAGGCGAAAATCAGCAAAACGTAAGGAGATAGGTCAAAACCCCGCACAACTTTGGCACGCTAGATTAGGTCATGTCTTTTTAAGAAGGATGAACGATTTTGTTAGTGAAGGATTGTTCTCTTTGGAGAACGTGAAATCACTACAAACTTGTGAATCTTGTCTTAAAGGGAAAATGACCAAGTCACCCTACAAAGGGAAAATGGAACGAGCCGAGGGTCTTTTGGATTTGATCCATACAGACGTATGTGGTCCGCTAAGTGTTAGTGCGAAGGGTGGATATAACTACTTCGCCACCTTTACCGACGATTATTCTAGGTATGGGTATGTGTACTTGATGAAGTACAAGTCTGAAACATTTGAAAAGTTCAAAGATTTTAGACACGAAGTAGAAAAGCAACTCGGACGAAGTATTAAGAAGCTGCGATCCGATCGTGGTGGAGAATACTTGAGCATCGAGTTCATTGACTATCTAAAAGAGAATGGGATACAGTCCCAATGGACTCCACCGGGAACTCCTCAACTTAATGGAGTATCCGAACGTCGGAATCGAACTTTATTAGATATGGTTCGATCCATGATGGGGTTCACAAACTTACCGGCATACTTATGGGGTCATGCACTCCGTACTGCCGCATATTTGCTGAATAGAGTTAACACCAAAGCAGTTAAATCCACACCTTATGAACTTTGGCATTCCCGGAAACCCAACTACAAACATATTAGGATATGGGGTTGTCCCGCTTATGTGAAGCGGTTAATGGGAGATAAGTTGGATAGTAAATCCGACTTGTGCTATTTTGTGGGATATCCCGAAGACTCAATGGGATACGAGTTTTATTATGTCAAAGAAGCAAAGACGTTTGTTTCGAGAAATGCCACCTTTTTGGAAAGGGAGTTTCTATCCGATAGAAAGGGCAGCATGATAGAACTTGAAGTAGTTCAAGAACCACAAAGTGAAGTTCAAACGCAAGAACAAGTAATCGAACCAATACAACAAACCACTGATATACCTCCTGAACCTACGGTACGTAGATCCGAAAGAGTTCGGAAAATGCCGGATAGGTTATTCCTCCTCGAAAATGATGAAGATCATGTTGATCTTGGACGAGATCCAAGAACATACAATGAGGCCGTATCGGATGCGGACATGGGACATTGGCTAACTGCCATGAAATCCGAAATGGACTCCATGTACTCCAACAAGGTGTGGACCTTGGTAGATCCACCCAAAGGAATTGTTCCTATAGGCTGCAAATGGATCTATAAGAAGAAAATTGGAGTTGATGGAAAGGTATCGACCTATAAAGCTAGATTGGTAGCAAAAGGATACACTCAAAGGCAAGGTGTTGACTATGAGGAAACCTTTTCGCCAGTCGCGATGCTGAAGTCCATTAGGATTTTGCTGGCCATAGCTGCGTGGTACGACTACGAGATATGGCAAATGGATGTGAAGACCGCCTTCCTTAATGGAGATATTGAGGAAGAAATTTACATGGCGCAGCCGGAAGGCTTCATATCTTCTGGAAGTGAGCAAAAGGTTTGCAAGCTCCAGCGATCCATTTATGGATTGAAGCAAGCATCCCGTAGTTGGAACATTAGGTTCGACTCAACTATCAAAGAGTTTGATTTTGAGAAGAATCCGGAGGAACCTTGTGTATACAAGAAGGTTAGTGGGAGGGCAGTAATATTTTTAGTGCTTTACGTTGATGACATTCTACTCATTGGGAATGACGTAGGAATGTTACAACAAACGAAAGCATGGTTGTCCACACGTTTCTCAATGAAGGATTTGGGAGAAGCATCTTACGTACTAGGAATACGCATCTATAGAGATAGAGCAAGAAAGATGCTTGGCTTATCCCAAAGCCTGTACATAGACACCGTTATGAAACGGTTTAGCATGGAAGAATCCAAGAAGGGATTCTTGCCAATGTCCCATGGGGTTCGTCTCTCGAAATCTATGTGTCCCCAAACACCTAGTGAAATCGAGGAGATGAAAAGGACGCCCTATGCTTCTGCCATAGGAAGCATAATGTATGGCATGCTATGTACGAGACCCGATATTGCGTATGTTGTGAGTGTCACAAGCAGATATCAGTCTAACCCCGGCCCGGCTCACTGGAAAGCCGTGAAAGATATCCTCAAGTACTTGCGAAGAACTAAGGATATATTTTTGGTCTATGGGGGTGCCGAGTTGAAATTAGAGGGTTTTACTGACTCTAGTTTTCAATCGGATGTGGACGACTCAAAGTCGAATTCTGGATTTATATTCACGCTTAATGGTGGTGCCGTGTGTTGGAAGAGTTCCAAGCTAAGCACGACGGCTGATTCCACTACCAAAGCGGAATACATTGTTGCGTTAGAAGCTGCAAAAGATGGGACTTGGATAAGGAAGTTCATCCAAGAGTTGGGTGTCGTTCCTTGTGCTAGTGATCTAGTACCGTTGTACTGTGATAACAACGGAGCCTTAGCGCAAGCTGGGGAGCCGAGATCTCATCAAAAGTCGAAGCATATTCTGAGAAAGTATCATGTGATCCGAGAGATCATTGATAGAGGTGAAGTTAAAGTAGAACGAGTCACCTCGGAAGAGAACGTTAAAGACCCCTTTACGAAGCCTTTACCGAGATCGGTCCATGAGAAACATCGAGAGTCGATGGGATTGCGATTCATGGGTAGTTGGCTTTAGGTCAAGTGGGAGATTGTTAGAGTAGGTGACCAACAAGCCAACTTGTGGTTGTGGTCTTTCGTATTTATTATGGTAATGAACGAACCTTTATTCGTATTAATGATAAAACACCTTGGCATTCTATATCTTTGTCCCTTTGTCACAAGCATAGATATAGTCCTTACAGTTATTACAAGTACTAGTAATTGATCGTTAGGATCGTGAGATATTTACTTAAGTATTATAACTGTTAAACATGTTCCTAGTCGAAGGGTTACGCCACCAATGAGGATATCGGCCTTTCCCATTAGAAGACTAGCACTTAGTGTATGTGTACTGCATCTCATCAGTAAACGGTATTGTGATATCGGCATGCATAAGTGGGTGCTCGTAAGTTGACGAGTTCACTGAACTCCCTCACCCTAGAAATCTCTAAGTGGTTCCCAATAATCGAGTAGAGATATCTATGGTATAGTTGTACACCATTAGTCCTTATGACCTAGACATCACCGTGACTTCACTAGAGGACCAGCTGTATCGTGACCTGTCCCTGAGTTCCACCGAGGACCATCCCAAGGGCCAGTGTTCGTGCAGTCCGAAATCTAGTGGGAGGTCTGTGCATTGTAGTCGGGGATTCGATCGCTAGAATAGTCTTGGATGTCCTGTGTGTTCTGAAAGTTTGTAATCATTCTAAGTCTCTGGCCAGAGCTGACTAAGTGATGATTAGAGAATTCGATTCTCTAGGTCATGCACGTAAGGATTACAACGCTTGGAACGATCGCACCGTCATCGAACATATAAAGAGGTCTCGATGAACCAATGCCTCTAGTTCGATCGGGACATATGAATCGAAGGGACCGTACTGTACGTTAACTATATCTGAAGGTTCTTGCAGGCACTTCATTTGTATCTAGGGAATCATGACGCGTAGTTGCTAGACGCCAATCTTGATTCGTTGGGTGATTAAGGTGAAACGAGCTACATCTTAATCATAACTCGAAGGGGACGAGTTTTGACCACAAAGGGTTGTGGGCCCACGGCTAGCTTACACCTGAACCATCGAGGGTCACACTGCTCGTGCACATGAGATCTTTGAATAAACGGTCAGAGATAAAATAGTTTATCTTTGCATGATTGGAAGTCAATATGATTGAGTCCAACATTCGTAATTTGGAATTATGAATGAGAATAAGAAAAGGAAAAGAATAGGCGAACGTATTAGTGAACTTTCTAAATCGGGAAGTTTCCAAATTTAGAAAGTGCACTGAACTAGGGTTTCCACTTTTGGAAAGTTGGAAAATGAGAGATGGCACTCGTAATGACGAGGAAGTTATAATGAATCCGAAAATGTAATCGTTGCAATTTTTCGGTCATTGAATTAAGAGAGACGAGCAAGTAAAGATACTAACGGACTTAAGCTGTTGGGCCCGGTCCAACTTAAGCCCGCTAGGGTTTTATGCAAGACATATAAATACTTGATTTATAGGTCTTGCACAAGAGACACAAGAAAAACCCTAACCCTAGCCGTCCACCCCTCTCTCTCTCGGCCTCTCTCTCCCACGGCCAACACCGCCGCCCACTCCGCCGCTTCGCCGGAATCGGCCGTTGATCGGCCGATTGGCTTGGTAGTATCTTTCCTCTTTTCGTTTCTTCCGTTTTATTCTAACTACTTCGTGTCTAGTGCCACGATTTAGTAGATCGAAGTGTACGAGGTGAAATCCGAGAGGAGGAAGACTGTAGATCGAAGAATCGAGGAGCAACGCACGAGCCGAAGCCGCACGCTGCCCCACGCGCCGCCCCGGAAGTCCGCGCGTGAAACTCACGCGCCGCCGTGAGGTGTCTCACCGCCGCTGCTGCTGCACCGTTGCTGCCCCGATTGTACGGATTGGTTTCCGTAGCAATCTCGACGTGCCAAACGCTCCTACCTCACGCTTCAAGAGGTAAATACGCGAAACCCTAGTTTCGATTTGAGTTTCGTTTAAACCTATGTATATGTATTCATGTTTGTTTCGTATGATTTTATGTGATTATGTGTAATCGATTTAAATCAATGCGAGCATGTTATTTGGTTTAAACGCGAGCATGTTAATTGATTTAAATTCGGTTAAATAATTAGCATGTATGTTGTTTTTTCAATTTCGCTGGAAGCGCAAAGGTACGCAATTAATTGATTTAATTTATCGGGCATGTACTTATGTGTTTTAAAGTCGTTTAAATCACATTAATTTTTTGTTTTCCGCTGCGTACGCGTGCCCGAAACCCAACAGGCCGCACCTTCTTGTTAAATGCCCTAGAAAGACGAGCTTGGTAGCATTCAATACTTTGTTGTGCCTCTAATCTTTTCTCGTCAAGAGCTTCCAATTCTGCAAGACGCAAACGGGCATTTTATTCTTGAGTGAGTTCTTCTTGTATAGTTATCCTCAATGATGGAATTTGTTTTTCAAGAGGCAAGACCGCTTCCACACCGTACACCAACGCATATGGAGTGGCTTGAGTAGGTGTTCTATACGTTGTTCTATAAGCCCATAAAGCTTCTCCCATCCTTTCGTGCCAATCGCGTTTTGACTTGGCAATCACTTTCTTCAGCAAATTACATAAAGTCTTGTTGAAGGCCTCGGCGAGTCCATTGGCTGCAGCGTTGTACATTGAAGACTTTCTTTGCTTGAAGCCAAACTTTTCACAAAGTTTATCTATCACACCGTTGCAGAATGGATTTCCGTTGTCTGTGATCACATATCGAGGAACTCCGTAACGGTAGATGATGTTGATGCGGATGAAATCGGCAACATTCTCCTTTTTTACTTCTCGAAGAGGCACTGCTTCAGCCCATTTGGAAAAGTAGTCTGTTGCTGCCAAGATATAGAGATGTCCAGCGGAAGACTTTGTCATAGGTCCAACTACATCCAAACCCCAAGAATCAAAGGGCCATGAGGCAACAGTAGGGTGTAATGTCTCCGGCGGTTGATGAATAAAGTTTGCATGAAATTGACAAGGTTGACATTTTTGGGCATACTCCATGCAATCCTTTACCATAGATGGCCAATAATAACCCATTTTTTTTTATTCGGAAATGTAATTTGGGTCCTGACTGATGGGCGCCGCAAATTCCGGATTGAGCTTCTTCTATGGCTTGAATGGTTTCGTCATCACCTAAACATCTCAAGAAGACTCCATCAAATGAACGTCTGTAAAGTGTATCTTTGTAGTAGATGAAACGAGCCGCACGACGTCGAATATCAACTCTTTGACGTGGATCATTAGGCAACTTTTCGTACTTCAAGTAATCCACAAATGATTGACGCCAATCTTCCTTCTCGATTTCAAACACGTAAACCACTCGAGTTTCGTCTTCTTCAATTTCTCCATGTTCAACGATTGGTGGTACGACCCACCTCTTGAAAATTGATATATGAGCTCCGTCTTCGGGCATGGCTAAAGTAGAAGCAAGTTTTGCCAATGTATCTGCTTGTTTGTTATCATTTCTAGGCACATGTTCTATCGTCACATCACCAAGGTATCCGATAAGTCTTTTAGCATAATCGACATAAGAGAGTAAATCGAGCTTCTTAACTTCGTATGATCCGAGTATCTGATTGATCACCAACTTGGATTCTCCATATACCTCCAAATTTAGTTTCTTTATATCAACTGCCATTTCTAGCCCAAGGATAAGAGCTTGATATTCAGCAACATTGTTAGAGCAATTTT
This sequence comes from Erythranthe guttata, assembly GCF_056151865.1. Lineage (NCBI taxonomy): Eukaryota > Viridiplantae > Streptophyta > Magnoliopsida > Lamiales > Phrymaceae > Erythranthe > Erythranthe guttata. The sequence goes on along the minus strand of NC_142543.1, from coordinate 9,017,762 downwards.
GTGTTAAGGTAAAAGAGTGAGGCAACACTTCGCCGTTAGGTGTGACAAATACTACTCCAGCGCCCGCTCCTTCTCTGTGAGAAGCTCCATCAAAGTACATCTTCCAAGGGGGACTAGTTTCAATCACAAGAACATCTTCATCGGGTAGATCATCGGATAACTCCCACTCTGCAGGGATAGGATGATCCGCTAAGAAATTGGCTAGAATCTGTCCTTTCACAACCTTTTGTGGAATATATGTTATGTCAAACTGCTGCAATTGCAGGTACCACCTTGCGAGTCTGTCGGATAGGACGGGTTTTGACATGACATACTTTAGAGGATTCATCCTTGAGATTAGACGGACAACATGTGTTTGAAAATAATGCTTCAGCTTTTGAATTGCAAAAATGAGCGCTAAGCATGTCTTTTCGATTGGTGAATAGTTCAATTCATTTGGTGTCATCGTTCTACTCAAGTAGTATAAGGCGCTCTCTTTCCCATCATCATTCTCCTGCGCTAGTAAAGCTCCGACATATCGTTCTTGAGCAGCAATATAGAGTATTAACGATCGTCCGGGCACTGGCGCGATCAACACAGGATGCTTTGTTAAATACGATTTTATGCTTTCAAAGGCACTCGTGCAAGTTTCATCCCATTCAAAGGGAACATCTTTCTTCATGAGTCGGCTGAATGGTTGACATCGGCCGGCTAAGTTTGAAATGAACCTTCTTAGGTACGTCAACTTCCCTTGCAAACTTTTGAGCTCATGAATGTTCCTAGGCTCGCGAATCTTTAAAGTTGCATCAATCTTGGCTTGTTCGATTTCTATGCCTCGATGACGAACTACGAATCCAAGAAACTTCCCCGAAGTAACACCAAATGCACATTTCAATGGATTCATCTTCAATTGGTACCTTCTCAAGCGCTCGAAGACTTTTCTCAAATTTTGGAGATGATCTTCCCTTCTTTTGGATTTAACTACCAAGTCATCCACATAACATTCAACATCTTTATGGAGCATGTCATCAAATATCTTCTGCATGGCTCTTTGGTATGTAGCACCGGCATTTTTCAAGCCAAATGGCATCACTTTATAGCAATAGATGCCCTTAGGAGTGCGAAAGGCTGTTAATTCTTCGTCTCTCGGCGCCATTCGTATTTGATTGTATCCTGATGACCCATCCATAAATGATAATGCTTCGTGGCCCGTAGTAGCATCAATCATTAGTTCGGCTATTGGCATTGGAAAGTCGTCCTTAGGGCATGCTTCGTTCAAATCTCTAAAGTCAACACATACACGAATTTGTCCATTCTTCTTTCTGACAGGGACAATACTTGAAATCCATGTTGGGTACTTGACTTCTCGAATGAAACCAACATCAATAAGTTTATTCACTCCAGCCTCAATTGCAGGGACTAATTCAGGTCTAAATCTACGTTGGCCTTGCTTTACAGGGCGAGCTCCTTTCTTCACGGAGAGATGATGTATTGCCACTTTTGGGTCCAATCCAGGCATTTCTTTATAAGACCATGCAAACACATCCTTGAACTCGTGCAACAATTGAATATAAGTCTCCTCTTCGTTGACAGCCAGTAAAGCGCTAATGTAGATTCACTACAAGAAAATTAGGTTTTAATAGCATAGTTTGATAGCGCTTTTTCAATAAATGCTATTATTAGCTTACAATAATTAAACAAACGCTATAACATAAATTATCAAAAAAAAAAAAGCGCTATAACATGGCTGCAATTTTTTTTATATAGGCGGTACTTTAAATACGAGAGATTTTAAGAAAATAAAGTCCAACTCCCACTCGCCTATTCCATTTACTTTTCATTCTTCAAGAAAAAAACCTTCAGTTTTAAGAATGACATCTCTCCGTTTTCCAACATCGATCGTCGATCTGCCGGCACGCACTCTCTTGTTCCAGTCATAATATGTCAAGCAAAATCCATTCATTTTCAGCGTTGTGGAACCATCTATCCGACTTCTCCAAACAGTTCTCTTATGTAATTCCGACTCTCTATCTCTATCTCCCTGCACGGTTGATTTGTCGATGCCATCTGTTCATTTTCCAGGCATAGTATGTAATTCCAACTCTCTTTATTTTTATATCTCTGAATCCCAATTAATTTGGAAAAAGCCCTAATTCCAATCGGGCTTTGTTTTGCCACCACAAGTTTGGATTAAGATTGCTATGAGTTTTTTTTGAAAGAAATTAACATTTCAATATAACCTAAGTAAAATCCCCAAAATCCCTATTTCACTGGAAACAAATATTGGTTAACAATCTGTTATGAAATTAGGAGTTGTACATTTTCCTTAAGTTATTCATCTTCAAATTATGTGTGCATACATCTATCTATTTAGCTAATTGCCCTATGTTCTGTATTTCGTAAATGTGCTTGACATTTTTGAACTGTTAATAAGTGTAACCTTTTAGGTTTTATGATCAATGTCAAATTAGTTTTTTGTTAAACTCAGAGACATGGATTTTGTTTTTTGGTGGGAATGGTGTTGTACGTATGTGATAATGCCCTGTTATCTTTTGTTAACAATTTAATCATGTATCTACAGGACTTGAAATAAGCTCCATACAAATTACAGACTAAACTTTGTATGCTCTTTTTGCTTTTTTATGTTTTTCTTCTTTTTGGGAGTGTAAGTGGATAACATTATGGGTCCATTTGGATGGAGGGATTTGGGGAGGGATTTGATTTGGGGAATGGATTTGAAATGACTCCAATTTTGGAGTCATTTGAAATCCATCACTATTGCTCCAAAATCAACTAAAAAGGAGGGTGGGGATTCGAAATCCATTTCCAAATCCCTCAATCCAAACAAGTCCGAGGGATTTGTTGTTATGGATTTGAAATCTCTCCCACAAATCCCTCTATCCAAATGCACCCTATAGGAATTTAATCTCTTCAAGTGGCAAAATTGACAGTTGATTCTATGCTTTCCATGATATTTATGAAATATAAGTTCCTCTTCAATGCTATTAACCACTATTTTTCTTTATATGCTTTACGGAATTGGTTTCATTGATTAGAGGATTCTAATGGTGTGGTATTGATATGAGATATTTCGTAGTTCTTTTCTGAACAGATAAGAAAGTTAGATACCCGAACTTGAAGAAGTTTTTATCTCTAAAGGCTCCTATTAAATAAAAGTAGGTTCTTTGTTTATTACCTTTTCATTTTTCATGTGTTAATTAATTTTCTATTATATGGACTCCTTTTAGTGTTCTTTTTTCGTTTAGTTTCTATATAGTTTGTTTATATGCAGGAAAAGTCGAACTAAGTTTAGTTTTTCATTAGCTCATTCATCATAATAACTCTTTGCATTTCAGTTTGCTCATTTTTTTCTTAACTTATGCAGTCAATAGACTTTTTAATGCTGCTAAACTCGTTACAAGCTGTGCGTCGAGGCTTTATTGAGGAAAAAAAGATGGCATTGCAATACAATAAGATGTGAGTTTATAATTTCTTAATATTGTTTTCTACCTTATTCAACTATCTTTTTTTATGAGTTTGTAGATAATAACTCCAACTAAAAAGTCGTTAAAACAAGATGGGGATTTATAATTTTCTACTATTATTCTTTATATTTTCCATTATCCTGCATCAACTTATAGATATACGCCTAATGTAGTTGTTGACTCGTTTCAAGTCCTACATGTCGTAAGAACTGATATTTTATTACTAGGAACCAAATATTTGCTATTTCTTTGTCTGAAGTTTATTCTTGATGACTTATTCTATGATTTATTTGGTCCAATTTTTCAATATCAACAGACAATAGTTGCATAATTGGGAAGCTTATGACAATTTATGTTGAATTTTCTCTATTACTATTTACTAAAATTTATATTTTTCCTTAACAGGTACTATAGAACATGAGTGGAAATTGGGGTCGTTGCATTGTCTCAACTGGATGAGCTGATCTAGTTCATTTGGGGTTATTCTTATGGTGAAAGTTGATTTTCTCTTCTTAAGTAACAATCTCCGTTTAGGCCTTTTGTAACCTTATGAATCCTACTGTATCAAATAAATTGAATATGTTTTGTGAATTCTTTTTCTTTATCATGTTAATAAAAATAATTATTTTAATTTTTTTGTTATGGGGTTGCATTAAATTATTTTAATATTTTGCAGTATCAAATAAATATTGCAAACAAATTAAAAATGGTTTCCATGGTAAGTAATCATTGGTTGAACAATTACACAAATGGAGTGCTACGACCAATTTTAATATAGCGTTATAAGATTGCAATGACCGGCTAATAAATGGCACAAGAAAATAGCTATAAAATGCAATAACATAGCATTTATCAGATGCTATAATTATGTAACATAACGATTATACACAGCTACAATATGGGGTCTAATAGCGCGACACAAACGCTACCAAAAGATGTGAAATAATAGCGCTCAGAAAACGCTATAGAAACATCCGGGTCTATTGTTAAGTGTATATTTATACACTTAATTGTACCTTTTAATTGGAGCTTTTGATGTGTTTTTACGATAATTGGTGCTTAATATGGTTATTATTTGTATTTTAGGTGCAAATTGAAGAATTGTCAACTTTTGGGGTGAAAACTGCAAATTCAGAGAAAAAGTGGGCCAAAAGTGAAATAATCAGAATTCTGAAGAATAGAAGGCCGCGCGGCCGTGCGGGTTTTAAGCTTATATTTCACACGGCCGTCCGGATTGACGTAGGGGCGCAGTGAAGGAAGTTTAATTACACAAGGAAACCCGCCCTATTATATTTTTGCACCCTATTTAAAGGCCACAAGCACACAATTAGGATTATCTTTTAACCTTTTATCGTTTAGCTTTAGTTTTTATCTTTTATCTTTTCTACAAGCAATCAAGGAGCAAGAGAACGAAGACGAAGACCTGACGAATCTTCATCCTAGTTTCCTTTTTCTTTTTCTTTTCTGATTTTATGAATTTTCGTATTTTTATTATGTTTTTCGTTACGAACATGAGTAGCTAAGTTTCTATTCTAGGATTTTATTGGAACCCTATGTGGTAATTCGAACCTATTTTTCTACTTTTATGCAAGTTTAATTCTTTGATTATTTCTTCTATTTTGATCGTATTTAGTGCATGAGCGTAGCTAACTTATGTTGCTATTTGTTATTGTTAGAATTGATTGACAGATCGTTTTAATAATTAGAACAGGGATAGAAGAGCCTTCGAGTAGTTTTTCACCGAATGCGTGTGTTGATTGCATGTATTATCGTAGACATACAGATAATACCTTAGGTAGCCGTTGTCGAGACTTGTTATTTAATGCTTTATTTATACTAGGTTTGCATAGACATATAGTGAATCTTTTATGAATAATAGGTTTATAGCGCAGCGACAGCTGGTTATGAATAATTTCGTGTCTTGGGTTAATAATCGGGAATCGTAACTTGCATAATAGGAGATTAATTGGGTGAAGAATTATCGCATAGGGGGAAGATAAAATCCTAGATCCGTTTATTATTGATTTTTTCTCGTGATTACTTGCGTTCTTAATTAGTTTAATTTATTTAGTTAATTAATTTGACAACCCTGCGTAGGCTGGATAAAAATCACAATCGTTAGGATTTGGTACTTAGGATTAAATAATTTGCGTATTCCCTGTGGGATCGACATCCGACTCTCACGAGTCTACTTTACTACTTGTTTGCGATACGTACACTTGCGTGTTGGTATTTAGCACCCAACAAGTTTTTGGCGCCGTTGCCGGGGAATACGGCTAAATTATTTATTTATCCTAATATTAAATTTGAGCAATTTTTCTTACTTCAGCCAATTTTTTTTATTTTATTATTTTTTTTTTATTTTGTTTTAGGTACTTTTTATGCGAAGAGGACACGACACGAGCTTGCTACCTCTTGATCCCGAAATTGAGCGAACGTTTAGGCAAGCCAGGAGAAATCAACGGTTAGCCCAAAACACTCCAGCAACGATGGAAGACGAGAATAATCGTGGGGAATGTGACCAAAGGCAACCACCTAATGTGGCGAGAGAAATCGTCAACGAGCAAAACCAACGCCAGATAATTAATCCACCACCGCGTCAACGAGCCTTGCACGAGTACACCGTTCCGACACTCAATGGGTTCCAATCAAGCATCCAGCAGCCCCCCATTGAAGCCAACAATTTCGAGATTCGAGCGGGACTCCTCACGATGCTCCAAAACAATGGTCTCTTCAGCGGACTGGCTCATGAAGATCCACATCTTCACCTGGTCAACTTTCTCGAAACGTGTGACTCGCACAAGATGAACGGAGTAACACCCGAAGCACTGCAACTCCGCCTGTTCAAGCACTCCCTACAAGGAGCAGCCCGAGAATGGTTGCAAACTCGTGCACCGCACTCCATCTCGTCGTGGGCCCAGCTAGCGCAACTCTTTATGAACACATACAACTCCCCAACAAAAACTGAGAGAATCCGGCGAGAAATTCAAAACTTCATACAAGAAGCCGGTGAAGCATTATTCGAGACGTGGGAGCGGTTCAAACAGCTAGTAAGGAGGTGCCCGAATCACGGACTACAAGAGTGGCGCCAACTGCAAATATTTTACGATGGACTGCAAGACAACTCGAGGACAGTACTCGACTCTGCAGCTGGAGGTATGTTCATGAGTTTGACCTATGACGAAGCATACGAACTCTTGGATCGAATCGCTAGAAATAAATACATGCGAGCATCGGACCGGTCGAATAGCGGAGCAATCAAGACGGGAGGAATTTTGGAGTTAGACGGAGTCACTGCAATCACGGCCCAATTGGAGAAGTTAACGAAGCAAGTAGCGGCTTTGCAGACTCAGCAAGTCCACGCAGTCCAAGTTCGCGACCAGCGCGTAGAAGAAACGGAGTCTCTGAATTATGTGCATGACACTAACCGACAACAGAGGAACCCGTACTCCAACACATATAATCCGGGATGGAAGGATCACCCTAACTTTGGGTGGGGAGGAACTCAGCAAGGACAAAGGCAATCAACACCTCAAGGTCAACCGCCAAATCATTCACGACCAGCTCCCGGATTCCAAAATCCGCCTCAAGCTCAACCTCAAGGTGTAGATCTCGCAAACATTTTGGCGCAATTCATGACAACCACCCAAGCCTCCATCCGAAATTTGGAAACACAAATGGGTCAACTTGCAACCCAGCTAACCGCGAGGCCATCGGGAGCACTGCCGTCGAATACGGAAGATCCTCGGAAGAACAACGTCGAGCAGTGCAACGCTGTGAGTTTAAGGAATGGGAGACAATTGGAGGAAGCCCCACGAAAAGAGAAGCAAAACACGGTGATCGAGAAGCCGAGCGTGATTGGGGAGAAAGAAGCGACTCACGAAGAACCACTATCATCTCCAGTGAAATCACGAGCCCCTCCAATTCCATATCCTCAGAAGCTTATGAAGAAGAAGCTCGATACCGAGTATCAAAGATTTTTGGACAAGCTGAAGGAAATCCAAATAAATATCCCGTTTATTGAAGCCCTTCAAAAGATGCCAAAGTGGGTGAAGTTCCTCAAAGATCTCGTGACAAAGAGGAAGAAATTGCAAGGGAACGAGATGATCCAACTCACGGAACAATGTAGTGCAATCCTTACACGGCCTCTTCCACAAAAACTTGGCGATCCAGGTAAGTTCACTATCCCTTGTACGATAGGAGGTAAAAATTTTAGGTCACTCATTGATTTAGGTGCTAGCATTAATCTTATGCCTTATTCCATTTACAAAAATCTTGGGTTAGGTGAGATTGAACCGACGGCTATAACCCTTCAATTAGCCGATAGGTCTTTAGTTTACCCAAAAGGTATTTTAGAGAACGTGCTAGTGAAAGTGAATAAATTTATTTTCCCTGTGGATTTTGTTATACTTGATATAGATGAAGATAGGGAGATACCTCTTATTCTAGGAAGGCCGTTTTTAGCCACGTCGAAAACTCTAATTGATTGCGCTAGTGGTGATCTTACAATGACGGTGCACGATCAAACGATCAAATTTAACGTTTTTAGCGCTAATAAAAATTCATGTGAGAATAATGATTGTTATGCTATTGATCTTGTGGATTTTACAAATCATGACGATTTTGACGTTTTGATCTTAGACCATGAGAAAGGATCTTTGAGTGCAGGAGATGGCGGAGGAAACGGCAGTCGAAAGCAGCAAGCTTATGGTGCGGACTCACGTTCAACTCCTCTGAGAGATAGTCAAAGGAGTTGGGGTGCCAACGGTGATGAACGTGCAAGGAGGATGTGGCCACCTAAAGAATCAAACGAGCATCATCGTGGAGGGGAATTCAATCGCCAAGTGACTTCGGTCACGTTAGCTTGAACAAAGAAGCAGACAAAGTCCGGCTGAAGACTGTAAACTTAGCGCTTCTCGGGAGGCAACCCGAGCTTTCATTTTTTTATTTTATGTTATTTTAAATTTTTAGTTTTGCTTTTATTTTATTTTATTTTATTTTTCAAAAAAAAAAAAAATAATAATAAACAAAATAAAAAAAAAAAAAAAAAAAAAAAAAGTTTCAGGGGCACTAATATGAAGTTTTTATTTTGCAGGGACCTAATTGCAATTATTCACACGGCCGTGCAAGAAAAAGGGAAGAATCTCACACGGCCGTGTGAGATTTCGGTGAAGCTACTGCCCAAAATTGGAAAAGGGCACGGCCGTGCGGATTTTACCCCTAAATCTCGCACGGCCGTGCGAAATTTGAAGAGGCTACTGCCCAAAATTGGAAAAGGGCACGGCCGTGCGGATTTTACACCTAAATCTCGCACGGCCGTGCGAAATTTGAGAGGCTACTGCCTAATTCGGAGAAAGGGCACGGCCGTGCGGATTTTTCACCTAAATTTCGCACGGCCGTGCGAAAAAAAAAAAAAAAAAAAAAAAAAAAAAAAAAACAATTTCCATAATTTCAAATCCCCTCTCTCCCCCACTTCAAACCCTCGCCTTCCTTTTTCGAAATTTTCCCTTTTCTTTGACAAATTTCACCGAAAATTTACCAACTACACACACATAATACGTAATCAAGGTGGTTTGTTGTTGATTTGCGCAGGGAGATTCAAGAATGGTGCAATTTTCTCGAAAAACCCATTCCACCAGGAACGCCCACAAGGTGTCGACGATTTTCCCGCACCGATTATTGAGCCGGTACCCGAGCTATTGGAGGATGACGAGAAGGACGATGCTCATGCACATGGTGGAGTTGGTGAGCAGCCCGACGATGGTCCCGACGTTTAAACAGGTGTTTTCTATCCTTAAAATCCGGGCGAATCACATTGAGGGCAATGTGAATTTTAAGTTTGGGGGTGGTTAATTACTTGTTTTCGTTTATTTGCGCTTTATTTTTTTTTAGTTTGCATGCTTTAGTTTTTTTTTTAGTTTTATTATTCCCGTTTTATTATTTGCTTTGAAAAAAAAAAAAAAAAAAATTTTTGCTTCGACGCATCGATGAATTATGATGATGGGAGATGGTCAATGTTTGATGATGAAATTGCTTGCTTTATGTGATAAGGAGTTAGTATTTGTTTAGCTTTCGATTCAACGGAACGTAGAAGTAAATTATTGCTAGGAATCACACCTTTTGCATTGCTTTGGTTGAATGTTTTGCATTTTAAATTTGGAATTTATTTGTGCTCAATCATGCTTTGTTCGGTTTTAAATCTCACCTTAGGACATTTATGATACGAAGTGTTGATAGTAAGTGATTTGGGATATGATTTGGGCCTTCTTTGAACCGTTTGAGCCTTTCAAGCCTACCATTTTTGTCAAATTATCATTAGAACCTTGATTTGAGCCTCGGAGAAAAGGTGTTCTTTCTTTTAGCCAATATGTAGAAGATAGAAAAGTGGAGATTTTTGAATAATTATCCCTTGGTGGTCGGTCGAAAAATTCTTATAAGATCTTTCTTCTTCTTCTTCGAAAAAAAAAAAAAAAAAAAAAAGAGAAAAAAAAAAAAAGTTATAGATATATATGTGCATCTTCATATATATATATATATCTAAATTCTTCGAATAAAAAAAAAACAAAAAAAACAAAAAAAAAAAAAAAAAAAAAAAAAAAAAAAAAAAAGAGAAAAAAAAAAAAAATAGAAGAAGAAGAAGAATAGATTATAAGGGAGAAATAAGGACTAGTTGTTGAATTGTGTTGAAAACTCGATCCATTGCCTCAAAGGCAAAAAGTGTTGACGTGTGAATTTTGGAGAGTCGAGTTTATTAAAGTCCCTAGAGGTGAATTCATTGTTTCAAACGCCTATCTTTCAAATTTTGGCGTAATCACCTCAATTCAAGAAAATTAGCCACACATTCCCATATTACCTACCTCGGACCAAAGAGCCTAACAATTGAAAGCCACAAAGTCCCAATGATCCCAATAGCTTATTGTTCAATATTAGTTGAGTAAAATAATTTGGTGAGTATTTGGAGTCAAATATATGCATGTAAGTATAAATTCTCTCTATTTTTAACTTGCAAATATTGGATACTTGAAGCAATTGTATGATTTGTGGTTTTTGGTAATAGTGAGTGTTTAAGTGCCGTTGAATGTTAAGCTTGCGAATACTTAGGAATTATCATCATAATTGCAAGTTCTGAAAACACGAAGTTGACCAATCGATCTATGTAATGAGATGTATGGTTTTGTTTTGTGTTCTTACATTGATTTTACTTGAGGACAAGCAAAAGTTCAAGTTTGGGGGTGTGTTAAGTGTATATTTATACACTTAATTGTACCTTTTAATTGGAGCTTTTGATGTGTTTTTACGATAATTGGTGCTTAATATGGTTATTATTTGTATTTTAGGTGCAAATTGAAGAATTGTCAACTTTTGGGGTGAAAACTGCAAATTCAGAGAAAAAGTGGGCCAAAAGTGAAATAATCAGAATTCTGAAGAATAGAAGGCCGCGCGGCCGTGCGGGTTTTAAGCTTATATTTCACACGGCCGTCCGGATTGACGTAGGGGCGCAGTGAAGGAAGTTTAATTACACAAGGAAACCCGCCCTATTATATTTTTGCACCCTATTTAAAGGCCACAAGCACACAATTAGGATTATCTTTTAACCTTTTATCGTTTAGCTTTAGTTTTTATCTTTTATCTTTTCTACAAGCAATCAAGGAGCAAGAGAACGAAGACGAAGACCTGACGAATCTTCATCCTAGTTTCCTTTTTCTTTTTCTTTTCTGATTTTATGAATTTTCGTATTTTTATTATGTTTTTCGTTACGAACATGAGTAGCTAAGTTTCTATTCTAGGATTTTATTGGAACCCTATGTGGTAATTCGAACCTATTTTTCTACTTTTATGCAAGTTTAATTCTTTGATTATTTCTTCTATTTTGATCGTATTTAGTGCATGAGCGTAGCTAACTTATGTTGCTATTTGTTATTGTTAGAATTGATTGACAGATCGTTTTAATAATTAGAACAGGGATAGAAGAGCCTTCGAGTAGTTTTTCACCGAATGCGTGTGTTGATTGCATGTATTATCGTAGACATACAGATAATACCTTAGGTAGCCGTTGTCGAGACTTGTTATTTAATGCTTTATTTATACTAGGTTTGCATAGACATATAGTGAATCTTTTATGAATAATAGGTTTATAGCGCAGCGACAGCTGGTTATGAATAATTTCGTGTCTTGGGTTAATAATCGGGAATCGTAACTTGCATAATAGGAGATTAATTGGGTGAAGAATTATCGCATAGGGGGAAGATAAAATCCTAGATCCGTTTATTATTGATTTTTTCTCGTGATTACTTGCGTTCTTAATTAGTTTAATTTATTTAGTTAATTAATTTGACAACCCTGCGTAGGCTGGATAAAAATCACAATCGTTAGGATTTGGTACTTAGGATTAAATAATTTGCGTATTCCCTGTGGGATCGACATCCGACTCTCACGAGTCTACTTTACTACTTGTTTGCGATACGTACACTTGCGTGTTGGTATTTAGCACCCAACATCTATTATAGCTCCGGCAGACATAGCGTTTGTAAAAGCGCTATAATAGCCTAAGATAGCGCTATTTGAGCGCTATTGATGACGTTTTATGTTGTAGTGATTGGTCGAGGATTCTCCGCATCTCCTAAATTAATTTCCTTTAATTCATCGATGGTGGCTTTGACTCCTTCTTCATGCTCGGGTGGAGCAATTTCAGCGTCTTCCGCCTCAATCACGTCCATTTCACTTAAAGTGATATGATACGATGATGCCACACTTTCTCTGTCATCTTCCTCGTCGTCTTGGATTTTTGTAAAGACGACAGTTCGCATTTTAGCCTTCAACTCTTCACCACATGATATGGTCAAATAAGTACGCCGTTTCATGCGAGATGGAATTGAACTTCGAATCCTTCGTGTTTTGGTGATTTTAGTATTAGAGACACCCACATCTTGCTTATTCTTTATGTTATGTGTTAAGTATATATTTTTATACTTTATCGTATCTTTTTATTTGAGCTTTTTGTGTGAATTAACGATAATTGGTGCTTAAAAAGTTGATTTATTGTATTCTAGGTACAAATTGAAGAATTGGAAAAGTTTGGGGTCAAAACTGCAATTTTGGAGAAAATATGGGCCAAAAGTGAAATAATCAAAATATGATGAAAATTGGCTGAAAACAGGCCCGAACGGCCGTGCCAAAATTAGCCTATTTTTGGCACGGCCGTGCCAAATGCAGAATTTGGGCAGAAGGTTCGGGGATTCTCGCGCGGCCGTGCGAGAATTGCACTGATTTTCGCGCGGCCGCGCCAACACCCGCTAGACACAATTTTGGACTTTTAAACACACAAGGAAACCTAGAATCATCTACCAAGTTGGGACATCTATTTAAGGGCAAACCAAGCACGAATTAAGGGACTTTTCACACAACCTTGGAGCGAGAGAAGCGAGAGAACGAAGAATCGAAGACGGAGAATTGACAACTCTTCATCATAATTCTTCTTTCACCTATCTTTTCTTAATCTATAACTTTTATTACTTTTATTATGTTTTTCGTTATGAGTAGCTAAGTTTTTAATCTAGAATTTTGTTGGAACCCTATGTGGGGATTGTGAACCCGTTTTCTTGAGATTATGCAATTATGATTTTATGATTATTTCTTATATTTGTTATGATTGTTAGTGCATGAACTTGATCAATTTATGTGCTTTATCTGTGATTATTGGGATTGACTCGACAGAGCTATTTTGATAATTAGACGGTAAGTATAAGAGCCTTCGAGTAGTTTTCACCGAATGAGTGTGTCAATTGCATGTGGTGTCGTAGACATATAGATATCACCTTAGGTAGCCATTTACGAGACTTGTTACTTAATGCTTTATTCATAATTGGTTTGCATAGACATATAGTGAATCGTTTATGAATAATAGACCCATAATACACGCGACAGCGGGTTATGAGTAAATTAGTGTCTCGGGTTAATAATCATGAATCATATATTGCATAATTGAGGGGTTTCGGGTGAGCAATTCTTGCATAGGGGGAAGATAAAATCCTAGATCCATCTTATATTGATATTTTCTCGTGTTTAACTGTTTTCTTAATTAGTTTCTTTTATTTAGTTAATTAAATTGACAACCCTGCGTAGGCTGAATAAAAATCATAATTGTTAGGATTTGGTACTTAGGATTAGGTAATTTGCGTATTCCCTGTGGGATCGACATCCGACTCTCACGAGTCTACTTTACTACTTGTTTGCGATACGTACACTTGCGTGTTGGTATTTAGCACCCAACAAGTTTTTGGCGCCGTTGCCGGGGAATACGACTAAATTATCTATTTATTCTAATATCAAATTTGAGCAATTATTTTTACTTCAGCCATTTAATTTTAATTTTTTATTTTTAATTTTTTTGTTTTTGTTACATGTCTGGTTACAATGTTGGGGCACCTCAAATAGGATATGAATGGCTTCCATCCGACGAATACCTCCAAAACACCTATGATATGCCTCTGCTTTGTTCCGGATGTGGTGGAAATCATTATTCCGATCTATGTTGGGGATCACCAAAAGCGACAAATTTCGTCGAAATTACCAACGGAAGTTATTGGAACACTTACACCAAAACATACGAGCAAAGCTTTCAAGACCAAGATTTGAACGAGTTTCAACATAGAGAGCCACAATTTGATGATTTTCAAAATTATTATCCAATGCAGCAGCAGACCACTGATGAACAACTTGATTGGGTATCCCTTATTGCCGAATTCATGAAGTCCACTCAATCATCATTTCGAAACATGGAGATACAACTGGAAGAGATGACGCTCAAATTAAAATCTGAGTCTCTTGAAAATATTCCAGACGAAATCGGCAATGGTTACATCAAAGAAAATTCGGGTGAAGCCTGCGGTGAGAAAAATCTTCCATGTCCAGAAAATAGTGTCGCTATGAGAGAAATAGAAATTACGAAGACACTTGAGCATGATGAATCTGAGAAGACAATCGAGCTAAACCACGAAGATGCCTCAGAACAAGAGAAGAAGGAGATGGATGTAATGATTGAAGATATTCTAGTTGTGGACCCTGTCATTGATCTAAATGTAGATTTGAAGGCATCAATAGAGGTTGATGAGAAGACGAATGTGTTTGAAGTGGAGGTTATACGCGGACGTGAGGTTTTTGTGTACCGATTTGAGGGAGCGGGTGATGAAGATCTCATCTTAGCTTCGTACCGATTGATTACAACCAAGAAAGACTACAAGCTAAGGTGGACCCTGATATATTGCAATGCTATCCATGCCTTAGTTGCAATTGAAGTGATAGAGCTCATGGATGGATGCGCAATCTATAAGGCTTTGGATTGGACATAACAGTTTTAAGAAGCAAAGTCTGGCTGAAGACTTAAAACTTAGCGCTTCTCGGGAGGCAACCCAAGCATTTATCGATTTTCGTATTTTTATTTTTTTTTATTTTTCTTAGGATTTTAGCATGAGCAAACTAATAATTTAATCTTGTTTTAATTTTTAGGTCGAAAATCAAACACTAAGGGATCAGACGTTAAATGTGGATTAAACGAACATCAAAGAGTGCATCCCGGGGAAGGACCTTCCGACTAATCAGGTGTATTCTATCCTTGAACTTTGTTCTAATTGCATTGAGGACAATGTAAATTTTAAGTTTGGGGGTGGAAAATTACTTGTTTTTATGTGCTTTAATTTTTTAGTTTGCATGCCTTAGGATTTTTAGTTTATTTTAGTTGTTTTAGTTTATTTATTACTTTCGAAAAAAAAAATAAAAAAAAAATGTGTTTGAGATAAATGCTTCGATGAATCATGATGATGAAAGATGGTCGATGTTTAATTATGAAATTGCTTGCTTTATCTTGATTTTGATCGAATTTTGCTGAGCTTTTGATTCAAAGTGTCGTAAGAAGGAGTCATTGTTAGGAATCTCGAATTATGCGTTGTTTTGGTTGAAAGTTTTGTGTTTTAAAATTTGAGTTAATTTATGTTATATCATATGCTATTCGGTTTTAAAACTTGTCTTATGAATTTACAAAGTGAAATATTAAATTGTTGAGCAATTTGGGAAGTGATTTGGGTCATCTTTGAACCGTTTGAGCCTTTCAAGCCTACCTTAAATTTTTATCATTCGAACCTTGATTGAGCCTTGGAGAAACGGTGTTCTTTCTTTTAGCCAATGTGTATAAGGTAGAATAAGTGGAGATTTGTGAAAAATTAACCCTTGGAGTTCAGTCGAAATTTTTTTATAAGGTCCTTCTTCTTCTTCGAAAAAAAAAAAAAGAAAAAAAAAAGAAAAAAAAAAAGAAATATAAAAAAAAAAAATAATATTAATCAAAAAAAAAAGAGAAGAAAAAAAAAGAAGAAGAGACTAGAAGGGGAAATAGGGACTAGTTGTTGAGTTGTTTTGAAAGCTCGATCCATTGTCTTAAGAGCAAAAGTGGAGACTTTTGAACTCTGAAGAATCGAGTTAATTAAAGTCCTTAGAGGTGAATTCATTGTTTCAAACGCATATCTTTCAAAATTTGGCGTAATCACCTCAATTCAAGAAGCATAGCCACCTATACCCATATCTCCTACCTTGAACCAAAAAGCCCAACATTTGAAAGCCAAAAAGTCCCAATGATCCCAATAGCTCAATTATTTGATACTAGCCGAGTAAAGAAATTTGGTGAGTCTTTGGAGTTGAATATTATTATGTAAGTATAAATTTTCTCCAATTTTAATGTACAAATATGGGATACTTGAAGCGATAGCATGGTTTGTGGTTTTTAGCAATGGTGAGTGAATACGTATCTTTGAATTACGAGCTTGTAAATTTTTGAGAATTGTCATGATAATTGCACGTTCTGAAAAAATGAAAGTTGACCATTAATCTATGTGATGAGAGGCATTTGTTGAGAGTGTTGCTGTGAAAGTTGCTAGTTTTTGCTTGAGGACAAACAAAAGATCAAGTTTGGGGGTGTGTTAAGTATATATTTTTATACTTTATCGTATCTTTTTATTTGAGATTTTTGTGTGAATTAACGATAATTGGTGCTTAAAAAGTTGATTTATTGTATTCTAGGTACAAATTGAAGAATTGGAAAAGTTTGGGGTCAAAACTGCAATTTTGGAGAAAATATGGGCCAAAAGTGAAATAATCAAAATATGATGAAAATTGGCTGAAAACAGGCCCGCACGGCCGTTCCAAAATTAGCCTATTTTTGGCACGGCCGTGCCAAATGCAGAATTTGGGCAGAAGGTTCAGCGATTCTTCCGCGGCCGTGCGAGAATTGCACTGATTTTCGCGCGGCCGCGCCAACATCCGCTAGACACAATTTTGGACTTTTAAACACACAAGGAAACCTAGAATCATCTACCAAGTTGGGACATCTATTTAAGGGCAAACCAAGCACGAATTAAGGGACTTTTCACACAACCTTGGAGCGAGAGAAGCGAGAGAACGAAGAATCGAAGACGGAGAATTGACAACTCTTCATCATAATTCTTCTTTCACCTATCTTTTCTTAATCTATAACTTTTATTACTTTTATTATGTTTTTCGTTATGAGTAGCTAAGTTTTTAATCTAGGATTTTGTTGGAACCCTATGTGGGGATTGTGAACCCGTTTTCTTGAGATTATGCAATTATGATTTTATGATTATTTCTTATATTTGTTATGATTGTTAGTGCATGAACTTGATCAATTTATGTGCTTTATCTGTGATTATTGGGATTGACTCGACAGAGCTATTTTGATAATTAGACGGTAAGTATAAGAGCCTTCGAGTAGTTTTCACCGAATGAGTGTGTCAATTGCATGTGGTGTCGTAGACATACAGATATCACCTTAGGTAGCCATTTACGAGACTTGTTACTTAATGCTTTATTCATAATTGGTTTGCATAGACATATAGTGAATCGTTTATGAATAATAGACCCATAATACACGCGACAGCGGGTTATGAGTAAATTAGTGTCTCGGGTTAATAATCATGAATCATATATTGCATAATTGAGGGGTTTCGGGTGAGCAATTCTTGCATAGGGGAAGATAAAATCCTAGATCCGTCTTATATTGATATTTTCTCGTGTTTAACTGTTTTCTTAATTAGTTTCTTTTATTTAGTTAATTAAATTGACAACCCTGCGTAGGCTGAATAAAAATCATAATTGTTAGGATTTGGTACTTAGGATTAGGTAATTTGCGTATTCCCTGTGGGATCGACATCCGACTCTCACGAGTCTACTTTACTACTTGTTTGCGATACGTACACTTGCGTGTTGGTATTTAGCACCCAACATTATGCCCCCACTTTCTAAGTGGTCCAAGCCTATCAAAGACGGATGGTGTAAGTCTATCAAACCCTCGTTTGTCGCTTTTTTCATGCCCCCACTCTCTAAGTGGTCCAAGCCTATCAAAGACGGATGGCGCAAGTCTGTCGAAGACAGATGGTGTAAGCCTATCAAAGACCAATGTCCTTCTCACTTTTGTTCTACTTTCAAGAAAATCGTCTGTTGATGAGAATTCATCTTCGATTATGTAATTACTAGTAGCTCTATTGATAGCAATACGAATTGGCTTTTGTGGAACAAATCCAAGACCAACTCTAGGACTTTGAATAGCATGTCCCTTTTCTTTCAACATTATCTGAGTAGTATTGAGGCCATGCACCTTTTCGCCAACAACTTCGGCAGGAAGCCTTCCAAGCGTAGAATCTTCACGTGGGTTGAAACCAGCTTTCACTAAGAGTTTATAAGCATTTGGGCCAAAACATTTTGTCATTTGGGACTCGGAGAATTCTTCGCATTCCTCTTGGGTTCCTTCTGTGGGATGAACAAATCCTTTAGGTGGTTGAGAAGTTGATTGCTTCTCGTCAATTGGTGTTAGGGGAAACATCAAATCTTTCAAAGCCTCACACGCTAAAAGAACATTGTCTTGATTATTTATTTGCTTTGGTTCTTCAACTGGTAGAATTTCTTTGGCCTTTACCTTCTTCTCATCATCAAGATAGTACTTAGCATCGGCAAAGTGGGCTTCTGCCTCGGTGAACGGTTTATCATCGGCGAGTATTATTTTAACTACTCCGTCTCGACAATACTTGAAACATTGGTGCCAAGAAGAAGGAACCACACTATTCTCATGTATCCAAGGTCGTCCGAGAAGCATGCGATATGAGGTTCTTGCATGAATGACATGGAACAGTGCGGTGGACAACATATCATCCATTAACAACTCTATCCTTATGATACCAAGGGCCCTTTGTCCTTCTTGATTAAATCCTTGGATCATCAAGCGACTAGTTTTGAGCTCCTCCGTGGAGATTCTCAATTCCTTTAAAGTCTGCAACGGCAAAATATTGACTGCAGAACCTCCATCGATTAAAATCCTATTCACCTTCTGTTCACGGGCGTAGCCGGCAACAAACAACGGCCTATTGTGTGGTTTGGAACCAAGAATTAAATCTTCATCAGCGAAAGTCATTGTTGAGATGCATCTACCAATCACGGTACAAACTTCATTTGGAGACGGAGTCGTTCCACTAGCAGCGGTCTCCTTTTCAATTATCGCGTTGCATGAGATGTTGATACAATCATCATCTCCTCTGTGTACGTTTGTTGTCGTCATGTCAAGGGACTCAAAAGTGGTGACGACAAAATTTGTAGTGGCGCTGATCTCTTCAAGTGATATCTTCCCTTGGCGAGCTAGTTTCATAACTTTATCTTTGAATACGAAGCAATCATGAATTGGGTGCCCGACCAACCGATGATACTTGCAGTATTTTGGGTCATCGATCTTGTTAGCTTCTTCGGGGCGCTTCATTTCAGGCAATTCGATAAGTTTTAAACCTAGCAAATCGTCAAATATTCCAGCCACATCGGTGTCAAGGAATGGATATTCCCTTGCTTGCATTTCTTTTAGAGTAAGTCTTCTTCTTTCTTGGGAAAAATCTTGTTTTTCCTCATTGTTTCCGTTCACTTTTCCTTGAAATTTGATAGGGGTTGCATTCACTGCCAAAGATTCTTTGCTTGAGGTCTTAGAGAAAACTCTACCCCCTTTCGAAAGTCTTGTTTTTCTTTGGACTGTCGAGGCTCTTGAAATGGTGGTCCCTCAACTCCACTAGCCATAATGCTCAACTCCATATCATGCGCTCTAGTGGCCAACTCTTCGAAAGTCTTAGGTTGAATCCCTTGCAGGATATATCGGAGTCCCCATTGCATTCCTTGAATGCACATCTCGATAGCTGAAGGCTCTGACAGTCGATCCTTGCAATTCAGGCTTAAATTCCTCCAACGGTTAATGTAGTCAATGACGGCCTCTTCTTTCCACTGGCGAGAGTTTGTGAGCTCGATCATGCTCACTGTTCTTCGGGTGCTGTAGAAGCGATTCAAAAATTCTTGCTCCATTTGACTCCAACTGTCAATTGAGTTCGGCTCTAGGTCCGTATACCAATCAAAAGCATTCCCCTTCAATGATCGGACGAACTGTTTCACGAGGTAGTCTCCAAAAGTCCCAGCATTGTTGCAAGTTTCAACAAAATGTGCCACATGCTGTTTTGGGTTGCCCTTGCCATCAAATTGCTGAAACTTCGGGGGTTGGTAACCAATTGGCATCTTCAAGTCATCTACTCTTAGAGTGTATGGCTTGGTGTATGTTGACGATGATTTTGAACCCTCATCGAATTTGTTCTTGATAGTTCCCATGATGAACTCCTTCAATTGGTCTATAGGAATCAACCCCTCTGACGAAATCTGGAATTCTTCAGCTGAGCTCTTCTCCCTGTCGGTTGGATGTCGCCTTGCAGAAGTTTCAGCTTCGGTGTGATTTTCACCTTGTTTTCCCATGTCGTGACTACCGTCAACTTTGTTCCTCAATATCGCGATTTGGGAGTCTTGTTCTTGAATGTGTTTTGTTAGCCCTTCAATGGCCTTGGTCAAGCTTGCCATTTGCTCCTCCATGGTCGTAGCATGTGTTGTCATGACGGGGGCCACCTCAGAGTAGTTTGATGTCAAACGGGACGTAGATGATAAAGCTCCTCCTCTAGATCCTTCCACGTCTTCACCTGTGTTGACGAGAGGTGATGAGCCTTTCTCAATGATTTGCGGTGTCGAGCTAGTCTCGGAGGATGCCTGCAGTTTCTTAGCCATACTCCTTGTAACTACGCCTACACTTGATGAATTCGAAGTAGCAGCCTTCATCGCGAGCGGTTACCGTAACACTTCGAGGATCTTCGAGAGAGAGAAGAGATGAGAGGTAGAGATGTCCCACCGGGCGTGCCAAAAATTTGTAACAACAAATTCTTATCTGCGATATAAACAAACAAGAAAAATTGAACAAAGATGATTTTATTGAATTAAAATAAATAAATTGCGGGTTACAATCTCTATTTTAATCCTTTGATTCTTCTCTCTAGAAAAATATATAGTTGACTTGAATTTTCGGAGTCGGGTCGTTGACTTGATCTTTTCCGGATTTGATTTTGGATTTGATTAACGTTTTCCAAGGGTCTTGCGACTTGAATCTCGGATCGAACGTTGAACTTTGACTTGATTTGACTTGAAGATCTTGAAATTCTTGATGGATTTGGCCCTTCAATCTTCCAGTGATCTTGACTTGAATTAGTTAACGTTAACCCGAAGGTTTGGCACCGTTATCTCGGATCGAACGCTAGATTTGATGAAGAATGCCTTGAATTTGCTCAAGAACACCTCGAATATGACGAAGAACACTTTGAATGTAGAGAGAGAATCTTACCTCCTACGAATTCTTCTTCCTTGCTTCTTGAATTGTAGAGAGAATTTTGCTCCTACGGTTTTTGCTCCTTCAGTTGTGTCCTTGAATTGTGAAGGGAGGGTCCCTATTTATAGTGGTAGGACAAGACTCCTTAATGGGACTTCTTGATGACATGGCTGTTGGGTTTCGGGCACGTGTACGCAGCGGAAAACAAAAAAATTTATGCGAATTAAACGACTTTAAAGCACACAAGCACATGCCCGACAAATTAAAATCAATTAATTGCGTACCTTTGCGCTTCCAGCGAAATTAAAAACAACATGCTAAATAATTTAACCGAATTTAAATCAATTAACATGCTCGCGTTTAAACCAATAATCATGCTTGCAACGATTAAAACGATTACACATAATCACATAAAATCACATGATAGCAAACATGAATTCATAGTTTAAACCTAAACGAACCGAAACTAGGGTTTCGTGTATTTACCTCTTGAAGCGTGAGGTAGGAGCGTTTAGCAAGTCGAGATTGCTATGGAAACCAATCCGTGCAATCCGGGGCAGCAACGGCAATGCAGCGACGGCCATGATCCGAGCTACGGCGGCGCGTGTGATTCACGCGCTGTCCTTGAAGGATGAATCGAATGACGACTCGAGAAGATGGCTAGCTGCTCTTCCCACTCCCATTGATCCAACCTGTTTGCTGATCTGAAATTACAGCCTTGCTCCGACTTCAATATCTCCATGCATATTTACTGGATGGACAATTCCTTCTGGAATAATTTAGATTTATGAGTCTTGAAGCTTCTGTCAAAATTTCACGTCCATCCGATCACCGGTTGATTTATGGCGAATTTCTCGCTGGACAGCGCAGAAAATCCGAGAGCAGTTTTTCAGAATTGCCTTCTCGCATCTTCGATTCTTCAATCTTCCTCCTCTTGGATTTCACCTCGTATACTTCGATCAACTAAACACGTGGCACTAGACACGTAATAGTCAGAATAACGGAAGAAAAGAAAGAAAGAAAGGAATACCGAAAGAGATCGGCCAACGGGTGGCCGATTCCGGCGAATTTCCGGCGACGGCGCAGTGGTGGTGGCCGTGGGAGAGGGTGGCTGATCGAGAGAGGCAGCGGCTAGGTTATGAACGTGTGTTCTCTTAGTTGTGTGTGTGCAAGACCTATAAATCAAGTATTTATATGTCTTGCATAAAACCCTAACGGGCTTAAGTTGGACCGGGCCCAACAGCTTAAGTTCGTTAGTTCTTTTACTTGCTCATCTCTCTCAATTCGATGATCGGAAAACTGTAACGATTACATTTTCGGAATCATTATAATGTCCTCGTCATTACGAGTGCCAACTCTCGATTTCCATCTTTCCAAAAGTGGAAACCCTAATTCAGTGCACTTTCTAAATTTGGAAACTTCCCGATTTAGAAGGTTCACTAATACGTTCGCCTATTCTTTTCCTTTTCTTATTCTCATTCATAATTCCAAATTACGAATGTTGGACCCAATCATATTGACTTCCAATCATGCAAAGATAAACATATTTTACCTTTGACCGTTTATTCAAAGATCTCATGTGCACGAGCAGTGTGACCCTCGATGGTTCAGGTGTAAGCTAGCCGTGGGCCCACAACCCTTTGTGGTCAAAACTCGTCCCCTTAGAGTTACGATTAAGATGAAACTCGTTTCACCTTAATCACCCAACGAATCAAGATTGGCGTCTAGCAACTACGCGTCATGATTCCCTAGATACAAATGAAGTGCCTGCAAGAACCTTCAGATATAGTTAACGTACAGTACGGTCCCTTCGATTCATATGTCCCGATCGAACTAGAGGCATTGGTTCATCGAGACCTCTTTATATGTTCGATGACGGTGCGATCGTTCCAAGTGTTGTAATCCTTTCGTGCATGACTTAGAGAATCGAATTCTCTAATCATCACTTAGTCAGCTCTGGCCATAGACTTAGAATGATTACAAACTTTCAGAACACATAGGACATCCAAGACTATTCTAGCGATCGAATCCCCGACTACAATGCACAGACCTCCCACTAGATTTCGGACTGCACGAACACTGGCCCTTGGGATGGTCCTCGGTGGAACTCAGGGACAGGTCACGATACAGCTGGTCCTCTAGTGAAGTCACGGTGATGTCTAGGTCATAAGGACTAATGGTGTACAACTATACCATAGATATCTCTACTCGATTATTGGGAACCACTTAGAGATTTCTAGGGTGAGGGAGTTCAGTGAACTCGTCAACTTACGAGCACCCACTTGTGCATGCCGATATCACAATACCGTTTACTGATGAGATGCAGTACACATACACTAAGTGCTAGTCTCAATGGGAAAGGCCGATATCCTCATTAGTGGCGTAACCCTTCGACTAGGAACACGTTTAACAGTTATAATACTTAAGTAAATATCTCATGATCCTAACGATCAATTACTAGTACTTGTAATAACTGTAAGGACTATATCTATGCTTGTGACAAAGGGACAAAGATATAGAATGCCAAGGTGTTTTATCATTAATACGAATAAAGGTTCGTTTATTACAATAATAAATACGAAAGACCACAGCCACAGGTTGGCTTGTTGGTCACCTACTCTAACAATGGCGCGATTTGATTGGCCTGATTTAAATTGATATTTATCTCTTGTAACTTGGGGAATAAGAAACAATTTTATTGGCCAATAATTAATTGATATTTATCTCTTATAACTTGGAAGAGAATAAATAATTTTATTGGCCAATATATATTTAATATCAATTATCTATTAGAAATTAATTTAATTAAATTCCAAAATATATAATTGATAAAAATATATGCATGACCGCATATATACGGGTCTTCAATTGGCATCTAAGTCCTTTGGCTATGTATAATTACACAAATGCCATTGGATCAAACTTTATTCCATATATAATTTATCCATCTAATTGGCTTAAATTTTATTCGTCTACAGCTACTGTCAGTGATTCAGCAAACGCCGACGGCGAAACCAAGCAGTCCTCGGCCGACCCTTTTAATCAAATCTTTATTTTCAGCTGTAAAATATTGATTATCGGCTTGTGGGCAGGTGTTCTTATTACAGAAAACGAGGTTCGGACAAAGATGATTCTTGTTTCTTCTCCGGTTGTTGAGACTCGATAATCTGAAAGAAGAGAAGAGATTTGAGGAGGGTTTTGAGTGGAAGTTGGAGAGCAGTGAGATATTCGACAAGGCGCACTAGGCCAAAACAGCTCACTTGCGACGTTTTTTTTGGCGACGATTCCGGAATCGTCACTAGTTTGCGATCATTTTGACTAAAAAACGTCGCAAGATATCGGAAAATAAGATTTCGATGGAATATATCGCGACGATAAAACTAATCGTCGCAACCTTTGCGACTAATGTCACTAAATCGTCGCAAAGGGAAAAAAAAAATAATAAAGCACTCTCGTAGCGACGTTTATATATAACCGACGCGCGGAATCGAGATTTGAGCTGAGGGATTAATTCAGTTGCTAATTGAAACACAATCAGGGAAAAATTCAAACGGGAAAAATGATAAGAACAAAAGGAGTATATTACCTTCACAAAAGAGAGTATCGGACAAAGGGGCGGATGCACAAGAAATCACGAATCACAATTTTGGATACGGATGAAAAGGGGCGAGATTAGCTGCAGTCGGTGGCAGTGACAGTGGTGATTGATTGAAGCGAGCACGAGCATCGAACCAAGCGGCGGCGGCCGGCGGCGGCGGCCCAAGCGGCGGCGGTGGGAGCATCGAACGAAGCAGCTGTGCGGCGGCCATGAAAGTGGATGCACCGTCGACCGAAGTTAGCAATTTGTGTGCGGAAGAAGATAAGGATGTTGAGAAGGGTTGATAAGATTGGACGCCCTCGAAACCCGCGCCTGTGGATGGAGCGAGGCGGTGGCCGACGTTGGAGAGGGAGAAAGAGAGTCAACAATAGTAGGCGAGGAAGGGGAGGAAGTCTGGGGTGATGTAAACGACGCCGTTTCGCAGCAAGCGGAATAAAAGAAAAGGAAAAAAGAAGCACACGCGTCGTGGTCGAGCTGGTTGAGAAATAAAAGGAAAAGAAAAGAAATCGAGAAGCTGATTGGAGAAAGGGACTCGAACGACACCCGTTTCAGCCTTAAATGGGCCAAAAGTAAATGGAAAAGAAAATGTTTTAAAAAAAATGGGTCTATCCCCATATGTGTTCCTTTCTTTCTCTCCAATCCCAAGCCAGCATTCTAGTCTTTTTGTTTAAATCTGGAAGCAGCTCGATTCCGAAAATAGTTTGTGTGGCCCCGTTTTCTTAATTTCTTTTCCCTTTTATTTTCTTGTTCTATTTTCCTCGCCTTTCCCTAACTGCTCGAATTTCTCTTTTCTTTTCTCAGATTCAATCCGGGGCCTTATGTTTATTTTTCCTTATGTTTATTTTTCCTTTTTCTCCTTATGTTTATTTTTCCTTTTTTTCGCAGATTCAATCCGGGGCCTGGATTCGAGGATCCAAATTTGACCGATCTGCTGTTTCAGAACTTCAAAAAGGTGGTCGAGCGCAGGTACAACAAATGTAGCTGATTCTCTTTAATCTATGTTAAAAAAAATTGATAAAGGGATGTATAGAATTGAGCTCATACAAATAAATCTTTGATGTCTACGTGCGTTGCATTGAAAACCATACATGTTAACCGTCTTTTGTTTTGTCATTTCCCAAGTTTGTAGATTGTAGTTCGCAACTGGCAACCTTCGATTTTTTTATGTGAAATTGTCATTTAACTTTGTGGAGTTTTGCAGTGTCCAGCTTTTTGAAGTTCTCTTATGGTTATTCGTGTGAACTGTTAGAATGATGATCACAGAAAGAAAAAATCCGCATCAATATCATTCGCTAAACGACACGAAAACGGCAGTACAGCAGCTTCACAAACTAGCGAGTGCGGTTGTGAGCGTGGTAATAGTGGTGGAAACCCTAATGGTGATGGGAGTTGCTTCCACAAAAGTGATAGCTTTCGTGATAACCCAGCTCCTTCTTTTAGGGTTTACCTTCCAGAACATGTGCAAGACCGTTTTCGAGTCCATCGTCTTCGTTTTCGTCATGCACCCTTTCGATATAGGCGATCGCTGCGTCATCGACGGTGTCCAGGTAATCAAAATAATTAATATATTTTTATAAATTTAACAATATTTATATATGTGTAAAGTAGAGTTTATTGATTTAGTACTCCCTGCATTATACCGAATTGCTAAAAAACTTCTCATTTTATTAATATTAGCCAAAAAAAAAGGGGAAACTACAGATAAATCCCTAATCCAAAACTCAACTCACAGATCAGTCCCTAGGTAGTTTCCCCTAGCAATTCAGTCCCTATTCACGCGTCTGACATGCAGATCAGTCCCTAATGTGAATTTTGAATATTTTATTATATTCTCTTTTCACTCTCACCATTTTCTCTCTCCTGCTTTTCTCTCTCCTGCTTTTCTCTCTCTTCATCTTCTCTTTCTTTCTTCATCTGCTCTCTTTCTTCTCTATTTCTTCTCCCTTTCTCTCCTCTGGTTTGCTCTTTTTCCGGCGAAAAAATCACTGTAAAACCCACCCACCCCACAATGGCTACAAATGATGTATCTAATGATTTACCCACTGTGATTCTTGGAAGTTGTCGATACAAAAATGAACTTCACATTATTTCCATAAAAAGTAATTCGACCTTAATGGAGATATATGGTGCTATTATCAACAAATGGAATCATATCCATCCAGATGCACTGATCCTCCAATACTTGGCTCCTCGGGAAAGATTGTATGTGACATTGGGCAGTGATGAAGATGTGGAGAATATGGTTGCATTGCATCTAATAATGAAGATGAGTGTGGTCGACATTGTCGTGATGTGCAAAGATGAAGCTAATTCGCGTGGAAAGAGGGTTCGCACCGATGGCTGGTAGGTCTCCATCTTTTTCTGTACTGCTGAAATGCATTTCTTTATGGTTGTTAATTATTGTGTGATACATAGTATAAAATATGGCACATAATAGTATCATGCTAATATAAATATGGTATGGACGTATGGTACTTACAGTACGTAACCTTGATCTGAGTAGTATGGGTGATAGGTAAATTTGGTACTGCTGGTGGGAAAACATAGTATCATATAATGAGGAAGATAGTACGTTACCTTCATCTGAATAGTATGGGTGATAGGTAAATTTGGTACTGTTGGTGGGAAAACATAGTATCATATAATGGGGAAGATAGTACGTAACCTTCATCTGAATAGTATGGGTGATAGGTAAACTTGGTACTATTTGTGGGAAAACTTAGTATTATAGAATGGAGAAGATAGTATGGAACCAGTGCATTGTTATGATATTTTCATGTACATTGTTATTTGGATTCCACTCTATTGTAATCCATTTTTAAATTTTTTTTGAAACCAAAAGCGGCGATCAATCGATGGAAATCGAGGGTAATCCGCTTGGAAATTCAATTGATGCATGGAGACATTGCATCCGTGGGGAGAATCAGTTTTTTAAAGATCCTGATGATTTTAGGCATATGCTGAAAAACTATTCTATTGCTAATAATCGATCATTTAAGTACATGAAAAATGATCAACAAAAGATCATAGCAGTATGCATTGACGAAAACTGCAAATGGAGGGTTTATGCATCATTGTACAAGTCAGATAAGTTATTTAGCATTCGCAAGTGCAATCTTGAGCACACTTGTGGTGATGCTACTCTTCGTACAAGGGGTCATCCTAAAGCCGATGCTACATGGATTGCCCAAATTATGAAACGAAAATTGAGAACGCAGCCAGCTTACAAACCATGTGGTATGTTAGAAGATATCCGAGACGATTATGGTCTGGAGCTTCAGTACTACACAGCATGGAGGGGTAAAGAAAAAGCCATGCGTGATATCCATGGTGATGAGACGACATGTTATGATAAACTGAGACGCTATTGTCGTGCATTAAAAATGCATAACCCTGGTAGCATGGCAGAGTATGAGATTGAACCTGCTACTCAAAAGTTTATTCGAATATTTATTAGTTTTGGGAGTTCTATTTCCGGCTTTCGTCGGTGTAGGCCGATGATATGTTTGGATGGGACTCACATTAAAAATAAGTACAAAGGATGCTTGCTTTCTGTTGTGTGCAAGGATCCAAATGATTCCTTATATACATTGGCATACGCAGTTGTTGATGCTGAGAATGATAAAAACTGGGAGTGGTTTTGCATTAAATTGAAACAAATTCTAGATCGTCACAATGACAATAGATCTTTTACCATTTTCTCTGATCGTCATTCGGGGCTTCTTAAAGCCGTCCCGTTGGTATTTCCTAGTAGCCACCATGCATATTGTTTGCGACACTTGGTGGATAACTTTAGAACCCAGGTATTTTGATTCTCTTTAAAAAGGCAAATTGGAACGTACCATTTGTCACCTCATGTCATACTTTTGTATAACATGTTTCATACTTTTGTATAACATGTTTCATACATTTGTGTAACATGTGTCATACTTTTGTATAACATGTTTCATACATTTGTATAGCATGTTTCATACATTTGTATAGCATGTTTCATACATTTGTATAACATGTTTCAAAATAATATAGGTCCTGAGGAAGTACCCATTGCACAACAAGTTATATTGGGCGAGTGTTTTACATAATGTTGCATATGCCCCTACTCGGCAGGAGTTCGATGCAACTATTTCTCGTATAGTGCAATCTATGCCTCTCGCGGCATCATTTATTTCGAATTCTGATCCAAATCATTGGGCCAATGCCTATTTTTCTGGAGAAAGATGGGGAATCGTGAACAATAATCAGGCAGAAAATTGGAATGGTTGGGTTAAAGATGCCCGATCTTTGCCTGTTCCATCCATGATTGATCACATACGGATCAAAATAATGGAGATGCTAGTTAAACGACATGGAAAAAGTTTGGCAATGACTGGCATATTGTGCAAGAAAATTCTAAAGAGATTAACAATCAATCATATGGCCTCTCGTTCCTTAAAATATTGTAGATCAAGTAGTACCGCTTTTGAGGTATATGATGAGGACAAGTCGTATAAGGTTGACTTGCAGCACAAGACTTGTTCTTGTAAAGCATGGCAATTAGAGAAACTTCCATGCAAACATGCATGTGCATGTTTGGAGTCAAAATGATACTCAATATATGAGTTTGTTGATCCATGCTTTCATATTGATACGTACAAACAGGTATATCAATTCATGATTAACCCAATTCCCTCGTTTGATGAGGACTTTGACTTGTACGATGCGTGTAATGCTCCGCCCGATGTCTTTGTTAATGCACCTGATTCGAGAACTCGACCGGGACGTAGAAAGACAAAAAGAATTCCTTCACAAGTGCAAACTCGTAAACTGAAGTGTACTCGTTGTGGGAAGCCTGGACACAATCGTCGTACTTGCACACAACCAATCTGACTAGCAATTTTTTTTAATGTAAATACTGTCTGCATTTGTGTTACTTAAACTAACTAGTTTTGTTTCTAATGTAAATTTTATGTTTTTCATCAGGGAGGACAAGATGGAGGAGAACTTACATGATTGCCCATTATGTTATTCAAGTGATTGAAGTGAATGAAAACTGGCTGTTTGTACTTTATTATTATGTGATTTGTACTATGTTTATTTGAACTTTGTACTATGTTTAATTTGCACTATGTACTATGTTTAATTTGCACTATGTTTTTGCTATTTGTAGTTTGTACTATGTATTAGGTACTCTGTTCATTGATGGTTTATCATTTTCAGTCTAATGGTACTATTTTTATTTACACATGGTATTGGATATGAGATAGGATGGTATGACTTACTCAATTTATGACCGTTACAAACTAAATCTATGAGATAGACTTACTCAATTTATGACCGTTACAAACTAATATAGCCGTTGCTTATTGTCAGAACTAGTCAAGTCATAATATGACCATAAATGACACATAGGCTCATTTGTTTCTAATTCATGGCTTCTTCGAGTAGCACCACTAAAATGAGTGGGTTAAAATACAAAAAAGGGAAATGCAAGCGTCTTGATTGTGGGAAGAAAACAATAATCATGGTTTCAGAAACTATTTCGAATCCCGGAAGGTTATTTTACTGTTGCCCACACCATGGCTACTCCCATTGGTGTGAACCATTTGAAGTTGGGCAAACTTTTTCCAACTCAAATCGTGAAGAAAATAAAGCTACAAGTGCGTCGATGAACCAAGTCCATCAAGAAAGTGAAGTGAAGAATTGCAATTCTGAAGGTGGAGTAGTTCATAGTTTGATAGTGTTGAATCTAGTAATATTTGCAGTCTACATGCTATGTAAAACCTATGTACTGTTGTTTAATTAGTGAACATAAGAGTACAATGTATAAGCTGGTAAAGTTCGGGTTATTCATGAATATAGTACGCTTTGTTCACCAATTAAGTATAATGTATAAGCTGGTAAAGTTCGGGTTATTCGTAAAGATGGTACGCTTTATTCATCAATTAAGTACAATGAATATGCTGGTAAAGTACACGTGAGTCGTAACTATAGTACGATTTGTTCACTGATAAAGTATATGTTTGCCATTCATATAGTATTTTTAAACTCTATATATTATTGTCGGGCCAATGCATCCATATGATCGCATTTTAAGACACAACTCTTCAGTTTAAGACTATTAAGAATGAATGGAGACAATGTGGGAGTCGATCAACATCGACTATGGTAAAAATTGAGGAAAATATTAGTTTTACACTTGAGCATTGTAGACTTGTATGAATATATTGTATAGTATATGAGTATCATGTATGAAATTCAACATATTTATGGGATCTTGTATACCAAACGCAACAATAATGCTCACCTACCTTAAGATAATCATCTAAAACATAATTTATGCATCTCCCGTACTTATTGATCATTAAAACGTCAATGAAATTGGTACAATTCAATTCATCAAAAAATATGGTACGCTTTATTCATCAATTAAGTACAATGAATATGCTGGTAAAGTACACGTGAGTCGTAACTATAGTACGATTTGTTCACTGATAAAGTATATGTTTGCCATTCATATAGTATTTTTAAACTCTATATATTATTGTCGGGCCAATGCATCCATATGATCGCATTTTAAGACACAACTCTTCGGTTTAAGACTATTAAGAATGAATGGAGACAATGTGGGAGTTGATCAACATCGACTATGGTAAAAATTGAGGAAAATATTAGTTTTACACTTGAGCATTGTAGACTTGTATGAATATATTGTATAGTATATGAGTATCATGTATGAAATTCAACATATTTATGGGATCTTGTATACCAAACGCAACAATAATGCTCACCTACCTTAAGATAATCATCTAAAACATAATTTATGCATCTCCCGTACTTATTGATCATTAAAACGTCAATGAAATTGGTACAATTCAATTCATCAAAAAATATGGTACGCTTTATTCATCAATTAAGTACAATGAATATGCTGGTAAAGTACACGTGCGTCGTAACTATAGTACGATTTGTTCACTGATAAAGTATATGTTTGCCATTCATATAGTATTTTTACACTCTATATATTATTGTCGGGCCAATGCATCCATATGATCGCATTTTAAGACACAACTCTTCGGTTTAAGACTATTAAGAATGAATGGAGACAATGTGGGAGTTGATCAACATCGACTATGGTAAAAATTGAGGAAAATATTAGTTTTACACTTGAGCATTGTAGACTTGTATGAATATATTGTATAGTATATGAGTATCATGTATGAAATTCAACATATTTATGGGATCTTGTATTCCAAACGCAACAATAATGCTCACCTACCTTAAAATAATCATCTAAAACATAAATGGAGACAATGTGGGAGTCGATCAACATCGATTATGGTAAGTTTTTCGTGAATACACATGTGAAGTACGCTTTGTTCATCAAATAAGTACAAGTCTATTGTTGACAAGGTATCTTCGAATGGACTAGAAAGTATTTGTTGCTCATTTTTATGGTACGCTTATATTCTTTATACAAACTAATTAATCGCAAAATAAAGTACCATGTGTTCAAAAGGCAAGTACATTTCATCGAAACATATAGTACAATGTATACAATGAAAAAGTACGAGTAGAGCTAATCAATAGTATTATTAGCTCTACAACAAAAGGACAGATTGTTTATGGCATAAAAACACATTCACCTGTTCATTAATTAATTACAAAAAACACAAGAACCCCAAAACACTTCCACTCCCAGTTTTTTCACAATAACGCCAGATCTATTTCATATTTAGCTTCCACTTCTAGCCGATGCCTCAGAAAGATAGCTGCTAGTTTTGGGCGAAGTATTTTGATATCGCAAGTTTTTGCCTTAAACCAAATATCTTCACTGTTTACAGCATGACAATATGCCCACATGCAGACAAACAAGCCGCAATCAAGGTTCCCATCCTGCTGCCTGCATCCATGAACCCATTTAGCTTCCGATTGTATCTCCAACCCAGACCTTCTTTCAACCACCTTGCTGTAAAACGAGGCCTACGAAAATAAAATATTATATTAGTCTACAACAATTCGCAAGAATAAAGAATAACTAATTACAAGAATATGGGCTTACGACATAATCCGCAATTCCTGGGAAATTCGGAGAATAGTCTATGGAGTTCCAATGGTAAATACATTTATTTATTGGGTTCAGAACAAGCAGGAACCAGTGTTCACTGGAATTGATAGGTATCATGAAAAATGTTTTACTGAAGATATTTGCTGTGTTTAGCTTGTCAAAAGCCATCGTTCCAAAAATAGTAAAATCATTGAGAAGACGATCAAACTTGGCATCGCTCATTCGTTCTACGTCCACCCGAGGTCGCGACATTAACTCTTGCTACGAAACATAATAGAGAATATTAGATAAACATTGTAATGTATGCAAAATTATTTGTTAAACCACTATATACCTGGGCAGGGGAGTCAGGGTAATCAATCTCATGTCCATGCTGGTTCATGATAGATTCGGAACATAATAGATTCAAGTACAAATCTATGTGTTCTGCACTCAGCATTTCATCAAATAAAAGTTCGCACATATGATTTCCCGTCAATTGATGTGGGCCTCTCTCCACAATAATTTCCCTACAGTAAGACATAACCACGTACTATTGGATAAGTAAACTTGTACTATGTACAAAGTTACTACATACTATAACATGTGGTCAACATATACTATTGGATAAGTAGACTTATACTATGTACAAAGTTACTACATACTATAACATGCAGTCAACATGTACCATTGGATAAGTAAACTTATACTATGTACAAAGTTACTACATACTATAACATGCAGTCAACATGTACTATGTATTCACTTGACATATACCATTAAAGACATTAACATGTACTATCAAGGTGGTTGTGCTCTTACTCTAAATCAACACTTTCCAAGAACAGATCCAACAATATCCTCTCTTCTTCGGATATTTGGTCACGACGTACGTAGTCCTTTCTTCCCCGGTAATAATCGGCAGTCTATATAACGAATAAATCACACCAATTATGACAAAAAATAATAATAATGTAATACTAATATAATCATAAATACCTTGATCCCAGGGACTGAAACCGAAACCTTGGACACAGGAACTTGTTTACGACCACGTCCTCGTCCTCGTCCTCGCACGCGTGGAACTTTGGCCTTTGACTTTGGCCTTTAACTTTGACTTTCGTCACCTTGATTTCTCTCTCTTTCTTCACTTCGTTCTCCTTCACCTTCCATCCCCTCTACTTCATTTTTTTCTCCTTCTTTTTCCCTTTCCTCTATCTC
This sequence comes from Erythranthe guttata, assembly GCF_056151865.1. Classification (NCBI taxonomy): domain Eukaryota; kingdom Viridiplantae; phylum Streptophyta; class Magnoliopsida; order Lamiales; family Phrymaceae; genus Erythranthe; species Erythranthe guttata. Next base: position 8,983,734 of record NC_142543.1, on the reverse strand, counting down.
TATCTCTGCCTCTATCTCTATCTCTTTCTCTGTCTTTGTCTCTCTCTCTTTTTCTGTCTCTCTCTCATTCTCTCCCTCTGTCTCTTTCTCTTTCTCTTTCTCTTTCTATTTCTCCTGCTCTTTCCATATCTCTATCTCTTTCTCTTTCTCTATCTCTTTTTCTTTCTTTCTCTTACTCTGCATTTTTTTTTTCTTTATTTTCTTCTTCTGTTACATTCCCCCTCTTCCTTTTTATGTTATTCTTCTTATGCTGCAACTAAAAAAAACAATAGTACGAAACATGTTATACAATAGTATTATATTAGTTGACATATAGTATGTTCCAATGTGAACGGAAGTATGAAGTTTAGGGTTTATTGTATTAATGACTTACAGGTGTTGCTTCCACGTCTTCAATCTCATCTTCACTACTTTCAGAACTTATTTCAACAAACCTATCAGCACTAATTCCAACAACTGGACCAGAAATTACTTCCAAAACCGGAGAAAGCAACGTTTTCTCTTTTGGGTACACTGAAAATGGTATAACCTAATAAACGTAAAAAAATTGTTAACAAATACCTAATACATTATATATTTTGTAACTCAAAGTGTTACCTGTACTTGTTTTATCTGATCAAAAAGCAACCTAGCTGCTTCTTCATCGATTGGGATTTTGCTGTCTCGCCACCGGAAGAACCGGGGAAATTTGTAAACGCTGGTGGAAACCCCTAGTGACGTGATCCTTTCATGCACCCATGCCTGCGTATTTTGGAATCATTATTAATTGGTATATTCAATATAATATAATATATATTCACTATTAGATATCACTTACCAATAAGCCGATAGTGCATCCATCAAAATACTTTAACCCCCCCTTCAGATACATCTCCATATTCTCAACAAGAGTATCATATACCAACTTTCCCAATGCAAAAGACCCTAAAACCTCCAAATCTTCTACATGCGGATAAACCCACCTTTCTAACGTTTTGTTACCCTTTGGCAGTAGAATAGTATTAAACAGATAAATAGTGTACAATCTGCTGAAATCTTCAACAGATTGTTGATCGGTCATAACTGCATAGGCCTCCAGTTTATAACCAATATATGGCCTCGTCATTAATGATAACTTACCATCAAAAATTCGTGTAATGAAATCAGAGTCTCTGCCATCCATATTCACATCCACCGGTACGCCTTCGTACTGCAGCCCTAATACGATAGATAATTGCTGCGGAGTGAATTCCAAGCGTATAGTATTTCCCCCAAACCAGAAGGCCCGATCTTCTGCATTGTACGCTTGCATGAGAGACACAACCCTAGGGAAGTTGTGGTTTATTTTAGGCATGTCCATGTAGTGATAGAATGGATTTTTCTTCAGTACTTCATAATGTTGTTTCTTCATCACTTTTTTCACACCTTCCATAGTTGTTTGAAAGGCGAACGGTGAGCACCTGCAGCCTATTGATAGCTTGCTGCAATCTTCTTTTACAACAATTCCTGCAATTACATACACATAAAACAAATACAATTATAACAAATACAACGTACTATAAAGTTCCACATATCAATACCATCCGAAGTCACTAGTAATACCATTCAAAGGCACTAGTAATACTATTATGGCATATGACTTATACTACAGGACCATCAAACATTATACTTCTAGTACCACAAGTCAGTACCATCCGAAGTCACTAGTAATACCATTCAAAGGCACTAGTAATACTATTATGGCATATGACTTATACTACAGGACCATCAAACATTATACTTCTAGTACCACATGTCAATACCATCCGAAGTCACTAGTAATACCATTCAAAGGCACTAGTAATACTATTGTGGCATATGACACATACTACAGAACCATCAAAGATTATACTTCGAGTACCACATGTTAATACCATCTAAATGCACTATTAATACCATTACTGCGCATGACACATACTATAGAACCAGTACGAAAAATACAATAAGCCTCTTTCCCATATCCTATATGGAACCCTTGTTAGGACTCAAAATGCTTTGGGGACATGCTAATGTCACCGAATAATAATACCCATGAGAAAACTGTTACAAAATCATGAAATTCGACAACAAATAAATGATCTTTGCAAACCCAAACAACAGAACAACAAATATTGGAACCGATTTAATGATTAGGGGAAACACCGAATAAAGTCGAGGCATAATACCCATGAGTGGATATGTTCAAAATCATGAAATTCTATAACAAATAAACCTTTTTGCCCTGCTTAATCAACACCCAAATGGGTCTGTTTCCAAGAAAATGAAAAAAAAATAAAAAATCAAACCTTGTTGTTTGCCCTGCTTCACCATTGTTTATAAATGGGTTTGTTTATTTTTATTTTTCCGCGGTTTGTTGATTCTTCGTACTTCGTAATTTCTTCCTTCTTTGTTCTTCGTTTCTTCTTGGTTTCTCTGTTCTTCGTTTCTTCTTGGTCTGAAAATGGGTATAACTGAACGGTGGTTTTTTTCTGCGCCTTTTTAGCTTCTTTTTTGTTGTTTGATTTTTGAAATGTAACGGGCAAAGAGCGTGTAACACAAACGGCGCGTTGGAAGTTGTAAAGAAGTTATGTAAAATTAGTATAAAGTAAAGGGTATTTTAGTATTTGCACATTTTATTAGGGACTGAACTGCATGTTAGGCGCGTGAGTAGGGACTGAATTGCTTGGGGAAACTATCTAGGGACTGATCTGTGAGTTGAGTTTTGGATTAGAGATTTATCTGTAGTTTCCCCAAAAAAAAACCATTATAATGTTTTTTTTAGCATACGGCCCCCTAAACAGTGAGTTTTTAGGGTTAGTTTGCTGAAGTAACACGAGAGTTTTTTTAATAATTAGAGAAGATAAAGGGGTAGCGAATGCAATAAATAATAAACCCGTGCAAATTATATTGATGTTACGTGAAATTTGCGTTGCAGCTAATTGTGGAAGAGATGAACATATTAACAAGGGTGTTCCTCCGATACGACAACGAGAAGATCTACTACCCTAACTCGGTCTTGATCACAAAGCCAATCAGTAACTTCTACAGAAGCCCGGAAATGGGCGACGCAGTCAATTTCACGATCGATCTCTCCACGCCAATGGAGACAATAGTTTCACTCAAGAAAGCAATTCAAATGTATGAATTTTTTTCTTGTCCAAACATGCCCTAAAAACAAAACACATTGTTCGTAAAGATTGAAGCTAAGAGTACGTTTTTTTGTCGAACTATAATGCAGGTACATTGAGAGCAAGCCAAAGTATTGGAATCCGAAGCATTCGGTTATAGTGAAGGAAATCGAGAACGTGGACAAGATGAAGATGGCTTTGTGCGTACAACACACAATCAACCATCATAACTACGGGGACAGAAATATACGAATAACCGAGCTTCTCTTCGAGCTGAAGAAGATATTCGAAACCGTAAACATCAAATATCGAAACCGTAAACATCAAATATCATCTCTTGCCTCAAGAGATTCATCTCGCGCAATTCAACGGGAGCAATTGGAGGGGCCCGCCATTGCCTTCGTGAAGTATATGTACCGGCATTGCTCCAACAAGAACCTGATATATATATATATATATATATATATATATATATATATATATATATATATATATATATATATATATATATATATATATATATATATATATGTGGCTGGCTATTTATCTTTTTTAATTTGAGGAAGAATAAGTTAATAACTTCATTGTCATGCATTATAGATTGAGGTAAGGTTTCCATATTATTACAAGAAGTTCATAGAATAAAATCAAGAAAAAAACAAGTACAATGCTCTTCAGTAGTTCATACAGTATGTATACTATGTTCCTTGATGCAATTAAGATGAACGGTTCTGATCAATCAGCAGGTGAACGAGATTCAATCATCGGCAAAGTCAAAGTCAACTTCCTCAGCCACTGCCACTTCCATGTAAGACATGATTTTTGCACTGCAAGAATTCATTTTGACCATTATAAGAGTGTGTCTCTGTATGTGTATATATATATGTACTAAGCACAGTTTTATCCAGATAATATCTGTCAAGTTAAAGAAAATATGAAATCGAAAAGTCGAACGATAGAGGACTCGTTAACAGATGCATTTAAGTAGTCAAGTTTCGGTATCGTTCTAATACAAAATGAAAAAAGACGAAAATTTTGGCTTTGAGCATCTCGAGATTTATTACATGCTATACATGATGAAATAAACCGATCGAGCAACATTACCATTAGTAATTACTGCGACATGATATATTATATATATACATATACGTGTACCATTCATCATGCACGTGAAATATTACCACGTGTAGCATAGAATAACGACATTACCGTTAGTAATTACTGCGACGTGATCGTCCACTATCGATATAGTAAATCTGAAACGGAACATAAAAAGAAAAAAAGAAGTCAACAAGACTGAGTCGATTATTAAGTAAACACCAAACGCGTGTTTGGTTCTAACACGAAATTGAAGTAGATAATTAATCGACATAAAATACTATACCTTATCGAAACAAGCCATAAACAAAATCAAGAAACCTCTTAACATACAAAGCCAACACCAACTGATAGAGCAATAGACACGGTACTCAACCACGCACTCGGAGTTTTCCGATTATGCCACTGCCTTCGAACTCTGTCCTCGTCGAGTGGATAAAATCTTGGAGCAAATGCAGTTCCATACAATGTGCTACGGTTGGTGACGTTATCGGGAACCCTAAATTTAGTAGCCTGCTTTTTCTCTATACAGACGGAGACGAGTTCGACGCTGTCTTTTAGAGAAAGTACCACGTTTCCATTTGGTAATATTGTGAGCGCGTGATAAAGATCGGCGCTTTTCCTCATATCAAACGGAAGCCAACTTAATTGTACGACAATTTTCGACCAAGAATCGGAGATTCCGTACTCATCCATCGTCCATATAGTAATACGTTCATCAAAATCCGAACGATCGACCAGAGAGAGACGATCGTTGAACACTCTCAATCCCGTGACCCGATTTTCGTAGTACGAAATTCGCGTCAATTCACGAGGCGATCGAATCCCGGGAGTGAATTTCTCTTCCGATAAGTCGAGAGTGCGTATCGAAACTACACCGTCGTTATCCACGGAAACCCAATGGCAGAATCCCCTGAAAGAAACCCTATTCGACCAACGTGGCGAGGAAACTAACGGGTCGTCCAAGATTCGCCATTCTTGATCGATCCCGACGGCGAAAATCTTCGCTTGTGAGGGCTTTTCGTTGCCCGGGTCGGTGAATCTCACGATTTTGTAGCTTTTGATTCCGGGAACATAATCAATCATATACTTATAGCCATAACTCCACTCTGGACGAACTAAGCTGTTTTCTGCAACTTGAACACATTCTTTACAAAATGGGTTGAAAAAATAAATCTTTTCGGTGACGAGGTTGAGTAAAGCTTTCCGCAGCATCAAGAACAGCAGCCCGTTTCCGGTGCCGGCGAGGTACAGGGTGGAATTTTTTTCCCTTCCGATGTATCGATTTTTTCCGGGTATTTTAGGGTTTATGCGGGTCGCGATTAGATCCCCATTTGGGGCGAATTGAAGAAGGGAGGGGGGATTGAAGGTGATCACTGACTGTTCGGCGAAGACGGTGGTGATCGGCGAATTGGCGGCGTAGTTGGCGGTGAAAGATTGGTCGGAGAGGAGATCGCACCACGATGTGCAGACGCATTTGGAGATGCCGACGTTCTTGAATGGGAGTCTGATGAATATTTCTTGTAATAAATCGGTGGGGAAGGAATCCATGGCCGGCGAATCAAGATTCGATTTTTAATTACAGTGGAGCTGCTGTGAGGAGTGTTTGGCGGCGCTTTGTCGGAAGTTACAGTAGGGTTTTTTCAATATCCAACAAAAAAAAAAGGTTTTATATATTTATTAAAAAAAATAAAAAATCTAATTTCTATTATATTGTAATTCTTTTCAAGGTTTGCACAAATCAAATATGGGTAGTTGCAGGGATAAGCAGTGTGGGGAAGAAGAGGTTTGCACAAATCAAATATGGGTAGTTGCAGTGATAAGCACTGTAGTTGCAGAGATAAGCAATGTGGGGATGTGGGGAAGAAGAGGTTGCAAAAGAGTGAAAAGGAGCCTATTTAGAATGTATATATAGAGCAATATTCTCTCTCTTCTCAAACAAGGGGAATCTGACCGTTCATTTCAAATTAAAGAACGGCCACGATTCCTCAACGGTTCACATACCCCGAAATCTCAGGCATATCAACAGTCGCCATACAGAGGCAGACACGTGGACTTACCACATTAAATTTTCTGCCATCAATTCACATGCCTAAGGACAGTCGCCATACAGAGGCAGACACTCTTCTCAAACAATGGGAATCTGACCGTTCATTTCAAATTAAAGAACGGCCACGATTCCTCAGCGTTTCACATTGGCATATCAACGGTCGCCATACAGATGCTGACACATGGGCATATAAACATTCTAAATAGGTTCCTTCAACTTTTTCGCAACCTCTTCTTCCCCACATTGCTTCTCTCTGCAACTACCCATATTTGATCTTGCAAACCTTCGCCGTTTGCTTCATCTTTCCCGACGGCACGCGCACGCCATTTCCAAGAGTATCCCTTAGCTTCACCGGAAGCCATTCTTTCAGGTGATTTTCTCATTCCTCTTTGTAGGATGTCTAGCTCATCCCCCCTAGGTAGCTCTCTAGAATTGCTCTTAGGTGATTCAGATTCCTCCCATCTCCTCTTAGATGACGCCATGTATGAGGGTGTAGACGAGATAGGAGACGTCGCTATGTTAGACTCTACTCTTTCGAGCTCGAAACATCACAACACCACAGTGGACAGTAGTTGGGTCTTGGAGTCTGTGGAGTTCGGGCCTGGATATCGGTATGTACACCCAGGGCCGACCCAACTTCCGGGCTATTTTCATGACGAGCTTTTGACTTGGTACGAGGACCAAGCAAAAGCCGGCCTTTCCTTTCCCCTTAACCCCTTACTAGTGGATGTCGCCAACCGTTTCGAGGTACCTTTATGTCGGTTCACCCCTAATTCCTTTAGTATAATGAATTGTTTTTTTATGATATGCACCCTCCTACATATCAAAAATATCTGCGGCGGGCTATTGGATTATTTTTTCTATGTCCGCCGTTCTGGTTCGATGTACTATCTTTCCAATCGGCGAGGTAAGACTATTTTCACCAATATCCCGAACAAAATTAATTATTGGCGTCGAAGGTTCTTCTTCGTTCGAAGTGATGAACCTTGGCCCTTTAATACTCAAGCTGGTAGAATTCAAACCCCTCCTCCTCATACCGACGACATGCTAGCTGACATCGCACATATCGAGTCTTTCTTCCATAAAAAATTCTTAGACGTAGACAATGCTATACGGACACCAGGCCTGCTTGCTGCCTTTGGTTTACTCCGTACACCGGGGCCTGCTATGACTCCCGCCGAACGCGGTAATCAACTCACGCCTATGTGAATTGTTTTGTTTCTTTACAGTATTTATTATTTTTCCATCTTGTTATTGCAGAAGTAGCGATGTTCGCCCATCTGCGCTCTACTCCGGTTCCGAAGAAAACTGCCGCCAACGCCGAAGCCACTGCCGCGCCAGCTCCTGCCAATGAAGCCAACGCGCTGCCCTGCTCGACGGCCGATGTAGCCAACGCCCCCAAGTTCTCACGCCATAAACGGGTTGCCGAGGATGCTCTCACCCCCTTGCCCAACATATCGCCAGCCTCCAATCCATCGAGCTCGATGAAGACGCCACCTGCTAAAGCAACATCAACCTCGGCAATTGCTTTGGCTCGTCCTTCACCGAAAATGATTTCGGTACCGGCCTCGCTGCTTATCCTGCAGCCTGGTTCTGACGAGATGGTGAATTTTATCCGCAGTTTTCGGTCTTCCAACGACCAGAAGGTTCTGGAGAAACTGAGTGAAGACGAGCTTCAAAGGCAGGGCTGTGCAGCCCTCGGCCACCTTGTTGGTCTATTTGCCAACAGGGGCCTTCCCTCTGCCCGTTCACAGCAGGAGATATCTCGTCTGCGAGATGAGCTCGAGAGAGCGAAGGTCACCGCGCTGGAGCAAGAGAGGGCTCTTCGGGATCAGATCGTGATCTCGGAGAAGCATGCCGCAGAGCAAGCGACAACTCTTGAACAAGATAGGGCTGCCTTTGCTCGTCAGAGAGCAGCCTTTGAGGAAGAAAAAGCTCGGGCATGGCAAGAAGGCTTCCGTGCCTACCTTCCTTCCGACGAGGGTAGGGCAGTGCTGCAGAAGTTCTCAGCAGAACTTAGGTCTATGTACCCGAATTCTCCGGATTTTTTAACCGACTTAATGCCGTTTACGGAGTTTGCCGTCTCGCATACCATCAATATAGCGCAGATGGATATCACGAAAGCTGGCGCCTCGGTCCACCTAGATCCCATCGACGTAATGAGAAGACTGCCTGCCAACGAGATGCCAGCGACATGGCAACCTTTAAAGGTGCGCCGTGACGGGCAACCGTGGTATACAGTCCCGTTTGACGAGGCACTTCGGCCATATACCGGGGCAGGCCCTGTTGAGCTGGTGGATAAGGTTGCTGCCAGTGAGGAAGATGCCGAGGCTGATAATGTGGCGACCCCGGATGAAGAGGCCCAAGACTAAGGCCTTATGTCGGCTAATGTTATATTTCCTTTTTGTTGTTGCCCCCCTTTTTTTTTCTGAATTGAAACGTTTATAATAGTTGGTTTACTTTCTCTCTGTTATTATTTATGTTCCCGCAGTAATTCATTACAATCATTATACCAAGTGCGAGGTTAATACTGACCTTGAATTATTCGTGCTACTCCGGATTTAGACTAATTATCCCGGATGCGAGGTCAATACTGACCTCGATTTATTCCAGTAATCATTCCGATTACTTATTATTTGAAAGCGAGGTAATATTGACTTCGTCTTATTTCAGTGTAATCCTATGCACTAATTCTCTCTGCCCAAACAAAGGCAATCTGACCGTTCATTTGAAATTAAAGAACGGCCACGATTCCTCAACGTTTCACATATCCCAGAACCTCGGGCATATCAACGGTCGGCACACAGATGCTAACACGTGGCCTCACCACATTAAATTTTCTGCCATATATTCACGTGCTTACGCGAATTCCGAGGATGGGACTTCTGCGGCAAAAGCAGATGGGAATTGAGAAGACGGATGCCGAAGGACAGTCGCCATACAGAGGCAGACACGTGGACTTACCACATTAAATTTTCTGCCATCAATTCACATGCCTAAGGACAGTCGCCATACAGAGGCAGAAACGTGGACTTACCACATTAAATAGGTAATGATTAAAAGGGGTTTTTATGCAAAAAGCAGACGGCAAATGTATAGACTGATGCTGGACTCTCATCAACGCCACATTCCACATCACTAAATTCTTGTCGTAATGACGAACTGGGGGGAGTAGAGTGAAGATGCAAAAGATTTTAAAAACCAGTACTGTAGTTTTAGATACCTCGTCAAACAGGGAGGAACAGGGAGGGCCCAATACCACAACTATCGTAAGAAGTCATACGAGGTAAATACTGAGGAATAAACCTACGAGATAGTCTATCGGGGTAATTTTTTCTTCTTACGAGGTAAGTTTAGGCCTGTCGAGAGAATCGTTACGTCGGGCTCTCTAAGGCCGTGCAGGGGGCCATTTTTTTTTTACAATATTTCGGGATTTTTTTTTGAAAACAGGGGTGATTTTATAATTAATTTCATAATTACAATAAAGCGTCATTTAAAATGACGCTCTTTAAGAACCGTTGGATTGTGTCTGGATCAATGGCCATCTCTTCAATTCTGTCTCCTTAATCTGACGGTCCGAGATTGATCTGGACGATCGGACGGCCCTTAAAAGGCGTCATTCAAAACGACGCCCTTTGACATGCCACACTGGATTACAGCATCATTCACATGTACCCCTTTTAACAGCCGTTGGATTGTGTTTATATGAACGGCTGGATTTGAGCTGAGGTTTTTTAAATTTTACTTAATTCATTTTATTGTTAAATTCTAATACTTAGTTGAATTTTAATTTTAAATTAATTATATGTTGTATTTTAAAAAACATTTCTTCATTTATTTATGCAATTTATTTTATAATTTACTATAAAATAATACAAAGTTAATTAATTATAACCTAACAAAAATTAAGAAATAAAGAACTCTTTTATCAATTATATTACTTTTTTGTGAAATAAAAAGCTTTTTTTGCATAAATTATAAATAAAGAACTATTTTGTCAATTATATTATTTTATTGTTATTATTATTATTATTATTATTATTATTATTATTATTATTATTATTATTATTATTATTATTATTATTATTATTATTATTATTATTATTATTATTATTATTATTATTATTATTATTATTAATACCAATTATTACGATCAGCTGCCGTTGTTGACCAAGCCCAAAGCGGGAGAGAAATTGTACGTATACCTCTCCGTAGGCTCAAGTCAGATGTGTGGATCGTAGAGAGAGTAGAGAGAATAAAACTTGAGGTGAATTGTCAATAATGAGAACGTACCTTTACAAATGAGTAAAACACCTATTTATATCTCGGTGATTGGATTGGGCTTACTTTGTTGGGCCCAAGCCTTATTTTGAAGGAGCTTGGGCTTTCGTGTAATGGGCCTAATTGGTATATAAATTTGAGGGCCCATTGGGCCGGCCCATTTAGGTATATCACACTCCTATAATGAACACACACATGCGCGCGCACGCTCGCGCTTGTGTGTCTACTACGTAAGAGTATGAGTGTGCTCATGCGTATATTTAGAGTTTGTTTATTAATACGGACAAGGTGTTACTTCACCTAACTTTCTACTATGTTTATCATTAAAATGTCATGATATGATTATGCTTGTTAATCGATTTTTCTACTTAAATAAATCGATAGATGTCTGATTTCTTACAATTTGTGAGGTCTTCTTCTCTACGTCAGTGCACTGTGTTCATGTGTGCTCAACACAATTACACCACTGTCCTAAGTTTGAACGGCTTTTCATTTATGATGTCACTCTTTATGGTGGTAGTTTATTTCCGAACCGTTATCGTACTGATAAAAGAAAGGAAATAAAGCTACGTATACACGTGTAAGAATTTTATATCACCTATCTGGATATAGAACTCTAAATGCATCTAGTGCCGCCAATATTTCCCGTTGTTGTGCTAGTTTTTCCAATATAATTTGTGATTGTTCGTTCTTTTCTTGATGAAAATTCGTGCGTGTTGAAAATTGGGTGAAGAATATTCTATTTGGTCTAGATTTTTCCCGTGATGTGAAATTTTGCGAGTCGGATTCTGTTTCTTATCTTTCCGATCTTCTAGATTTTTTGTTTTCGCGTTTTCGTTGGAGTTCATTTTTTGTGCATAATCTGTGCTAGGTCAGAGCATAATTAGTCGTGAATTTGAGCAATGACTAATTAATTGCAGCTCTTCAAAGCAATGGAACAAGAACAAGGAATAGCATCCGCAAAAAAAGTGTGGGAATCCGTGAAGTACTACACGGTTAAATGCGCCGAATGCTCGAAATGGAGGCTCATTCCATCAAAGGAAAAATACGAAGAAATACGAGTAAAGATCGAAGAACAGCTCGCGAGTGGCGGCCCGAAATATCGTGCAAAGACGAATCCGATGTCAAGCAAGACGGTACCATGCGTTGGGCGATGGACAGACCTCGGATTCCCCAAACTCCTTCCGGATGGCAACGAATTTTAAGGATCAGAGCCGAAGGAGGAACCAAGTTCGCTGACGTGTACGTGTATAATATAATTTTCTTTAATTTTTATTTTTTATTTTTTTGAAATTGAAATTTAGGATTTCGATTTATGTCTTGTACAGGTACTATGTTGCACCGTCTAACAAGAGATTGCGTTCTATGGTTGAACTCCACAGGTATAAATTACAATGTTCCGATATTGCTATGGAATTGTTTTTTTCATTATTAATATTATTATTATTAATGCGTTATAAATAAATAAATGGTTTAGGTATATAGACGAGCACCCAGAATATGCACAAGAAGGTGTAAGCATCTCGCAGTTTTCCTTTCAACCGCCCGTACCGTTGGACGAGAAATACAGTGCAAAGCGTCGATCGGGTATTAATATTACGATTCTTTCCCCTGTTTTTTTTTTTTTTTTTTTTTTTTTTTTTTTAATAATGTGTGAGATTTCGTAATGTATTTGCAGGCGTGTATGGTGCAATAGAGACGCAAAATAACGACTCTGCTGCACCACAGACTCAAAATTGAGGTATTTTACGATTCTGTTATAAATTGTTTGCTATGATCATAAAATTACTCGTTGAGCTTAAATCGATAATCTAGTTTAAGGTGAGTACTTATCGCTCTAATTGTGCACTTGCACTACACTTGCATTGCACAATTTGATCTCGCGACGAGCTTTTTTTAACTCCTAATTAAATTCTTGAAAAAATATATATTTATTTATCTTGTCCAATTTAATTAATCCACGGATTAAGTTGCGTTATCGATATTTAGAATACATTAGTTTCTGTTTTTGATTTAATATGTTATAATTTAATTACTATTTGTTGTTGTTCGAAGACAGGGTTCGACCTTTGCTGCGAACGATAATCGACAGACAAGAGAATGGACAAACATCAAGTGCACAAATCATATGTAATAGGATTCCATTTACCTCTCCTTTTCGTTTGGCGGATCGTCGGTGGTGGTTGCTGGTGGCAGGCGGTGGTGATGGTCGGTCGAATTTTAATATAATTAATTGAATTAGGAATAAAAATTGGAAAATGTATAATTGATTTTAGAGTAATTATGTTGAAATTTTAGTTTTGAATTTCGTAATTAACATGTGAGACATTGTTAGCTATAGTGTGATTTACATCCCGTCCCAAAATATTTGCTTTTTTGGAGAATTTATTTGTCCCAAATTATTTATCATTTTAGAATTTCAAGAAAAGGGGGAAATCAAACCTAGGTTAATTTCTTTGTGAAAAGACATTTTTGCCCCTGTAAAACTCACGTGAAAGTCACATGTATGAGATTCCGGTCAAAATGCCCTGAAAATCCCATTTTTGAGGCACCGTGTAACAAAAAACGTAGTTCAGGTAAAAATATGCTAAAAAAAATTGTCTGGGGGGCAAAGTGCAAAACGGGCTATAGTTTAGGGGGCAAACTGCTTTTTACTCTTAATATTATGATATGCTTTATATCAATTTTTCGAGTATCCGTTACGTTCGATATTAATTAGGGTTACACATACATTTCTTTTATGAGTGGATATAAACTCGTTTCTTAATGCGAGTCATCACCGAGTTCGAAAGGTACTTCTTCGGGAAATGGATATAAACTCGTTTCTTAATGCGAGTCATCACCGAGTTCGAAAGGTACTTCTTCGGGAAATGCCTCCGATATGGTTCGATGGGCTTGGCGAAGTTCACCCGTGGTGTGGTTGTACCTTTCTGCTAGTGCACGGTAAGCTCGGTAGAACTCCACAAACTTCATCAGCTCGGGCCGTTTAAATTGATTTCAGATCTGATTCAAAATTAACATCCCCTTTCTTTCGATTGGTAATGGTTGACAGCCTTAGACGGTCAGATCTGGAGCGGCCGGTACGAAAGAAAACAACTGACCGAGCTATTGCTCAATTGGCGGCTCTGGGCTTCGGCGAAGAGAAGAGAATCGGATGTCGAGGTGATGAGCCCGCGAGATTCAGCTCGGCCGACGTTCGGTAGGCGAGCATGGGTTTGGCGAGAGATGGCTCAGCAAATCCCAGTTTTGCGAGATTCGATCTCGTTTAGACGAGGTCGGCGAGACTTCGCTCGGTGGTCATGGACCGACGAGCACTGAGACGGGGTTGACTGCTGCTTCTCTCCTTTCTCTTCCCACCCTGATTCGTCAAGCTCTTGACTTGGGATTTGAACTCGTTTCATGTTTTTTACCTCCAGAATCTACTTTGATTTTATTTATTTTTTATATTTCTTTTAAGGAAAGATTTATTTTTAGATTCTCCACCTCTTTGTACTTCATCGATCTAGATACCAAACACCAGATTTGTTGAGCCTCTTTCTTGGTTTCCCGTTAAAAAACTCCCCAAGAAATATTCTGAACCGTTCTTCTTCGATCTTCCCTTCAGATCTGATATCAGAGGCAGCTCATATTCTCCAACCTCATAGAGAAGACTCCAAAATCAAATCATCTCACGTCGCAAGGAAGATGCCGTCGGAGAGAATTATCTAGGTATTCAGATCTTCAGATTCTATTTCAAGTGCACTAAATGCTCGGCCGAAATCACTTACAAAACCGATCCCCAAAACTCCGATTACATTGTCGAGTCTGGTGCGACAAGGAATTTCGAACCCTGGCGTGCGGCGGAGGAAACAGAGGAGGAAAAAAGGAAGAGGATTTCCGAAGAGAGGGGAGATGCAATGAAATCGTTGGAGAATAAAACTTGTAGAAAACGAGTATATTGAAAAACTCATTCCCCGTTTTCTTGCTGTTTCTCCGTAGTATAAATACATCAAGCATAATCCTAACTTCCCTAAACTAGAAGATCATGAATCAGAAAATTAAAGGGAATATATACATATAAGGAAATAACAATCTTTTCTCTCCATCGATAAAGATTAGACAAATATTATGCAATATTGTCAATACCCCCCCTCAAGTTGGAGCATGAGGATTTTGAATGCCCAACTTGCTCATAATGAAATCAAATTGTCGTTTTCCCAAAGCCTTGGTGAAAATGTCTGCAAGCTGTAAAGTAGTATGCACGTATTGAGTTTGGATATTGCCTGCTTGTATCTCATTCCGTATAGTGTGACAGTCTACCTCAATATGCTTTGTGCGTTCGTGAAATACAGGATTTGCAGCAATGTGCAAAGCTGCTTGACTATCACAATGCAGACGCATAGGTTCAGTTTGCGCCACACCAAGATCAAACAATAGACGTTTCAACCACTTCAATTCACACACGGCGGTTGCCATGGACCGATATTCTGCTTCTGCCGAAGAACGAGACACTGTTTGTTGCTTTTTAGTTTTCCAAGATATAGGTGACTGTCCAAGAAAAATAAAATATCCGCTTAATGAACGTCTAGTCAAGGGACAACTTGCCCAATCAGAGTCACAATAGCCATAGAGTTTCAAATCGCAATTAGCACGCATCAGTACACCTTGTCCAGGGTTTCCTTTCAAATATCGCACAACCCGTAATGCGGCTTCCCAGTGGTCATGCTTCGGACATTGCATGAATTGTGCAAGTATATGCACACAATAAGACAATTCGGGACGAGTAATCGTCAAGTAGATTAGTCGTCCTACCAAACGCCGATATTTTTCCGGATCAAGCAACTCAGCCGTTTGAGACAATGCTAATTTATGATTTTCTTCGAGCGGAGTTCCGACGGGCTTAGCTCCCAATAGGCCTGCCTCAGCAATAATGTCGAGCGTATATTTCCGCTGACATAAGAAGATACCGTTTGAGTTTCGGGCAACTTCGATGCCCAAGAAATATTTCAATTTCCCCAAATCCTTCATATGAAAACACTTGCTCAAATAATCTTTGAATTTCTGCACACTCACTTTATCATTCCCAGAAATAATCAGATCGTCAACATAGATGAGAACGTTGAGGCGAATCACTCGATCATTGTAAATAAACAAAGAATAGTCAGAATTAGACTGTTTGAATCCGTAATTCGTCAAGGCCGTAGTCAGCTTGGCGAACCAACATCTTGGTGCTTGGCGCAATCCGTATAAAGACTTTCGGAGTCGGCATACCTTTCCTGGTGTTGGCGGAGTAAAACCAGGTGGCATTTTCATGTAAACCTCTTCATTCAATTCTCCATGCAAAAACGCATTGTGAACATCCATTTGATGTAATTCCCAATTTCTCGCAGCGGCAATAGCCAGGAACGTACGAACAGTGACTATTTTTGCCGTGGGGGCAAAAGTCTCACTATAATCCAACCCTTCAACTTGTTTGTTGCCAAGAATTACTAATCGCGCCTTACATCTTTCGATGCTTCCATCCGAATTGTACTTTATCTTGTACACCCATTTGTTGCCGATTGCCTTCTTCCCGGGAGGCAAGTCTTCTACTGTCCATGTCCCACTATTTTCAAGAGCATGTATCTCTTTTCTCATTGCCTCTCTCCACCGTTCATCTTTTATTGCCTCACCATAAGAATTAGGTTCATGACATGTATCAACAGCAGCTAGAAAAGAACGATGCGATAGAGAAAATTTGTCACAATTGACATAATTTGCAATGGGATAAGGAGTACCTGAGGATTTTGATTGGAGTGATGAACTCGCGGGGGGGCTCACTTGAATTGTATTGGTCACATAGTCTTTCAATCGAACAGAGGAATGTTTAACTCTTTTTCCTTTACCGAGTTCCTCTTCAGATACAACTGGTAGCTCAACATCATCGCCCCCGCTATCTTTTTCTCCAGTATCTTCACAAGTGACTGTTTGTTCAATATTACTTCTCTCAGCAGCGTTTTCTTTCTCCAAATTCGAGATGGTAGTGTGTTCCATGTCATTGAATTTGTCATCGGCACAACATTCCGCAATCTCTTCTGTGGTCAAAGAAGAATTTGTGACACTCGTGTCTACATATGGAAATTGCGTTTCATCAAAAAAGACGTCTCTCGAAACAAAGAAAGTCTCCTTTTCCAAATCATATAATCTCCAGCCCTTCTTCCCAAGCGGGTACCCGACAAAGATGCACTTGCGACTTCGACTAGCAAATTTATCTCCATCTCGATTTTGATCATGGACATAGCTCAAACACCCAAAAGTTCGTATATGTTTGTAGTCAGGCCCTTGTCCGTACAATATCTCATATGGTGTTTTCCCTTCCAACAAGACAGACGGTGTCCTATTGATTAAATATCCAGCTGTAAGAACACATTCACCCCAAAATTTAATGGGCAAATGTGCCTGAAAGCGTAGCGCTCTTGCTACATTCAGAATATGACGGTGTTTTCTTTCAACACGCCCATTTTGTTGGGGTACTCCAACGCACGAAGTCTGATGCAAAATACCATGTTCGGCAAAATAATCTCGTAAACACATAAACTCGGTTCCATTATCACTTCTAACGACTTTCACATTTTTTTCAAATTGCCGTTTAATCATGACAATAAAATTTCTAAGAACACAAGCAACATCAGTTTTCCTATTCAACAAAAATATCCAAACTGCACGAGAACAATCATCAACAATAGTCAAGAAATAAACAGCTCCACATGAAGCAGGAATTCGGTAGGGTCCCCACAAGTCACAATGAATCAAATCAAAACATTCTTTAGCTTTATTTTCACTGGAAAAAAATACGTCTCTTGTTTGTTTAGCTCTAAAGCAAATGTCACAAGGTTTATTTCCAACGCTACCAATCCTTCTATTTAAACTTACTTCAGAAATTAAATCTACTATTCTAGGAGAGGGATGACCCATTCTTCTATGCCACAACTCGAACAATCCGTTGGCAGTAGTCGAGTATACTCGCACCGGAGTGACCTCTTTAAGAAAATAAAGCCCCTCCCGTTGTTCACCCGCTCCAATCAGCATCCTCGAAGTGCGGTCCTGTATAGCACAGACTTTATCAGTGAAATGGAAAATACAGTTAGAATCAAGAGCGAGCTGTGATACAGAAATCAAGTTGCACTTTAATTCAGGAACAAAAAGAACATTGTGAAGTTTAAGTTTTTCTCCAAAGTTCACAATTCCTTCTTTCAAGGCCAAAGTTTTGGCTCCGTTCGGCAATCCAACAGAGCATGCTGCAATCTTGTGCACATGAGTCAAACATTCATATGTCCCGGTCATGTGATGTGAAGCTCCTGAATCAATAATCCAAAGTAACGAGTTATTCTTACCCGTCAATCTTTCCGTATTACCATCTTTGTGAGAATCCAAGATGTTGAGGAGAGCGGACCACTGTTCATTACTGAGGCCGGTAATTCCAGTTCTATCGGAATTTGTCACAATATTTCTTGTTCCATCAAAACTCGGAGTTTGTGCTGCGTGGGCTCGAGCTGCACCTCCACGCCCCCTTCCATAATTTTGTTGAGTACCACGACCATTTGTACTACCGCGTCCTCCAGTTGTTGTACGGGGTCTCTCACCCCACCACTCCGGGTACCCAATTCGTTGGAAACAATTTTCAGCATCGTGTCCCTTTCTTTTGCAAATCGAGCACGTCGAAGGCTTCTCCTTTCTCTCCCCCCCTGAATTTCGACCGGCCTGCACCACGAAGCTCATGGGGTTCCCTCTTTCTTCCTTCGTCGAAGTCATTATTTGCACCTGCTCTTGCTGCACCACCATGGCGTAAACTCGATTCAGATTGGGTAATGACTCGGCACTCAATATATTGGACCGTACTGTTTCATATCCACCTTCGTCGAGTCCCATTAAGAATTGATGGATTCTTTCTTCTTCTCGTTTCTTGTTCAACTTAGTGGTAACATTGCACTTGCACCCCGCACATTCACATACTGGAATTGGATCATAATTGTTCAATTCATCCCAAAGAGACTTGAGCCGACCATAGTAAGTAACAATACTCTGCCCATTTTGTTTGCAATTTGCAAGGTCTGATCTTATTTGTTGTACTCGAGGTCCATTGCTCACAGAGAAACGTTGTTTTATTTCTTCCCAAAGATCTTTCACATCTTCCATGTAGGATATGGTAGATCGAAGTGTTGGTTCAATGGTGTTAAAAATCCATGAAACAAGCATTGAATTAACACTCCACCAATCTTCAATATCTGGTGAATCATCGGTGGGACGTTCGATGGTTCCGTCAACGAAGCCATATTTCTTCTTGGCTCGCAAAGATGTGCGCACAGCCCGTGCCCATTCGTCGTAATTTTCGCCTTTCAGCCGTACTTGGGTAATAACATTACCCGGGTTGTCGTTTGACGTCAATGTATAAGGCCCCGACATCTTCTTATCAGTGGTGTTTGATCCTCCAACGCCACTTTTGTTTTCTTCACTAGTCATGGTGAATTTCGTCAAGTCTTATCCTCGCTCTGGTACCATGTAGAAAACGAGTATATTGAAAAACTCATTCCCCGTTTTCTTGCTGTTTCTCTGTAGTATAAATACATCAAGCATAATCCTAACTTCCCTAAACTAGAAGATCATGAATCAGAAAATTAAAGGGAATATATACATATAAGGAAATAACAATCTTTTCTCTCCATCGATAAAGATTAGACAAATATTATGCAATATTGTCAATAAAACTCACGATTCGAAGAGAGAGATGGATATCCTTGCTACTCTGGATGAAATGAAATCGATGAAATCGAGACACGCGACCGTGAGCGTTGACGCAATGCTGGAAGCTCTGCAGCGTTCGAACGAGCACAAGGAACGAGAGTTGGAGGAAGAAGACGAAGCTCTGATAAAATCGGTGTTTAAGGGGCGAAGAGCAGCCGTTGTCTTAAAAAGGGTTGATGATGATTATGATGAGGATTCGGAATTGGATTTGCATTCATTATCCGGTTCTTCAAAGAGGATTAAAATTTTCGATTCTAAAACTGATTCTCGGATAAAAGAAAGCGTTGATGACAGCTCCGACAATCGAGATAATGGTGGCGTTCACACGGCTTCTGGTGATAATGGTAAATTTGTTTTCAAGTCTCGAACGGTTCGAGTTTCTGTGATGAAGAAATCAGGTGCTGCTGATTCTGATGGGAACAAGGGGAATGAAAAACGGGGTGCAGAACGAACCGTCTCTGGTTTACTTTCGTTATGCCAGCAGTATGGAAGTGATGAAGCCGACGACCTTTGATTCGGTATGATTTGTAAATACTACGAGATTATAATCAAACTCTGGATTTCAATGGGAAAATTGAAAAGAAAAGTTTGGTTATGCTAATTTTAGAAGTTAGAACTGCAATAAGGACTTGATTTTCAGTTTAATAGGCTCTTATCATACAGTGAAGTGAGAATCGTCTTTTTCGATTCAAGAACGAAAGAAATCAAGCGTCCCATCTAATTTTCGTTACATGTTATACTGATTAATTTTTTTTTTCAATATAATTTTTTATTTTTGTTTCTGTTATTGATGAAAATTGGTGTTTGTTGAATATTAGCTCAAGATTATACTTGATCAAGGCTAATCTATTTTGTGAGTTTTCTAGACGGGCTTCTGTATCCGATTAACTCTCTCGCTTAGTTTCTGTGATTAAGAAATCAGGTGCTGATTCTGATGGGAACAAGGGGAATGAAATACGGGGTGCAGAACGAACCGCCTCGGGTTTACTTTCGTTATGCCAGCAGTATGGAGGTGATGAAGACGACCTTTGATTCGATATGGTTTGTAAATATTAAATAATAGTAGATTTGTAAGCAAACTCTGGATTTCAATGGAAAAATTGAAAAGAAAAGTTTGGTTATGCTAGTTTTAGAAGTTAGACAGTGCAATAAGGACTTGATTTTCAGATTAACAGGCTCGATACTGTGGAGTGAGAATTTTATTCCCGTAAATGTCTATCGTCTTTTCTTTATTCAAGAACGAAAGAAATCAAACATTATTTGGTAAGGTTATTCGATTGTCTTTTCTTTATTCAAGAACGAAAGAAATCAAACATTATTTGGTCAAGGTTATTCGATTTTGTGAGTTTTCGAGACGGGATTCTGTACCGATTAACTTTCTCGTTTAGTTCTGTATCCGATTAACTTTCTCGTTTAGTTTATAATCAGACATTATTTGTGCGCACAATCTGTGCTATATCAGAGCATAACTAGTAGTGAAAATTGTGCAATAACTTCTCCTTCATAATAGTTGCAGGTACTTCAAACTTCAAAGCAATGGAACAAGAACAAGGAATGGCAGCCAAAAATGGTGTCTGAATCCGTAAAGTATTACGCAGTTAAATGTGCCGAATGTTCAAATTAATGGAAGCTCATTCCATCAAAGCATAAATACAAGAAAAAAACGGAGAATTGAAACAGCTCGTAAATTTCGTAATTTTGACCTTACCTCAGCGGTAACAGTAATTTACCCTTAAAAATAGTGGTGTGCTGTGCACCTGAGAAGTTATATAAATTCAACTAGGTTATTGTTAACCAAGCCAATTTAGTAACGAAATGTAAGCACTTCTAAAATCAATTATGTTAACCACCATTAAAAAAAAGTTAATAATAAATAAATAAAAACAAATCAACGAAAACGTGTTAAATTATTAATTCAATAATTGGCTAAATTAATAGAATTTCCCTAGTTCCGACTCTATTAACTTGTAAAGATTTAACTGTATGTTGACCAAGTTATTTACAAAAATAGAAAACTAATAGTGTTAGACCGGTTTTTTTAGAAAAGAAAAGGGGCTTGCTATTATTCGTGCGGTTTTTACCACTCGCAGTGCAAAATAATTCATTTTTTTTCTTTTTCAAATCTTATCCAAATCTTCTCTCAAACACTCTCAACCTTTTATTCTTGAAAATTTTCAATTTTAGTAATTTTTCGACCAATATCAATTAGAGCAGAAGTATTATCGACATGGATGACAACGGCTTCGATTTTGAGGTGAAAATACACGTTTTTTGTTCATTTCCAACGTTTTGAACCGTGGCCTTTTTTGGTGTCGGGGTAGAACGCAGGTGAGCAAACATCGCTACTTCTGCAAAAACATGTGAAGGATTAGCAGATGTTTAAAAAAGAATAATACGGATATAGGCGAGATGATTACCGCGTTCGGCGGGAGTCATAACAGGCCCTTGTGGGCGGAGTAAACCGAAGGCAGCAAGAAGCCCCGGCGTCCGTATGGCATTTTATACGTCTAAAAATATATTATGGAAAAAATATTCTATATACGCGATATCGACAAGCATGTCCTCGGTTCGAGGGGGCGGGGTTTGGACTCTACCGGCGTGAGTAGTAAAAGGCCACGGTTCGTTACTCCGGACAAAGAAGTACCTTCGGTGCCAGTAAATCTTATTCGGGATATTAGTGAAGATATTTCTATCTCGTCGATTAGACAGATAGTACATCGACCTAGAGCGGCGGGCATAGAAAAAATAATCGAATAGCCCGCCGCATATGTTTTGGATACCAAGAAGGGTGCACACCATATAGAAGCAATTTAGTATACTAAATGCATTAGGGGACAACCGACATAAAGGGATTCCGAAACGGTTCGCGATGTCTACTAAAAAGGGGTTTATAGGAAAGGAAAGACCGGCTTTCGCTTGATCCTCAGACCAGGTCAAAAGCTCGTCATCGGAATAACCCGGAAGTTGGGATGGCTCGGGGTGTACGTACCGATATCCAGGCCCGAACTCCACAGACTCCTAGACCCAATCGAAAGAGGAATAGGGTAACTATTCTATGAGGATCTATCAAAGCGATATCCGCCATCTCGTCTAGACCCTCAAACATGACGTCATCTAAGAGGAGATGGGAGGAATCTGAATCACCTAATAGCAATTCTAGAGAGCTACCTAGGGGGGATGATTCGCTAGACATCATACAAAAGGGTAAAATTATTGAAACAAAGGAATGAGAAATCACCTGAAAGAATGGCTTCCGGTGAAGCCAAGGGATATTCCGGGAAAGGGCGTGTGCGTGCCGTCGGGAAAGATGAAGCAAACGGCGAAGGTTTGCACAAATCAAATATGGGTAGTTGCAGGGATAAGCAGTGTGGGGAAGAAGAGGTTTGCACAAATCAAATATTGGTAGTTTCAGAGATAAGCAATGTGGGGATGTGGGGAAGAAGAGGTTGCAAAAGAGTGAAAAGGAGCCTATTTAGAATGTATATATAGAGCAATATTCTCTCTCTTCTCAAACAAGGGGAATCTGACCGTTCATTTCAAATTAAAGAACGGCCACGATTCCTCAACGGTTCACATACCCCGAAATCTCAGGCATATCAACAGTCGCCATACAGAGGCAGACACGTGGACTTGCCACATTAAATTTTCTGCCATCAATTCACATGCCTAAGGACAGTCGCCATACAGAGGCAGACACGTGGACTTACCACATTAAATTTTCTGCCATCAATTCACATACCTACGCGCATTCCGAAAAAGGGGTAAACGGGTAATGATTAAAAGGACTTTTTCGGCAAAAGCTGACGGCAAATGAATAGACTGATGCTTGACTCTCATCAACGCTACATTCGACACCACTAAATTCTTGTCGTAATGACGAACTGGGGGGAGTAGAGTGAAGATGCAAAAGATTTTTTCAAAAACCAGTATTATACCTAGTTTTAGATACCTCGTCAAAAGGGAGGAACAGGGAGGCCCAATACCACAACTATCGTAAGAAATCATACGAGGAAATACTGAGGTATAAAACCTACGAGATAGTCTATCGGGGTAATTTTTTCTTCTTACGAGGTAAGTTAAGGCCTGTCGAGAGAATCGTTACGTCGGGCTCTCGAAGGCCGTGCAGGGGACAGCTGAAAAAGATGGGGTGTCAGGCCTGAACTGACCGAAGAACAGTAAAAAGGAACAATAGGAACACGCCACGTGGCAGAGTAGACAATGACGGCTTCTTCACCTAGGAAATGTAAGCAGGCCCAGAGAGGCCATATTGTAGTAGTATATATACTAGGTCATATGTAGTGAAGAGGACATGTTTTTCTTATGCAATATATTGGGCCACTTACATTATCTTATGCACATCAAAATTAATTATACCACTTATATTGTCTAACAAATCTCTCTTAGTTACATTATCTTATGCACATCTAAATTAATTATACCACTTATACTGTCTAACAAATCTCTCTTAGTTACATTATCTTATGCACATCTATATTAATTATACCACTTTTTGCGAATCCACTTTTGCGTGAGTACTTTTGTGCATGCATTTGTATTTTTACTTACGTGCGTATCTCTTATAGTGAGTGTTTTTGTGCACGTTTCTTGATGCGCATTCATGTCCTCGAACTATAGTACGTATTTTCACGATTGCTTTTGGAATCCAATTTTGACCATGTTCGAGTCCGAAATTGGAATTTTGCCGTTAGACATGAATTGTAGCCAACTGAAATAGCTTTCCAATGCCGCCAAAACAACTTGATTTGGAGTCCGGATGAGAAAGTTATGCTCGACTTCGTGGACACTACCAAAGATGTTCGGGGATTCTCTCTTCTAATTTGATTTTAGTTTCCTAATTGCAACTCTTTTCTTACTCGTTGATCATTTTTGCTTCATGGACACCTAATTTTCCATTTGTACCTATTAGATACCAAATCCACCAATTAGTAAAGAAATATAAATTAATCCGAAAAAAAATCCACGTAAACGTAAACGTAGAGTTTTATTTTTACACTCCATTGTATGTTTTTTATCTAGTGTTTTTGCTGTTGTTTGTTGATGCGTATTAATGTCCTAGTATGTCAGGCCTGCAGCAGCACCACCCAACTCACACCCCCACCCCACCCCACACACATAGCCGTTGGTGCGTCTTCCATGGTTTTGTGTGTGATGTTTTTTTTCCTGATGCGTGACATGGTTTCGTGTGTGATTTGTCAAAATGGAAAGAGTCAACGAAGGAGAAAAGAAATATGAATTTTGGGTGAATAAGTTTAGAGAGAGAAACATTTTTAATTATGTGCGTGATTCAATAATTTTAGTGTGGAATTTAGCATTTCATATATATATATATATATATATATATATATATATATATATATATATATATATATATATATATATATATATATATATATATATAGGGCCGCTCCCGCGTATTCGGGGGCCCAGGGCGAGAATATAATTTTTCGGTAGCCTGGGTGGCGACGTCCGGCATCTTAAGCTTAATAAAATAATATAATTAAATTATGGGGCAATTTGCTATAGGTCCTCCTATAAGAGATTATATGTGTTAAAATCCATCTAATAAACTCTAATTTCCAGCAATTTTTTGTATTTATAATTTGTCAAAAGTACCCCTATCAATATCCCTATTAATATACGGTAAAATATATCTTCAAAATCAAATCCCCTATTTTTCTCCCTATTATACTGCAAATCCGAAAATTATAATTGCAAAAAAAAAACGCTTTAGTTTGTATGAAAAAAAAAAACAAAAAAAAATGTAAATTGAAATTGCAATAACCAAATATGGACTGCATTTTAAAGTTGCACATAACATATTTGAGGAGTTTCGTTAGTGGTAGTTTCAATCAACGTTTGTTTATTATGAGTTTGCACTTAGATATGGCCCTTGGTTAAAATCTGAAAGTACCTTGTCCTTTAACCCTTTTACACAAAAACCTCCCCCCCTATACCATCTACTAATTCCTCTCCACCTCTGTCCAGTTCAAAACTCTCCCCTTCTCTCACCTCCTCTGCAAAAATGATGAATAGTGAAGATTTGAGTCTCCCTACCAAAAGTCAAAAAACCAAAGTATCAAACTCTGACATCAATCCCGAAAATTACGGCCCTAAAGCCACAAAAAGAACCTTTTTGGCTGGAAAAGACCTTTCTCTGAGCCCTAAGGACATCATAGGCCAAAAAGAATTTTCTCCTAAAAAATTCCCTCCTTTTTCAGAGGACACCTCAAATTTTTCAAGATCAAAAAAGGGGGAAAAAATGAAACCTCTGACTATTCTGAAATCATTTCTTTGGTCAACCAAAATTCTCCCCAAAAGCTCAAGGCCCAAATGGACCCTTTTTATCTTCAGCCCATTCAAATTGGGTTTGCCGATTATCTATGGGCACAAAACACATCCTCTCATACTTCTCCACACCTCCTTACTAAAGCCCACACAGATAACCTGGAAAAAAATCCAATACTGCAAAAACGTCCCCCTTTGGAAGAAACGTCCCTTGACTCAAAAAGGGCAAAAATAAACTTCCCTATCCCTCCTCCCATTTCTCATAGCCTTCTCAGCTCTTCTACCCAGTCGAACCACCCTCATTCTCCCAACACTTCAATAATTTCTCCATTGGAACCTTTGTCTGGCATTGAATTCACCTTGTCACCTATGTTGGATGTCTATCCAAATAGACAAACTTATGCGATTAAAAGGACTGCGAATGGAAAACCTTTACTTATCAAAAATAACAAAAGTTCAGTCCATATTGTTGATATCACGGATGCTCAATCTCCTGAGACTCAATCTCTAGAGGTCTCTCAAAACTCCTTTATGCTCCCCACAAGCCCTAAGGGGTGGAGGGAGAAATATCAATGAAGATAATTGCTTGGAACTGCCAAGGGCTGGCCAAGCCCAAGGCAGTGCGATCTCTCAGGCAACTCCTAAAAGACTCAAAGCCTGATCTCGTTTTTCTCAGTGAAATTAAAACTCCGCGCTCGTCTAATATTCTCAAAGCTCTTGCTGCTTTCTCTCTCTCGAATTTCTCTCTTGTTCCCCCCATTGGCTTTGCCGGTGGGCTCATTCTTGCTTGGTCTCCCAACATCAACCTTCAAATCACTGCCCAAAGTAGCTCTTTCATCAATGCTACTATCATCAGTGATCCAAACTTCCCCCCTTGGCATTTTACTGGTATTTACTGTCCCTGTACTCCTACTGGGACAACAATTTTTTGGAGCTCTATTAATGATCTCTCTTCTTTCATCCCAGGCCCTTGGCTTATCATTGGAGACTTCAACTCCATTACCTCAAATTCTGAAAAAAAGAGGTGGAGCGCCTTTTGCCTCCTCTTCCAAACAAAATCTCTCGTCTGAATTTAATAACCTTGGGCTTATTGATCTAGGATTCCATGGTTCTCCATTCACCTGGAATAACAAAAGAGAGGGTCTTGCTAATATTCAACAGAGAATAGACAGAGGGGTTGGCAATTCCCAATGGCTCACTCTCTTTCCCATGCTAGCATTCTCCATCTACCGGCCATATCCTCCGATCACAACCCGCTTCTCCTCAATACTTCTATTGATTCAAACCCTCCAAAACCTTTTAGATTCGAATCCATGTGGTTGGATGATAAATCTTGTTTTGATACAGTGCACACTGGTTGGAACCAACAAGTTACTGGCTCTCCTTCTTTTAAACTCCACTCCAGAATTCAAAATGTGAAAAATGCTCTAAAGCTCTGGAATACCAATCTTTTTGGAAATTGCCATAAAAAAATAAAGGAGCTGAAAATTCATATTGAATCTGTTCAAAATTTGGATAAATCTGCTAACAATATTGCTATTGATGCAGCGCTCCAGGTTGAACTTGATGTTTGGCTGGCTAGAGTTGAAACATTTTGGTGGCAAAGATCGAAGGACAAATGGCTCAAAGACGGAGATGCCAATACCAAGTATTTTCATTTATCTACTATTTTGCATGCTAGAAATAATAGAATTCCATCCATCAAAAGCATGAATAATCTGATTTTCTTTGAAAGAAATAGCATTGGAAATTGTTTTGTGGAATTTTATTCTAATCTTTTTACTTCTGATTTTAATCCAAACCACCCCCCTTTCCCTGCTGATCTGGAGAATATTTTCCCCTCCATTTTGAATAGTAATGATAATATTGATCTTTGTGAGATTCCTTCCCATGCTCTTATAAAAAAAATCCTCTTCTCCTTTGCTACAAACAAGAGTCCAGGACCTGAATAGTAATGATAATAGAAGGATGACAGGACAATGGCATCCAGCAGAGCAAAGATGATTATAAATTAACCTTCAATGCAACTAAAGTGCAACAAGAGAAATTTAATTGATTATACTTTCTCCTTCGACAAAGGAATTTCCCGATAAGCAGTGGCACATAGTTTTTAAGTAGTTATTTCCATTAAATACAAAGACTAAACATTATTGTGAACTCCCGCCATATATACCAAGTGAAATATATTGGAGTAAACTAACATATTAAAATGTGAAGATTTACTAATTACTTGAGATAATCAATTAATCATACATCACTTACGCTTACCTCACAGAGAACTTCTGGGTTCTCCAGGCATCATGGTTCCCCAAAATGATTGCTTTTGGAAAATCGAGATTCGAAATGCTTCGAACAAGATCAACGTTCTCATTACCAAAATCACCTGAACAAACTCCAACACGATAATAAGCAAAACAAAATAAGCTTACACAAATGCCGAATCCATAGATAGATAGTACAGAAGGTGGGAAACAAGACCTGCCTGTAAAAAGCACCAGATCCGGCTGCATTTCCCCAGAAACACAAATTACAAAAAAATATAAGAAACGACAGAGAGCAACAATTGTGAAACGTAGACAATTGAATCGAATAAGGCAATCTACATTTTGAATACAGTAGTTATACTTATATTGGCAATAAAATGGAATAAAATTCCTACTCAACTGTATGATAAAAGCTCAATTAGTCCTTATTACACAGTCTAATTTTCAAAATTAGGATAACTAATTAAACTCTGTTTCAACAAATCAAATCGAATGTGAATTTCACCGAGCTCGTTAAAACAAGCTAAATCATCTGTAAACATTTGACATAAAAAATATACGTTTATTCTGACGATAACGGAAGTGGAAATTCTCAATAGAAAAACGAAGCACGAAACAGCTAAGAGTAAATTGAATTAACACAAACAAATGTAGAGAGAGAAAACGAAACCTTCAACAGTTGCAGAGCTTCGGTATCCTCTTGTAGATTCCAGTCGTCATGCTTCAGAATAAATTAAAAAATAAAAGCAGAAATCGAAACAATTAACAACTACCCAAATTAAAAACATGTATACACAGAGAGAGAGGGGGGTAGGGTTGCTCACAACGTCTCCAACAATGGAGATTCTGATGGAGGTAGCCATACGAACGTTGTAGGAAGTAAGGAGCCCAGAAGGCGGCGGAGAGGAGGAGATTGCACAACGAAAAGGTGGCGCGTGTAACCACGTCGAACCGCTCAGCATTCGGGGTCCTAAGATATAGGTCCCTAGTGACAAAATTTATTAGAACTAAATGACAAGTCTAACTAAACTTTTGCTTCACATCCTTTATAAATTTCATTCCAGAAATGCCCTTCATTCAAAAAATATGAAATATGCACCAAGTAATATTTAAATTGCATAATATGCTAGGAGTCCCTCATACGAAACCTAATTTGAACTAAATGACAAGTCTAAATCTAATTTTTTAATTAAATCCTTAGATTGAAAATTTATATGACCCACATCCTTCATTTTTTTTAATCCCTATCTTGCCCTTACACCCTAAATCTTATAACCAACATATTCACGTTTCTTCTCAGATCTATTTTTCCTCTTTGTTCTTCTTTCTCTCGTTCTTTCTGTCTCGCTCTCTCTCTCTGGCTTTCTCTATCTCGCTCTCTCGATTTATTTCTCTCAATCTCAAGATATCTTTCTCGCCACACTCCATGTCATGATTTGAGAGGGGTCGGTGGTTGTGACGATGGAATCGACTATGATGTTGGAGGCGGTGGCATGGGGAGAGGGATGGTGATGGCGGGCCGCGGCTCTTGGGAGGCGGTGGCGGTGAGCGGCGTTCGTCAGGAGGGCAGCGGTGGGGGGCGGCGCTCGGGGGCTGGGGATGGTGTCAGTGGTGCTCGACGTTGTGCAGCTATGATGTTGGAGACGGTGGCATGGGGGATGGATGGTGATGGCGGCGGCGGCTCTAGGGCGGCGACGGCGGCTCTGGGGCGGCGTTGGTCATGAGGGCGGCGGCGGGGGGCGGCGCTCGGGGGCTGGGGATGGTGTCGGTGGTGCTCGACGTTGTGGGCGGTTATGGCAGCGTGGGTGGTGTTTTGTGGCTGTTTTAGCGGCGTGGTGATGTTGGCGTCACAGATCTAGGGTTTGGTGGAGGAGATCTACGGTTTGGTGGGGTAGATCTAGGTTTTTTCGACTTTATGTCTATAGATTTCTATGAGTATCTATGGGTGTCTATGGTGTTTGACGGCTAGGGTTCAAAAAGAGGAATTAGGGTTTTGAGAAAACGTGACTATGGATTACTATAGTTTTCTATGAGTGTCTATACATGACTACGGACTACTATGGTTTCCTACGGGTTTATATAGAAGACTAAAACTGAAAAAAAAAATTAAAAAATCACAATTTGTAATATTATGTAAAAAAAAAGGAAAAAATACGAAAATGCAAAAAAAAAAAAAAAAATTGTTCTACAAAAAAAATAATAAAAAAAATGCTAGATGCGAAAATAAAAATGTTAAATGCAGAATGAAAAAATTTATAAACGTAGTTTAAATATCATTTGGTGCATATTTCATTTTTTGTATGTGGGGGCATTTTTGGAATAAAATATATAAAGGATGTGAAGCAAATGTTTAGTTAGACTTGTCATTTAGTTCTAATTAGTTTTGCTACTAGGGACCTATATCTTAAAGCCCCTTTTTTTATTCTTTATTTAACATATTCACATTTGGATCCAACATTTTTTTATTATTTTTTTCACGTAGAAGAACGTTATGTTACGTTTTTTTTTTTTTTTTTTTTTTTTCATTTTCGAATTTTTCACAATTATAAATATATCCTTTTCTACAAAATATTGAAAATTATAAATTTAAAAAAAAAAATCGGCCATAGACATCTATAGACACCCATAGGATACCATAGAAAACCATAGTAATCCGTAGACATCTCTGACCCCATATTCTTGAAACTCTAACTCATCTTTGAACCCTAGCCGTCAAACACTCATAGTAACTCATAGACAACTGCAGAAATCAAATCGAAAAATTATGAATCTTACCGTCATAGTTGTTTAATTTCCATATGCAACCGCCTCCACCGCCGTGGTCGTCGTCATAGCCACCACCTTCCTCAATCATGGAGTGGTGGCGAGAGATAGAGAGAGAGCGGGAGATTGAGAGAGAGAGAGAGACGAGATCAAGGGAGAGAGAGCGGGAGATTGAGAGGGAGAGAGAGACGAGATTGAGGAAGAGAGCGTGAGATTGAGAGAGAGAGAAAAAAAGAGAAGAATAATAGATCTGATAAAAAGAAATGTATATTTAGTTTATAAGATTTAGGATATAAGGGCAAGATTGGGATATAAAAAATATTAGGGATGTGGCTCATATATTATTTTAAATTAAGGATTTAATTAAAAGAATGAAATTGGACTTATCATTTAGTTCAAATTAGGTTTGGTTTGAGGGACTCCTAGCATATTAACCCTAATAATAATCATAAAGTCAAATTGCAGGTATTGTATTACAAAATTAATTTTCAAGATGGCAGCACTTCTTATAATCCTCGGACCAAACAAAACGTTTTACAATTATTATATATATTGACGCATTTTCTACCTGCAATTAATACACACACGCGCAGATATACAACTCCTCACACAAAACACCCACCGCCACACACACTTACACACACACAACTGTGTGTACTCTTTTGAGGGCCTGCTCGGATCTGCGATTCTTGGTGATTTATTTATATACATACATATATATACAGGTTTAGTCTCTCAGCTTGTTTTCTTGATCTTGTTTAATGATGCAAATTTGTTGATTCTTGATTTTTGATTTTTTTTTTGCAACATTGAATCGCACATATAAAAATCACACACACATTTCATTCTGTGGATCATTTGTTTCAATGAGGTGGCTGTGCGAATTTGTTAATTAATTTTTTATTTTATTTTTTAATTCTAATTTTTATTTGATTACATGTAATTGTTTCTGAAACGAATTTTATGATCTGTTTTAAATTTTGTGAAACGCGTGCATGTTGTGTATCTGATTGCAATTTTCGTGTTTTTCCGGTAGATTCCGAACAAGGGTTTCAGCTGCATGTAATTATTTAAGCCAAAAAGAAAAGGGGAAAAAAAAAGAAGAAACCCTATTATTTTAGCTTTTTTCGTAAGCAAGTGAGGTTTTAAAACCTATCTGATGTGCCGAAATTAAACTTTTTTTTTTCTGTACTTGTGTGTATTCAGATTGTTTGCTTCGTATAAGCGGAAAATTTCTTATCATGCACGTACGTACATAAAACGTTTTACGATGCATGTTATGTGACGTTGATTTATACGCGTTTTGAATTTTGCCGCGGCAAAGGACTGTACGAATTTATGATGGTGATTTTGTATACTCTGCCATTTTTTTATTAATCATATATTTCAATATATGTGTAGTCATCTATATGAGTATAAGACGAGCTCGTAAGTCTATCGCTTAATAGGCATCTTTGGCTAGAAATTTGTCATCGCATATACTAGCGTACATGATCGACTCGATTATTCTTTTACCATCCAAGCTATCATTGCTATCGGTTTTAGAGTCGTCCCCAACTTGTGTTCATTATATTATCTAGTTTTACAACCCTTTTGATGTTTTTTGGTATGGATTTTTTCAATTTATAAACACGTACATTACGCGGTTTTATAAATTCACGACCTTATTTCTATAAATGGCCCAAAGGTGAACACTTGTAGGAGTTTGAATTACCTCATCCCGTTTTTGAAAGTAAGTGGGAACCGGAATATACCATTTAAATTGTTATGAACTTTTAACTTGTAATGTGATGCTATCAATCAGTTGGTTGTCAAACCACTCCTATAATGAACACACACATGCGCGCGCACGCTCGCGCTTGTGTGTCTACTACGTAAGAGTATGAGTGTGCTCATGCGTATATTTAGAGTTTGTTTATTAATACGGACAAGGTGTTACTTCACCTAACTTTCTACTATGTTTATCATTAAAATGTCATGATATGATTATGCTTGTTAATCGATTTTTCTACTTAAATAAATCGATAGATGTCTGATTTCTTACAATTTGTGAGGTCTTCTTCTCTACGTCAGTGCACTGTGTTCATGTGTGGGCTCAACACAATTACACCACTGTCCTAAGTTTGAACGGCTTTTCATTTATGATGTCACTCTTTATGGTGGTAGTTTATTTCCGAACCGTTATCGTACTGATAAAAGAAAGGAAATAAAGCTACGTATACACGTGTAAGAATTTTATATCACCTATCTGGATATAGAACTCTAAATGCATCTAGTGCCGCCAATATTTCCCGTTGTTGTGCTAGTTTTTCCAATATAATTTGTGATTGTTCGTTCTTTTCTTGATGAAAATTCGTGCGTGTTGAAAATTGGGTGAAGAATATTCTATTTGGTCTAGATTTTTCCCGTGATGTGAAATTTTGCGAGTCGGATTCTGTTTCTTATCTTTCCGATCTTCTAGATTTTTTGTTTTCGCGTTTTCGTTGGAGTTCATTTTTTGTGCATAATTTGTGCTAGGTCAGAGCATAATTAGTCGTGAATTTGAGCAATGACTAATTAATTGCAGCTCTTCAAAGCAATGGAACAAGAACAAGGAATAGCATCCGCAAGAAAAGTGTGGGAATCCGTGAAGTACTACACGGTTAAATGCGCCGAATGCTCGAAATGGAGGCTGATGATGCTAAAAATATAGCTCACCTAGGGTGGTGTAGAAAATGAACTGGGAGAGCAAAGCGGATTAGTAGCTTGACAACTTGATGATCCTGAGGTACCTGCGATCATAGAACACATGAACTAAGCCGGGGGTTGATCCGGCGGAAACCCCTCCGACGCTCAAGTCAGACGTGCTGATCATAGAAATAGTCCAGAGAATACATATTTTAGTATTGCTCAGTTAATAGGACGTACCTTATGGAATGAGTTCAAATGTGTATTTATAGCTTAAATGAGATTGTTGGGCCCAAACCTTGCTTGAAGGTGATTGGGCCTCGGTGATAGTGGTCTTCGATATTGGGCTCGTGGCCCAATAGGTAAATAATTTGTAGGCCCATTGGGTTCGGCCAATTAGGCATATCATTAAGCCCCCACTCTCGAGTCGATGTGGGGACCATGTTGAAATGGGTGACATATCGTGTCGAGAGTAAGAATTGTAGTAGTCGATGATGTGCGATAATGCGTTGGAGCGTGTGTCGGAGGGGCGTGAATGCGCATTGGTGCATAGCGCGACCAAGTTGTCGCGACGTAAGTTAATTGAGTCGTCGGTTTTGTCCCGCGACGATGTAGTCGCGAATTATCTCCTCGTGGGAGTTGTCTCGTCGCGGGGTAATAGTGTTGATCGAGTTATCTCCTCGTGGGAGTTGTCTCACGATAATGTAGTAGCACGGATCAATTAATCTCCTCGTGGGAGTTGTCTCTGGGGTAATAAAATTGATCGAGTTATCTCCTCGTGGGAGTTGTCTCGCGATAATGAAGTAGCACGGAGCTAGTATTCCCCTCGTGGGAGTTGTTATTTATCGACATTGTCAATGTTTGGACGCGTTGCTTGTATGTGTTTACATATAGCCTTGAGCGTGATGTACTTGAAGAGGGGATCAGGCTCTCAAGATTTTTTTTTCTTTTTATGGGGATCGTACCCCTTGTTAGACCTCGTGGGTCGTAAGTATGTTTGGACCGTGGCCACGTTTTAATGAAGGACCCATCGAAAACAAGTAGATAAATTTGAGTAATCAAGCTGGCCAGGCTATATATATTCTCATAATATCTCTAAGTGTTTCTAGGGTTGTAATCGTGCTAACTTGAGCTTGCGATTATATAGTGAATTTCGAGCGAGTTGTCTCCTCATGGGAGTTGTCTCGCAGCGAAGTTGTAGGAGCATTGGACGCGCGACTGGGGAGCATGCGGATTCAGGTCGCTCTGTGAGAGTTGTCTCCTTGTTGGAGTTGTCTCGCATCGAGTCTTATTACCGAGCGAGGTAGTTCCTCGTGGGAGTTGCCTTGCACTAGGCTCGTAGTGCCGAGCGAGTTGTCTCATCGTGGGAGTTGCCTCGCTGCGGGTTGTGGTATCGAGCGAGTTGGCTCATCGTGGGAATTGTCTCGCAACGGGTTGTAGGACAGAGCGAGTGGTCTCCTCGTAGGAGTTATCTCGCTGTGGTTTTGTAGACCCGAGGGAGTTGGCTCCTCGTGGGAGTTGCCTCGCTGCGGGTTGTAGTACCAAGCGAGTTGGCTCCTCGTGGGAGTTATCTCGCTGTGATTTTGTAGACCCGAGTGAGTTGGCTCCTCGTGGGAGTTGCCTCGCTGCGGGTTGTAGTACCAAGCGAGTTGGCTCCTCGTGGGAGTTATCTCGCTGTGGTTTTGTAGACCCGAGTGAGTTGGCTCCTCGTGGGAGTTGCCTTGCTGCGGGTTATAGGACGGAGCGAGTAGTCTCCTCGTGGGAGTTATCTCGCTATGGTTTCGTAGACCCGAGGGAGTTGGCTCCTCGTGGGAGTTGTCTCGCTGCGGGTTGTAGGACGGAGCGAGTGGTCTCCTCGTGGGAGTTATCTCGCTGTGGTTTCGTAGACCCGAGGGAGTTGGCTCCTCGTGGGAGTTGTCTCGCTGCGGGTGGTAGTACTGAGCGAGTTGGCTCCTCGTGGAAGTTGTCTCGCAAGACCCCCACTGTCGAGACGATGTGGGAGCCAAGTTGAAAGGGGTACCGGATCGTGTCGAGAGTAGATCGGTGTTGTAATGTTTCGTTAATCGTTGGCGTGGCATGGAGAAATAATATTTTTTATTTATCCGTTTGATAGCGAGCACGATTTGGTAGGGGCGTTGAAGAGCTCGCACAATTTGGTTAAGCGAGGTGGAACTATCAAGCGATTTGGTGGAGCACACAGAAATTCTCGCGCGATTTAGTAAAGTGCGTCAAAATCTTGACGTGATTTGAGGTAGAATTTTGAGAGTTGCGCACGACCTCAGGTATGCGCTTGCTAGGAAGTAGGAGGGGCGGCACGCATTGTACGACGCTGATGTGCCTGAGTTCGCGCGCACTTGGGGTCCGTGCGCGCATTAGCCCACATGGGGGAGCACGCGCGCATGCATTGCACGGAGTAAGAGAGTGTGGAGTTGTTAAGAATTTTATGAGGAGCTGATAGGGACTTCTTCGAGAGTGACGCAGCATGTTGCTTTATTCGCTTTTTCCTTTTTTTTGTCTCGGGAAGCGTGCCGAGCGCGCGCCTCGGTAATCGTGCCCAATTTTTTTTTTTCGGGAAACGTGCCCGTTTTCTTTTCCTTGGGAAACGTGCTCGTCTTTTTTTTTTTTTGGCCTCGGGAAACGTGCTGGATGCGCGCCCTCGGGAAGCGTGTCGTGTGCGCCTCGGGATTCGTGCCCGTGCACACCTCGGGAATCGTGCCCGAGTATTTTTTTCTTTCTCGGGAAACGTGCCCATTTTTTTTTTTTTTTGCAGACGCGCACGTTAACCGAGGCGCCGCGTTTGCGAACACGCTAGTCGCTTCTTACATTTTTTTTATTTTTTTTTTTGCTGAGAACGAGCGCTATTGGGTGGGGCGCGTTAGAATCCTTGCGCGAATTGTGCAGCGCGCGATGAGATTCTCGCGCGTTTTGGTGGTGCGAGTGGAAGTTGCGCGCGATTAAGTGAGTTGAGAGAGGTGCACGCGCGGATTGATGTTCGTAGAACCGATATCGCAACTTGGACGCACATGAGGATCGATGTTGCACGATGGAGAATCACGTGGGTCGAGGTCGCTCGGTAGAGGATCACGTGGATCGAGATCGCGGGCGCGAATGATGGTCCTACGGTGAATGAGGAGCACACGCACGTAGCGCGGTTGGAGATGTCGGGGCGTGCAATGCGCGATTGGCGTGGAATCAAGTTGAGAATAGATTGGTGTTGTGGTGTACCGTTAATTGTTGGCATGGTGTGGAGAAAAAATAATTTTTATTTATCGCTGTGGGAGCATGCGGGATTCGGTGAGGCGCGCTGGAGAGCTCGCGCAATTTTGTGGAGCGTGTTGAAATTCTCGCGCGATTTGGTGAATCGAGGTGAAATCCACGCGTAATTTGGTTGAACGCGGTAGAATCTGCGCACGCCCGATTTGATAGGGGTGGGTGCGCGCGCACGCGATTTGATGTGTCTGGGGGCGCGCGCACGAGATTGGACTGTTCTGGGAAAGAGCGCGCGGTTGGGCGTGCTGGGACGTGTGCGCGTGTATTGCACGCGCTCTGGAGGGTGAAATCGCGCGTGGAAGTCACGCACTGGAGATGGCTTTCACGCACGTACTGTGCAGAAGCTCTTTTTCCCTTCTTTTTTTTTTATTTTTTTTTTTTTTTCTTGTTTTTTAATTACTTGCGCGCGCGCCCCGAGGCAGTAGAAATGCAGCCCAGGTGAGGCTGACGCGGCTTGGGCGGCTTGTACTTGGCTGATTCTTTTATTTTTTTTTCATTTTCCTTTTTTTTATTTTCTTTCTTTTGCTTCCATTTTTTTTCTTCTTCTTCTTTTTCTTTTTCCTTCATCTTCTTTTTCTTTCTTTTTCTTTTTCTCTTTCATTTTTTTTCTTCTCTTCATCTTCATTCTTCTTCTCGCGCGTGCTGTGCACGCGCTATTTCTTTTTTTTTTCTTTTTTCTTCTCATCTTTTTTTTTTTCTTTATTCTTCATCTTCTTCCTTTTTTTTTTGTGGTTGATGTTCACCCCTTGGGGATGTTCTATTCTTTGAGTAGGGAGATTATACTCATTTCTTGAGATGGGATGTGCACCCACTTAGGGTTGATGTTCACTCATTGGGGATGTGATAACCCCCCACTTTAGGATGAGGCGCTCGAAACCTATGGTATGAGGTGGATGCGCACGGTTGTACCGTTGCTTCAGTGGCAACACTTAGGGTTGATGTTCACTCCTTGGAGATGTGATAACCCCCCACTTTAGGATGAGGCGCTCGAAACCTATGGTCTGAGGTAGATGCGCACGGTTGTACCGTTGCTTCAGTGGCAACACGAGTTGAAACTTTTGCGGTCGTACGCTGAAGGTCCTTATCGGTTATCTGAACCGTTCGAGGAGCAAGTAGACATTGGCGAACGAAATATTTTGGGGGCAGAGGGAAGCCCTCAGGGAGTCGATAACCCTTGGCAAACGAAATACTTTGGGGGCAGATGTAAGCCCCAGGGAGTAGATAACCCTTGGCGAACGAAATATTTTGGGGGGCAGATGTGAGCCCCAGGGAGTCGATAACCCTTGGCTAACGAAATATTTTGGGGGCAGATGTAAGTCCCAAGGGAGTCGATAACCCTTGGCGAACGAAATATTTTGGGGGCAGATGTAAGCCCCAAGGGAGTCGATAACCCTTGACGAACGAAATATTTTGGGGGCACTGTAAACCCCCAGGGTTTTTGTTAAGGGTCGGTGGTCCCTTCAAATTGAGGTAACCCCGAAATCTTTAGTCCTTGAGGTAATACCTCGTTGAGGATGTCTATGGTGAAGGGACTGCGTCTTATTGTGACGGGCATTCTTTCACCCATTAGATTATTTGGTTGGGGGAAAAGATTTTGGCGAGACATTCTGCTGTTTACCTAGCCTTCTCCCTCATTAAAGAGAGAGACTCTCTGTGGTGACGCATTCCCCCGTGGGGGTGAGCGATGACGCTACTGTTTGGGCTGTGCCCCTCTGTGATTAGTAGATAGCTGCACTCGGGACCGTGGGTCCGAGGTAGAGGATGAGACACTTATTTGGTTGTGCACTAGCGGTAGCGCCATAGGTTGTACTACAGGCGGCACCACAGGTGGAGCTGGTATCGCATTGGGAGCGTTTGCTCCCATCGTGGCGATATATTGAATCACGGCCTCCGTGACGGCGCGAGTCGATGCTTCTGCTATCATGCGTTGGAGCGCGTCCTCGGTTATTTGAACCGTTCGAGGAGGAGGGAGTGGTGGATCGGCGAGTGGTGGGTCCCGAAGAGGGATCACCTGAACCTCGCGAGGTGGATTCGCAGAATGTGGAGGAGGTGGTTCCGCTGCACGTGGAGGAGGTGGTTCCGCTGCACGTGGAGGAGGTGGCATGCCAGATCCTCCACGGACTGGGAGGTTATTAGCCGTGTCATTTTCTCTCCGAGCAGACGCCTCAGGAGGATCTTGTTGGCTACGTGATCTGGTTTGCATCGTTCCCACAGACGGCGCCAAAATGATGATGCTAAAAATATAGCTCACCTAGGGTGGTGTAGAAAATGAACTGGGAGAGCAAAGCGGATCAGTAGCTTGACAACTTGATGATCCTGAGGTACCTGCGATCATAGAACACATGAACTAAGCCGGGGGTTGATCCGGCGGAAACCCCTCCGACGCTCAAGTCAGACGTGCTGATCATAGAAATAGTCCAGAGAATACATATTTTAGTATTGCTCAGTTAATAGGACGTACCTTATGGAATGAGTTCAAATGTGTATTTATAGCTTAAATGAGATTGTTGGGCCCAAACCTTGCTTGAAGGTGATTGGGCCTTGGTGATAGTGGTCTTCGATATTGGGCTCGTGGCCCAATAGGTAAATAATTTGTAGGCCCATTGGGTTCGGCCAATTAGGCATATCGCTCATTCCATCAAAGGAAAAATACGAAGAAATACGAGTAAAGATCGAAGAACAGCTCGCGAGTGGCGGCCCGAAATATCGTGCAAAGACGAATCTGATGTCAAGCAAGACGGTACCATGCGTTGGGCGATGGACAGACCTCGGATTCCCCAAACTCCTTCCGGATGGCAACGAATTTTAAGGATCAGAGCCGAAGGAGGAACCAAGTTCGCTGACGTGTACGTGTATAATATAATTTTCTTTAATTTTTATTTTTTATTTTTTTGAAATTGAAATTTAGGATTTCGATTTATGTCTTGTACAGGTACTATGTTGCACCGTCTAACAAGAGATTGCGTTCTATGGTTGAACTCCACAGGTATAAATTACAATGTTCCGATATTGCTATGGAATTGTTTTTTTCATTATTAATATTATTATTTTTAATGCGTTATAAATAAATAAATGGTTTAGGTATATAGACGAGCACCCAGAATATGCACAAGAAGGTGTAAGCATCTCGCAGTTTTCCTTTCAACCGCCCGTACCGTTGGACGAGAAATACAGTGCAAAGCGTCTATCGGGTATTAATATTACGATTCTTTCCCCTGTTTTTTTTTTTTTTTTTTTTTTAATAATGTGTGAGATTTCGTAATGTATTTGCAGGCGTGTATGGTGCAATAGAGACGCAAAATAACGACTCTGCTGCACCACAGACTCAAAATTGAGGTATTTTACGATTCTGTTATAAATTGTTTGCTATGATCATAAAATTACTCGTTGAGCTTAAATCGATAATCTAGTTTAAGGTGAGTACTTATCGCTCTAATTGTGCACTTGCACTACACTTGCATTGCACAATTTGATCTCGCGACGAGCTTTTTTTAACTCCTAATTAAATTCTTGAAAAAATATATATTTATTTATCTTGTTCAATTTAATTAATCCACGGATTAAGTTGCGTTATCGATATTTAGAATACATTAGTTTCTGTTTTTGATTTAATATGTTATAATTTAATTACTATTTGTTGTTGTTCGAAGACAGGGTTCGACCTTTGCTGCGAACGATAATCGACAGACAAGAGAATGGACAAACATCAAGTGCACAAATCATATGTAATAGGATTCCATTTACCTCTCCTTTTCGTTTGGCGGATCGTCGGTGGTGGTTGCTGGTGGCAGGCGGTGGTGATGGTCGGTCGAATTTTAATATAATTAATTGAATTAGGAATAAAAATTGGAAAATGTATAATTGATTTTAGAGTAATTATGTTGAAATTTTAGTTTTGAATTTCGTAATTAACATGTGAGACATTGTTAGCTATAGTGTGATTTACATCCCGTCCCAAAATATTTGCTTTTTTGGAGAATTTATTTGTCCCAAATTATTTATCATTTTAGAATTTCAAGAAAAGGGGGAAATCAAACCTAGGTTAATTTCTTTGTGAAAAGACATTTTTGCCCCTGTAAAACTCACGTGAAAGTCACATGTATGAGATTCCGGTCAAAATGCCCTGAAAATCCCATTTTTGAGGCACCGTGTAACAAAAAACGTAGTTCAGGTAAAAATATGCTAAAAAAAATTGTTTGGGGGGCAAAGTGCAAAACGGGCTATAGTTTAGGGGGCAAACTGCTTTTTACTCTTAATATTATGATATGCTTTATATCAATTTTTCGAGTATCCGTTACGTTCGATATTAATTAGGGTTACACATACATTTCTTTTATGAGTGGATATAAACTCGTTTCTTAATGCGAGTCATCACCGAGTTCGAAAGGTACTTCTTCGGGAAATGCCTCCGATATGGTTCGATGGGCTTGGCGAAGTTCACCCGTGGTGTGGTTGTACCTTTCTGCTAGTGCACGGTAAGCTCGGTAGAACTCCACAAACTTCATCAGCTCGGGCCGTTTAAATTGATTTCAGATCTGATTCAAAATTAACATCCCCTTTCTTTCGATTGGTAATGGTTGACAGCCTTAGACGGTCAGATCTGGAGCGGCCGGTACGAAAGAAAACAACTGACCGAGCTATTGCTCAATTGGCGGCTCTGGGCTTCGGCGAAGAGAAGAGAATCGGATGTCGAGGTGATGAGCCCGCGAGATTCAGCTCGGCCGACGTTCGGTAGGCGAGCATGGGTTTGGCGAGAGATGGCTCAGCAAATCCCAGTTTTGCGAGATTCGATCTCGTTTAGACGAGGTCGGCGAGACTTCGCTCGGTGGTCATGGACCGACGAGCACTGAGACGGGGTTGACTGCTGCTCTCCTTTGCCGCAGAAGTCTTAGCAATCATGACCCCTTCCTCGGAATTCGCGTAAGCACGTGAATATATGGCAGAAAATTTAATGTATTGAGGCCACGTGTGAGCATCTGTCTGGCGACAGTTGATATGCCCGAGGTTCTTGGTTAGGTGAAACGTTGAGGAATCGTGGCCGTTCTTTAATTTCAAATGATCGGTCAGATTCCCTTTGTTTCGGCAGAGAGAATAAGTGAAGGATTACACTGAAATAAGACAAAAGTCAGTATTACCTCGCTTCGAAATAATAAGTGTAATCGGAAGGATTACTGGAATAACTCAGTATTGACCTCGCATCCGAAATAATAAATGTTATCGGATAGATTACTGGAATAAATCGAGGTCAGTATTGACCACGCATCCGGGATAATAAGTTTAAATCCGGAGTTGCATGAATAATTCAAGGTCAGTATTCACCTCGCACTTGGTATAATGATTGTAATCGGAATTACTGCGGGAACATAAATAATAACAAAAAGAGTGAGAAAGTACACCAACTTCTATTATAAATGTTTCAATATAAAAATAAAAAAAAATAAAAAAAGGGGGGCAACAACAAAAAGGAAATATAATATTAGCCGACATAAGGCCTTAGTCTTGGGCATCTTCATCCGGGGTCGCCACATTATCAGCCTCGGCATCTTCCTCCATGGCAGCAACCTTATCCACCAGCTCCACAGGGCCTGCCCCGGTATATGGACGAAGTGCCTCGTCAAATGGGACTGTATACCACGGTTGCCCGTCACGGCGTACCTTTAAAGGTTGCCAAGTCGCTGGCATCTCGTTGGCAGGCAGTCTTTCCATTACGTCGATAGGATCTAGGTGGACAGAGGCGCCAGTTTTCGTAATATCCATCTGCGCTATATTAATGGTATGCGAGACGGCGAACTCCGTAAACGGCATTAAGTCCGTTAAAAAATCCGGAGAATTCGGGTACATATACCTAAGTTCTTCCGAGAACTGCTGCAGCACTGCCCTACCCTCGTCGGAAGGAAGGTAGGCACGGTAGCCTTCTTGCCAAGCCCGAGCTTTTTCTACCTCAAAGGCTGCTCTCTCGCGAGCAAAGGCAGCCCTCTCTTGTTCAAGAGCTGTCGCTTGCTCTGCGGCATGCTTCTCCGAGATCACGATCTGATCCCGAAGAGCCCTCTCTTGCTCCAGCGCGGCGACCTTCGCTCTCTCGAGCTCATCTCGCAGACGAGATATCTTCTGCTGTGAATGGACCGAGGGAAGGCCCCTGTTGGCAAATAGACCAACAAGGTGGCTAAGGGCTGCACAGCCCTGCCTTTGCAGCTCGTCTTCACCAAGTTTCTCCAGCACCTTCTGGTCGTTGGAAGACCGGAAACTGCGGATAAAATCCACCATCTCGTCAGAACCCGGCTTCGGAATAAGCAGCGAGGCCGGAACTGAAATCGTTTTCGGGGAGGGACGAGCAGGTGGCGGAGTATTCTTCTTCGAGCTCGACCGGTTGGAGGCTGACGATTTCTTGGTCAAGGGAACAAGAGCATCTTCGGCAGCCCGTTTACGACGTGAGGACTTGGGTGCGTTAGCCACATCGGCCGTCGAGCTGGGCAGCGCAATAGACACTGTACTCAACCACGCACTAGTTTTCCGATTATGCCACTGCCTTCGAACTCTGTCCTCGTCGAGTGGATAAAATCTTGGAGCAAATGCAGTTCCATACAATGTGCTATGGTTGGTGACGTTATCGGGAACCCTAAATTTAGTAGCCTGCTTTTTCTCTATACAGACGGAGACGAGTTCGACGCTGTCTTTTAGAGAAAGTACCACGTTTCCATTTGGTAATATTGTGAGCGCGTGATAAAGATCGGCGTCTTTCCTCATATCAAACGGAAGCAAACTTAATTGTACGACAATTTTCGACCAAGAATCGGAGATTCCGTACTCATCCATCGTCCATATAGTAATACGTTCATCAAAATCCGAACGATCGACCAGAGAGAGACGATCGTTGAACACTCTCAATCCCGTGACCCGATTTTCGTAGTACGAAATTCGCGTCAATTCACGAGGCAATAGAATCCCGGGAGTGAATTTCTCTTCCGATAAGTCGAGAGTGCGTATCGAAACTACACCGTCGTTATCCACGGAAACCCAATGGCAGAATCCCCTGAAAGAAACCCTATTCGACCAACGTGGCGAGGAAACTAACGGGTCGTCCAAGATTCGCCATTCTTGATCGATCCCGACGGCGAAAATCTTCGCTTGTGAGGGCTTTCCGTTGCCCGGGTCGGTGAATCTCACGATTTTGTAGCTTTTGATTTCGGGAACATAATCAATCGTATACTTATAGCCATAACTCCACTCTGGAAAAACTAAGCTGTTTTCTGCAACTTGAACACATTCTTTACAAAATGGGTTGAAAAAATAAATCTTTTCGTTGACGAGGTTGTTGAGTATAGCTTTCCGCAGCATCAAGAACAGCAGCCCGTTTCCGGTGCCGACGAGGTACAGGGTGGAATTTTTTCCCCTTCCGTAGTATCGATTTTGTCCGGGTATTTTAGGGTTTATGCGGGTCGCGATTAGATCCCCATTTGGGGCTAATTGAAGAAGGGAG
This sequence comes from Erythranthe guttata, assembly GCF_056151865.1. Classification (NCBI taxonomy): domain Eukaryota; kingdom Viridiplantae; phylum Streptophyta; class Magnoliopsida; order Lamiales; family Phrymaceae; genus Erythranthe; species Erythranthe guttata. Next base: position 8,939,673 of record NC_142543.1, on the reverse strand, counting down.
GGGGGATTGACGGTGAAATGTGACTTTTCGGCGAAGACGATGGTGATCGGCGAATTGGCGGCGTAGTTGGCGGAGAAAGACTGGTCAGAGAGGAGATCGTACCACGATGTGCAGACGCATTTGGAGATGCCGACGTTCTTGAATGGGAGTCTGATGAATATTTCTTGTAATAAATCGGTGGGGAAGGAATCCATGGCCGGCGAATCAAGATTCGATTTTTAATTACAGTGGAGCTGCTGTGAGGAGTGTTTGGCGGCGCTTAATTACAGTGAATCAAGATTCGATTTTTAATTGAAAGAGGAAGGGTAACTATTCTATGAGGATCTATCAAAGCGATATCCGCCATCTCGTCTAGACCCTCAAACATGACGTCATCTAAGAGGAGATGGGAGGAATCTGAATCACCTAATAGCAATTCTAGAGAGCTACCTAGGGGGGATGATTCGCTAGATATCATACAAAAGGGTAAAATTATTGAAACAAAGGAATGAGGAATCACCTGAAAGAATGGCTTCCGGTGAAGCTAAGGGATATTCCGGGAAAGGGCGTGTGCGTGCCGTCGGGAAAGATGAAGCAAACGGCGAAGGTTTGCACAAATCAAATATGGGTAGTTGCAGGGATAAGCAGTGTGGGGAAGAAGAGGTTTGCACAACTCAAATATGGGTAGTTGCAGTGATAAGCACTGTAGTTGCAGAGATAAGCAATGTGGGGATGTGGGGAAGAAGAGGTTGCAAAAGAGTGAAAAGGAGCCTAGTTAGAATGTATATATAGAGCAATATTCTCTCTCTTCTCAAACAATGGGAATCTGACCGTTCATTTCAAATTAAAGAACGGCCACGATTCCTCAACGGTTCACATATCGCCGAAATCTCGGGCATATCAACAGTCGCCATACAGAGGCAGACACGTGGACTTACCACATTAAATTTTCTGCCATCAATTCACATGCCTAAGGACAGTCGCCATACAGAGGCAGACACTCTTCTCAAACAATGGGAATCTGACCGTTCATTTCAAATTAAAGAACGGCCACGATTCCTCAACGGTTCTCATATCGCCGAAATCTCGGGCATATCAACAGTCGCCATACAGAGGCAGACACGTGGACTTACCACATCTAATTTTCGTTACATGTTATACTGATTAATTTTTTTTTTCAATATAATTTTTTATTTTTGTTTCTGTTATTGATGAAAATTGGTGTTTGTTGAATATTAGCTCAAGATTATACTTGATCAAGGCTAATCTATTTTGTGAGTTTTCTAGACGGGCTTCTGTATCCGATTAACTCTCTCGCTTAGTTTCTGTGATTAAGAAATCAGGTGCTGATTCTGATGGGAACAAGGGGAATGAAATACGGGGTGCAGAACGAACCGCCTCGGGTTTACTTTCGTTATGCCATTATTTGTGCGCACAATCTGTGCTATATCAGAGCATAACTAGTAGTGAAAATTGTGCAATAACTTCTCCTTCATAATAGTTGCAGGTACTTCAAACTTCAAAGCAATGGAACAAGAACAAGGAATGGCAGCCAAAAATGGTGTCTGAATCCGTAAAGTATTACGCAGTTAAATGTGCCGAATGTTCAAATTAATGGAAGCTCATTCCATCAAAGCATAAATACAAGAAAAAAACGGAGAATTGAAACAGCTCGTAAATTTCGTAATTTTGACCTTACCTCAGCGGTAACAGTAATTTACCCTTAAAAATAGTGGTGTGCACCTGAGAAGTTATATAAATTCAACTAGGTTATTGTTAACCAAGCCAATTTAGTAACGAAATGTAAGCACTTCTAAAATCAATTATGTTAACCACCATTAAAAAAAAGTTAATAATAAATAAATAAAAACAAATCAACGAAAACGTGTTAAATTATTAATTCAATAATTGGCTAAATTAATAGAATTTCCCTAGTTCCGACTCTATTAACTTGTAAAGATTTAACTGTATGTTGACCAAGTTATTTACAAAAATAGAAAACTAATAGTGTTAGACCGGTTTTTTTAGAAAAGAAAAAGGGGCTTGCTATTATTCGTGCGGTTTTTACCACTCGCAGTTCAAAATAATTCATTTTTTTTCTTTTTCAAATCTTATCCAAATCTTCTCTCAAACACTCTCAACCTTTTATTCTTGAAAATTTTCAATTTTAGTAATTTTTCGACCAATATCAATTAGAGCAGAAGTATTATCGACATGGATGACAACGGCTTCGATTTTGAGGTGAAAATACACGTTTTTTGTTCATTTCCAACGTTTTTAGGGATTTCGTGTTATAACACACGAAATATATGCTTTCATTTCGTGTAATACTATACGAAATATGTCTTTAAATCGTTAGTTGTTTGTTTCGTAGACAATCACACGAAATGGAAGCTTACATTTCGTGGTAAAACCTACGAAATGGAAGCTATTATTTCGTGTGTGTTTACACGAAATGTAGGTTACATTTCGTATGTTTTTCTACGAAATCCCTTAAATATTGTCTTTTAATTTTAAATATTTATGCAGGAAGTAAGAGAACAATCTCACGATCATAGTCACTTCTTTGAACGTGGTATTGTGTGTGATAGTAGAGAAACGTTAATCATGTGGGCAAAAGACACAACAATTAGTCATAATCATCGACTGATTAATCATTGTAAATCAGAAAAACATCATGTTTTAACGTGTGCAAAATATCAATCTCGACGACACGTACTATTGAAGAAACGTTCTTGTCCGTTCAGGTTAATTGGCAAAAAATCAACGGAGGATGGATTATGGCGATTGAGTGTGAGTAATGGTAATCATAACCATCTGCCGGATATTTGAAAGTTTAACTTATGTTTAAATTTATATTTGTTTTAATTTTGCATTCAAACTTATGTTTTGGAATATTTAAATTTGTAGCGTTGTGTTTTGCATTTTATATGTTTAACCTATGTTTTTGGAATGTATTAAATTTGTAAGATTGTTTGTAAGGTTGTTTAAATATGTACTTTAATTGCTTCAGTTGTACGTAGTTTCTAAATTCAAATAATAAAACTAGTGAATTAAAATACAAAACAACAAACTAGTAAATTAAATAGTTCGTAATAATAATAAACAAAATTAGTAAAATAATTAGTTCCTAATTAAAAATAAAAACAAATTATTAAATTAAATAATTCCTAACAATAATAAAAATGCATAGTCCTAATAATAATAAAAATAAACTTTAAAATTAAATAGTTCATAAAAATATATAACTGGCAAAAAAAACCGATAAACTACCGCCTCGCTCTCCTCGGCGGCTGTACCTCATGATCGTCGTTGTCATCGTCGTCGTCGTTGTCGTTGTCACGGTCGATGCCAAGATATCGGGCGGCGGGCTGCATAATATCTCCAACAATTGAGTATCTAGGCCCTGTAAATAACATCGGGCTAGGGGATACAAACCGGTCATCCGCAGAAAATGCTTGTCTACGGATACATCTACGTCTTCTAGGGCATCTACTATCTTCTCGTAGTTGAATTGGTTCAGGGAGTTGATACGGGACTCCACTCGTCCAACCGGACGTTCCTGCAATCATTTATTTAGAAAACATATTAATGAATCAACTATAAAAATATTTTAATAGAAGATACAAAAATTATAATATTAAAATTAAAACAAGTAATTAACTTACTTCTCCCCTCCAAATATATGCTGCTACGTGCGACTTGAAACTCGGTATCAAAGACGGATCCCGCGGGCCACCGGGAAATGGACCATCTAGCACATCCGGATTGACTCGAGTATGAGGTCGACCTCCACGGCCCCGTCCTCGGCCTCCACGACCTCTACGACCTCCACGAGCTACAACTTCAGTCTCGTGAACGGGGTCCACATCTTCCTCCTCCTCCATAGCACGAGAAGACCCAACATCGGGATGTGGAACTGATGATCTGGCTTCACCAGCTCTCTCAGCCTCTCGCCTACGTCGTGTAGACATAGTCATGCGCTCGCGCTCTTGATGTTCAACCTCTTCACGAACTGCTGGCATAATTGCACTTGATTTCCCTTTGCCTGCCATCTGTTAAATAAAACACTATTAACATCAGTCTAAATAATAATAATAAATAAAATAAATCTTTAAAAAAAAAAATGAACCGTGCTATTTCACTGTCACTTCGTGGACAAACACACGAAATTAGTGCCTTTATTTCGTGTAAGAACACACGAAATACAAGCACTAATTTCGTGTGTTTGTCCACGAAATGACAGTGAAACAGCCAAAGTACATACGTTTCGTGTACAATTACACGAAACAAAAGTTTACATTTCGTGAGATTTCTCACGAAATGTAAGCTTTTGTTTCGTGTAATTGTACACGAAACGTAAGAAAAACAAACAAATACGTCTATTTCGTGTAGAAACTCACGAAATTAGCCCCTTAATTTCGTGAGTTTCTACACGAAATGTAAGTTTATTTCCGAAAACTTTCGAACATAATCAAAATACTCAAAACGTATAGATTTTCGACGAAATTTGTTAATAAACTACTACTATAAAAACATTGGGTCAATGATTTCGAGTTCGAATTTTACCTTAAATCGTTGTTGAATTGCTCGTTTAATCCGAAAGAACTCGAAGAACCTTGGATAGGGTTTGAGAGAATTTTGAATTTTCTTAAGAAAAGTTACAAATGAAATAAAGTCGCACTGCAAGCCGGTAAAAGTTGTTCTATGAATAGCATTTCAGAAAAGAAAATTATAAGTGTTAGACCGGGTCAGTTTTAGAAAGCGCTCGGGTCAGTTTTAGAAAGCGCTTGGCACGTAGAGTCAGTACAGTCAAATTAAACCCTCAATAGATTAAGGGGTAATATGCTAGGAGTCCCTCAAACTAAACCTAATTTGAACTAAATGACAAGTTCAAATTCATTCTTTTAATTAAATCCTTAATTTAAAATAATATATGAGGCACATCCCTAATATTTTTTATATCCCAATCTTGCCCTTATACCCTAAATTCTCTAACCTACATATTGTACCTTTTTTTTTATTTTGTTCCTTCAACCAGAAATGCACCCAGTGGGGGTCTGTTGGCACCGGATTTCCACGAAGGAAGAAATCCGCCTCACTTGGGAAGTAAAGATTGGCTAAAGATTTGTTCCCATGTTTATTTTGGAAATTTAGAGTCCTACCTTTGTAATACTTTAGGACTTAGATTTATTTCCTAGTACTTTATTCTTGTTAGGAATCTTTTATGGTTATCTAGATTAGAACTAGATATTGACTAGGATTCTGTTTCCTAGTTATTCGATTCCTTTGGAAGACAGGTCTTTGGAGGCCCATCTCACGCCTATATAAGGCTCCTCACCTCACAAAGACCGTGACACTTTTTTGGGAGAAAAATCACTTCGTTGCTTTGAAGAATCGCTAAAACGTTCTGCTGAACAGAAATGTGCCATCGTTGGATGTGTCACCATATACAGATTGGCTGTATAGATCTCTTGGGAGATCAACCGCGTCACTGAAGGGAGTTCAGGCCAGAAAGGAGTTCTAGGCACGCGGTGTGGAGCTGCTGTTGGAAGAAACACGAAGTTCGAGTTGTGTACAAGAACGGCATATTACATAAAGAGGGAGTCTTTAGTGTTTTTAATAAGTCCTATTAATGTACACTGTAAATCTGAACTAGTGAAATCGTGTTTGCAGATCCACGTGGATGTAGGGCACAATTGTGTCTGAACCACATTAATTCTTGTGTTTTGTTTATTTACTTTAAGTAGAGTATAACTGTGACAACACAAGATTTATAGTTGTAACTGAATACTGTTTCTACAACTTAACTGTTACAACTTAGATCAACTGATTTCTATAGGCATATAAATCAACAATTGGCATCAAGAGCCTCTCACTAGATATACATAGTGTGTGATTTTGGGAATTTGATTTATTTGCCATTTATTATTCGTAGGTACTATGAGTTCTCATATGGAAGGAGGTTCCACGACTCGCCCACCACTACTCACGGGAACCAACTACTCCTATTGGAAGACTAAGATGAAGATGTTCATAAAATCAATGGATGAAGATGCATGGCGAACAGTGTTAACTGGATGGAAGCGACCCGTTGCCACAGATGAGAAAGGGATTGAAACTGAGAAGCATGAGAAAGACTGGAGCAAAGCCGAACAAATTGCAGCAAACATGAATTCCAAGGCCTTGAATGCTATATTCAATGGAATTGATATCAATCAATTCAAGATAATCTCTGCGTGTGAGTGTGCTAAAGAAGCATGGGAGAAACTCCAAACAACATACGAGGGAACTGCTTCAGTCAGACTGTCCAAACTTCAAATGCTTGCCACCCGGTTTGAGGATCTTCGTATGGAAGAAAATGAGACCGTGAGCGAATTCAACTCCAAATTATGTGACATATCAAACGAAGCTCATGGCCTTGGTGAAACTTATCCTGAAGTTAAACTTGTACGAAAAGTGCTCAGATCCATGCCAGACAGATTCGCGTACAAGATCACTGCCATAGAGGAAGCAAGTGATGTGGACTCATTGCGACTTGAGGACCTGATTGGAAATCTACAAACTTTTGAAAACAAATTGAACATCAGCAGAATGGACAAGGAAAGGAAAATCGCCCTGCAGTCTGTATCGGACACCACAACATCTGTGCCTACTGCTCCTATGTCAGCACTTGAAGTCAAGCTCACAAAATCCATGTCCTTAATAGCAAAAAATTTCGGAAGATTCATCAAGAAAAATGGACATCCTACAAACTCTGAGAGAAAACCCAGGACATCTACAGATAAGCCAGAAGTCAAGAAGGGAATTCGATGTAGAGAATGTCATGGTTATGGTCATATCCAAGCAGAATGTGCTAACACACTAAAAAAACAAGGAAAATCACTTGCCACAACTTGGAGTGATGACACCTCAGAGTCTGATGATGAAAGTGAAGCTAGTGACGATGATACAAACAATGATTTATGTGGAACTTGCAGAATCACAGAAGCCACACTTGAGGACATCACGTGCACAGAACCGCCACATCTCAGGTATGTCACACAGGAAAATGAAAATTACGAAAATCTAAATATGTCTTTTCTGGCCACAGGGAGTGACGAATCAGAAGGTGAAGGTGAAGAGTCCATCCAACAATTTCAAAAACAATTGGATGATCTCCTGAAGCAATGTCATGAAGTTAGTAATGAAAATAAACTCCTGAAAGAAAGAATCAAAGAACAAGAGGAAGAAAACAAAGGAGTTATCACAAAACTGAATGACATGATTGATGAACTTGAGATGGAGATTGAAGTCTTTGAAGTGGAACAAGACTTTGCACAAAGAGACATCGACAATCTCAAAGATTTGTTGAAATATTGGCAGGACTATGATGGTGAAAGAGCAAAAAGGGTGAGGAAAAATCTTTTTCCAAACGTACATGCTAATGATCACCAAGATGTTTCACCGCCTGTTAGCACAGTGTTTGATGCCTCTGTCAGTAAGTTAAATCGCACTGCATTTCTTCCCTCTAATAGATTAGATGAAATCATAAATGCTCATCCTTCCAATTCCAAAAGAATTGGGTTAGGGTATACTGATGGACAATCTAATGCTAACACTGGGTCAAACCAAAAAATCAGATTTGTCAATTCCACATCTTCTTGTGTGAACAACCAAACCTATCCTACTAAGTTTATTCCTATCTGTCACTTCTGTCACAAAATAGGGCATGTTAGGCCTAAATGCTTTAAACGATGGAAATTGATAAATAAACAGTTAGCATATCAGACATCCAAATCCGCTGCGTGGGTTACTTACTCTCAAAGTAACAACTCTCATAAACAAAGGATGACAAATGATAGTACTAACTGCTGGTCAGCTATTTTATCTTTAAATGCATGTGCTACTAACTCTTGGTATTTTGACAGTGGATGCTCCAAACACATGACAGGTGAAAGGAATTTCTTATCAAATCTGCATAACATGTCTAGTGGACAGGTTACTTTTGGAGATGGAAATAAGGCTTATGTAAGGGGAAAAGGAGACTTAAATGTTGGAGGGTTGCCAAACTTGAACAATGTTCTGTATGTGGAAGGTTTGAAATCAAATCTTCTGAGTGTAAGTCAGTTGTGTGATCTATACGACTCTGTATTGTTCACAAAGCGTAAGTGTGAAGTATTTGATGAAAGCAAAAATTGTGTTCTAACTGGATACAGGTCATCAGACAATTGCTACAAAATTGATCAGATTGACAAATCGGATCATTGTCATCACACTTCTTCTGATCTCACTGATCTCTGGCATCATAAACTAGGTCATTTAAATTTTCATGATCTAATCCGTCTTGTTAATACAGGTTGCGTGAAAGGGATACCCCAACTGAAGACTGACACACCTGAGTCATGTGGTGACTGTCCTCTGGGAAAACAAGTACGGACATCTCACAAGAACACAGATCATGCAGGGACTAGCAGGACCTTGGAACTCATTCACATGGATCTAATGGGACCAATGCAAACCGAGAGCATTGGTGGAAAAAGGTATGTTCTAGTTTGTGTTGATGATTTCTCAAGGTTCACTTGGGTACGCTTCATTAGGGAAAAGTCAGATACCTTTTATGAGTTCAAAACTCTGTGCAAGAAATTGCGAATTGAAAAATTCAGCAATATTGGAAGAATTCGAAGCGATCATGGGAGAGAGTTTGAAAATTCTTCATTCACAAAATTTTGTGATAAACACGGTATCTCCCACGAATTCTCAGCACCAAAGACACCACAGCAGAATGGTGTGGTAGAAAGAAAGAACATAACTCTCCAAGAAATGACTCGCGTAATGCTCATCTCAGCAAGAGTGGCCACAAAGTTCTGGGCTGAAGCTATGAGCACTGCCTGCTACACCATAAACCGTGTACACCTCAGACCAGGTACCAAGAAAACTCCATATGAAGTATGGAAAGGTAAGAAGCCTAACTTAAGTTACTTTCATGTCTTTGGGTGTGAATGTTACATCCTGAACGATAGAGAACAACTCGGTAAGTTCTCTGCAAGAGGAGACAAAGGTACCTTTCTTGGTTACTCTTTAAACAGCAGGGCATATCGCGTTTATAATGAACGTACAATGACTGTTATGGAATCCATTAATGTAACATTTAACGAAGTTTTATCTGCAGAAATGGATGAGGAAGACGCTAATCCTGGAAAAACCATTGTACCAGTACAAACGCCAGGCGTCAGCACAGAGGAAGTGACGGCAGTGAAGGAAAGCACAGAAGGCGTGCCAACAGCGAAGGAAAGCACAGAAGAAAGAAAAAGACCATCAAAACGAGTTGTAAAAAATCATCCTTCTGAACAGGTGATAGGAGAATTTGATGAAGGTATGAAAACTCGAAATAAGCCCAAAGTTGATTACCAAGAAATGGTCAGGTATGTTTGCTATACTTCTACTATAGAACCAAAAAACATCAAAGAAGCAATTCTTGATGAGTATTGGGTACAAGCTATGCAAGAGGAACTTGAGCAGTTCACTCGACATGAAGTGTGGGAACTTGTTCCACGACCCGACCAGGTAAACGTTATAGGTACAAAATGGGTGTTCAAAAACAAAACGGACGAACTTGGTAATATAACTCGCAACAAAGCTCGTCTTGTTGCTCAAGGGTACACCCAAATTGAAGGAGTAGATTTTGACGAAACATTCGCTCCGGTAGCTCGTCTTGAGTCAATACGTCTTTTACTCTCAATTGCTTGTGCTTTAAAGTTTAAACTCTTCCAAATGGATGTAAAAAGTGCGTTTTTAAATGGTCTCTTAAATGAAGAAGTGTATGTCGAACAACCAAAAGGTTTTCAAGATCCACTCAAACCTCAACATGTCTATAAACTTAAAAAGGCCCTATACGGTCTCAAACAAGCCCCTAGGGCTTGGTATGAGCGACTTACGACCTTTCTAGTTGAAAAAGGATATAGAAGAGGTGGGGTAGATAAAACACTATTTGTCAAAAATTTTAAAAACGAAATCCTTTTGGCTCAAATCTATGTGGCCGATATTGTTTTTGGGTCTACTTCTGACCACAAGAAAGATGAGTTTATCTCTCAAATGTCAAACGAATTTGAAATGAGTATGGTTGGAGAGCTAACTTACTTTCTTGGCTTGCAGGTAAAGCAGATGAATGATGGAATTTTCATCACACAAAGCAAGTATGCCAAAAATCTGGTAAGTAAATTTGGGTTAGATAATGCAAAACCTCTAAAAACTCCGATGAGTCCTACTGAAAAGTTGGGACGCGACTGTGAGGGCACAGACGTGGATCCCACATTATACAGGAGTATGATTGGAAGTTTACTTTATCTTACTGCCAGTAGACCCGACATCTGTTTCAGTGTAGGAGTATGTGCTAGGTACCAATCAAATCCTAAAGAAAGTCACTTAAGTGCAGTCAAACGCATCATACGATACGTGAGTGGAACTCTTGAACTAGGAATATGGTACTCCAAAGATACTAATACTTGGCTTGCAGGATACAGTGATGCTGACTGGGCAGGAGATGTGGATGACAGAAAAAGTACTACTGGAGGCTGTTTCTACATGGGAAACAACCTAGTATCTTGGTACAGTAAGAAACAAAACTGCATCTCTTTATCAACAGCTGAATCTGAGTACATAGCTGCAGGTAGTTGTTGCACTCAACTTCTTTGGATGCAACATATGTTGAATGACTATGGCTTTCATGAAAAACTCCTTCATATATTCTGCGATAATGAAAGTGCCATAAATATCTCAAAAAATCCTGTCCAGCATTCTAGAACCAAACACATAGATCTTCGACACCATTTCATCAGACAATTAGTTGAGCAGAAACGTGTGACTATAGAGTATGTGTCCACAGACAATCAATTAGCTGATATTTTTACAAAGCCCCTCGATTTCCTTAGGTTTGATTCCTTGCGTAAAGCGCTTGGGATTTGCCATGTGCAAAACTGAATTTTCTATGATACGTGCAATTAAAGTTTGTGTCCGGATTGCACTTGAATTTTTTAATCGGACATTATATGTGTCACCTACAAATGTGACATCACTGTTTTTGGACTAGGAATGATTGGAAGTTCATTTTGACTAATTGTTTGTGTGTTAGTTTTGGTGAATTAATTTTTGTTTCCACAGATAACCATGATAGAAGTGTGTTGCCCCCTCTATCGGGAGTGATCAATGACTATGACCTCATTCATCTCAAAGATCATACCTCTATTGGGAGAATTATGCTATCGCATATGCATCTCTGACTTCTATTTAAAAGCTATGTGGATTCTTAAGGAAGTTGCCCTCCTAATGTTTGCTTGAACATCATATCAACAAAAAAAAGGGAGGAGAAGAAAAATTAGTTCGAACTCAAAAAAAAAAAAAAAAAAAAAAAAAAAAAAAGAGGGGTTGGGATGATATTCAAGCATATATTAGGAAATTCTCCTTGAAGTCCACGATCGAATTGCTGTGCTAATCGCATATGCATTCATAACCCTTAAAATTTACCTAAATTATGGTTTCTTGAGTATGGTCATGGGGTTATAGTTATATCGTGCATCCAAGAGTTTGCTAGGTGGCCTTCTATTGTGATTCTCTTTAAGATTATCTAATTAATTCATGAAAACCAAGCCCTCAACTTTTAATCTTGTGATCTTCTTGATTTTCTTTTCCTTAAAAAGTTTTTTTTTCCTTTTAAATTTTTTTTTAAATCTTTGGGCTTTGTGAATTTTTGGCTCTAGTTGTCTCTGGCCACGTGGCTATAAGCCATGTCATCTGCCTTCTTTATTTTTTGATGTTTCGTGTGGAGAATATCTTGCTTGTTATTGGTGGCGGATTTTGTGGGATCTTATTCTGATTTGAAAATATCCAGTATCCGAAGAGTCCTCTCTTTTTCTGCCTATTTTCTCGGTCCCTGTGCTTTAAATATCCGCCTCTTTTAGGGTTTGCTTCTCACACTTTATTCTTTCTCTTCTTTTCTTCCGCCGTTCCTTTTCTATTTTCTTGTTTTTCTCTGTATTCACTATTCACCATGGGCAAGAATCGATCTGCTGAGGGCTCCAAGAAACGACGCCACACTCCATCTGCATCGCCTGCTGAGAAGAAGTCCAGAAAATCTTCAAAGAAAGTCCGCCCTACTGTTATGGAAATCTCTCCTGTTCCCGTCACCACAGATCTGGACCCCGTCCCTTCTCCTGTGGCTTCACCATCACCAAGTCTCAAGACAAGTGATGTGCCTGACCCTGTCGACACCGGCGTGGCTGTTCTTGACGGTGATAGCCTTTCTGGAACTCCACAAGATGATCTGCCCTCAGATCCAGAGGTTGCCCCCCGCAGTGTTGAGTTTCCTGTTCAACTCCGCCGCTCCAATCGAAAACACGAAGGCCCATCTGCCTCCTCTCCTGCCTTCGTGTCTGAAGGTCAACAATCCTCTTCTTCTGAGCCTATTCCTGAGGATGACCCTTTGCGTTCTGAATCCTCTGATTCATCTGTGGGCTCTCAACTCTCTGCTGGTAACTGTTTCTCTCCTCTCTTCTATTCCGCTCTTGCTAAAGAAAATTGGGATAGTATGAGTAAGCGTGCCTGCTCTCCTGAGCGTGTTTTGTCTAGGTCTGTCTTACCTTTGTCTGGGATTTTCCGTCTTCTAAAAACTCAAGGGTTGCTTGGCACTATTGTGAGTGCACAACCTTTTGAACGATCTGTTATTGTTGAGTTCTATGCCAATCTTTCTGATCGCTTTTCTGTTGTGGGGTCTCGTGGGTATGGGAAAGTGTATGTGAGGGGGTCTTTCTATTCTGTGACACCTGCCTTGATTAATGAGTTTTATAAATGTCCAAACGAGGTTTCTTCCAAACCCTCTGTTTCCAAAGACACTCTGGCCTCTGTCCTCACTGCCAAAGTTCTGAAAAAATGGCCTGGTCCAAAGTCGGCTTTTCATGTGTCTAAGCTGACTCAGCTGTACTCAGTCCTCTTTAAAATAGGCATTTCCAACTGGTTTCCCACTACTCACAATGCTACTCTCAATCCCACCCAAGCTGAGTTTTTATGGTGCATCACTCACGACTTCAAGATCAATATTGGTGAATTAATTTTCACTCAGATTGGTGCCTTAGCCAATTCCCGCACCGAGCGTGAGCATCTGCCGTTTCCTTCTCTGATCTACCAGCTTCTGATCAAACAAGGCCTGCCCACTCGTGATGCCACTCTACTAGACCCTCCTGGCCGTCCAATCACTATCCACGGTAAGGTCCTTTCTGAACATTTTGCTGATCTGCCTCCTGTCGATCCTACTGTTGTTCAGACGGTCCCACGTGTGAAGAAGGCTCCTATAGTGGCTGCCTCTGTTCCCATTGTAGCTGCCTCTATTCCGCCGCCAGTTGATGTGGTCACCAAGGATGAGCTCACTCGTTTTCAGGAGTCTATCCAGGCTCAGCTAGCTCAAGGGTTTGCCTCTATTCAAGATCAGCTGCTTAGGACTTTGGCACATTCTGGTCAGAAAGGGGGAGTAGCAACAACTCCAACTCCTGCGGCTTCCACCAAGACCAAAGATAAAGGCAAAAAGCAGGCATCCCTCCTCACTCCTCCACAGCCCAGCTCTCGTGATGATGATAGTTACTAAAGCAGAGAATTGTGTTTCTCGTTTTTATGTTTTTTTTCTTAAAAACTATCTGCTATTACTTTTGGTCTGTAATAGCTTAGTATTGTTTTCCTTTTGCATCTCTGACTCTATGTGTTATCTCTTTATGTGTTATCTCTTTATCTGCATTGATAACTGTTTTTGAGTTAATTTTGGAGTGATTATATATCTCTCTCTTATTTGTCTCACTGCAGGAAATACTTAAGTAGCACTGCTATTGTGCTAACAGTATGTGATATTATGTGCTAACAGTCTGTGATGCAGGGGGAGTGCTAACAGTCTGTGATGCAGGGGGAGTTCTCGGTAAACATGGGTTCTGACCAAATCTATGCCAAAGGGGGAGATTGTTGGCACCGGATTTCCACGAAGGAAGAAATCCGCCTCACTTGGGAAGTAAAGATTGGCTAAAGATTTGTTCCCATGTTTATTTTGGAAATTTAGAGTCCTACCTTTGTAATACTTTAGGACTTATATTTATTTCCTAGTACTTTATTCTTGTTAGGAATCTTTTATGGTTATCTAGATTAGAACTAGATATTGACTAGGATTCTGTTTCCTAGTTATTCGATTCCTTTGGAAGACAGGTCTTTGGAGGCCCATCTCACGCCTATATAAGGCTCCTCACCTCACAAAGACCGTGACACTTTTTTGGGAGAAAAATCACTCCGTTGCTTTGAAGAATCGCTGAAACGTTCTGCTGAACAGAACTGTGCCATCGTTGGATGTGTCAACATATACAGATTGGCTGTATAGATCTCTTGGGAGATCAACCGCGTCACTGAAGGGAGTTCAGGCCAGAAAGGAGTTCTAGGCACGCGGTGTGGAGCTGCTGTTGGAAGAAACACGAAGTTCGAGTTGTGTACAAGAACGGCATATTACATAAAGAGGGAGTCTTTAGTGTTTTTAATAAGTCCTATTAATGTACACTGTAAATCTGAACTAGTGAAATCGTGTTTACAGGTCCACGTGGATGTAGGGCACAATTGTGTCTGAACCACATTAATTCTTGTGTTTTGTTTATTTACTTTAAGTAGAGTATAACTGTGACAACACAAGATTTATAGTTGTAACTGAATACTGTTTCTACAACTTAACTGTTACAACTTAGATCAACTGATTTCTATAGGCATATAAATCAACAGGGTCAATTTGTAATTTCTGGAAATCCACCTCCCTGGCTGAAATAGTTTTTAAAATTGAAGAAACAACCCTATCTTTACTCCATCTTCCCAGCCGCTCCACCCAAATTGCAAATTTAACCCCAAAGTGGATATCTCTTGCAATATCCGAAATATTCGCCACCAACGCAGTATGCTTCTACTCCTCCGCGATTATATCAACTATAATCGCGTGTGATTCATTTACGAAAATTCGTAATGCCGAGTTTAAATTTTTATGATTTAGAACTCAAATCTTACAATTCAATTCGTTCATACCTAAGTCGATTCAAAAGTAAAAGTAAATCTTAAATATCAACAAAACGATTACATTTTACGATTTAAGATTTAACAACTTTAATTTATTATATTTTTTTTAATAAACTTATGATAACTACTGATTTAGGCCATGTATTATATACCCTTTTTAATATCAGTTCTTCAACTGGAAATGCCCCCCAAGTGGAGGTCAATATGTAATTTCCGAAAATCCACCTCTCTGGCTAAAACAATTATGAAAATTGCATAATTACCCCTATACTTACTCCATCTTCCTAGCCGCTCCACCCAAATTGCAAATTTGACCCCTAAGTGGATTTCTCTTTCACCATCCAAAATATCCGCCACATTTATGAAAATTCGTAATACCGAGCACAAAATCTTATGATTTACGATTCAAATCTTACGATTCAATTCAGTCATATCTGTGTCGATTGAAATGTTAAAATATATCTTAAATATCACTTAATCGGTCAAATTTTACGATTTTTAATCCCTATATTATTATACTTTTTTAATATTGTTCCTTAAACCAGAAATGCACCCCAGTGGGGGTCAATTTGTCATTTCTGAAAATTTACCTCGCTGACTAACACAGTTTTAAAAATTGCAGAATCACCCCTATACTTACTCCATCTTCCCACCCGCTCCACCCAAATTGCAAATTTAACCCCAAAGTGTATCTCTCTTGCAATATCCGACACCAACCCAGTATGCTTTGACTCCTCCTCATCTATAATCGTGTGTGACTTATTTACGAAAATTCGCAATACCAAGTTTAAAATCTTATGATTTAAGATTCAATTCGTTCATACCCAAGTCGATTCAAAAGTTAAAATAAATCTTAAATATCAACAAAACAATAAAATTTTACAATTTACGATTTAAGAAAACTTTAGTTTATTATATTATTTATAATAAACTTGCGATAATTACAGTTTTGGTCCCTATATTATGTACAGTTTTTAATATCGGTCCTTAAATCGGAAATGCCCCCAAGTGGAGCTCAATTTGTAATTTCCGAAAATCCACCTCTTTGGCTGAAACAGTTCTGAAAATTACAGAAGCACCCCTATACTTACTCCATCTTCCTAGCCGTTCCACCCAAATTGCAAATTTGACCGCAAAGTGGATCTCTCTTTCATTATCCAAAATATCCGCCACAATTACGAAAATTAGCAATATCGAGCACAAAATCTTATGATTTACGATTCAAATCTTACGATTTAATTCAGTCATATCTGTGTCGATTGAAATGTTAAAATAAATCTTCTATATCAATTAATCGGTCAAATTTTACGATTTTTGATCCTTATTTTATTATACTTTTTTTTTTTTTTGTTATTTGGTTCCTTAAACCAGAAATGCACCCTAGTGGGGGTCAATTCGTAATTTCTGGAAATCCACCTTGCCGACTTAAACAGTTTTGAAAATTGCAGAATCACCTGTATACTTGCTCCATCTTCCCACCAGCTCCACCCAAAATTGCAAATTTTAACCCCAGTGTGGATCTCTCTTGCAATATCCGAAATATCCGACACCAACGCAGTATGCTTTGACTCCTCCTCATCTATAATCGCGTGTGACTCATTTATGAAAATTCGCAATACCAAGTTTAAAATCTTATGATTTAAGATTCAATTCGTTCATACCTAAGTCGATTCAAATGTTAGAATAAATATTAAATATCAACAAAACAATCAAATTTTACAATTTACGATTTAAGAAAACTTTAGTTTATTATATTATTTATATCATTGGCGAAAATTCGCATTACCGAGTTTAGAATCTTATGGTTTACGATTCAAATCTTATGATTCAATCCGTTTATACCTAAGTCGATTCAAAAGTTAAAATAAATCTTAATTGTCAACAAGACGATCAAATTGTACAATTTACAATTGAAGACAACTTTAATTTATTATATTATTTATAATAAAATTGCGATAATTACAGATTTGGTTCATATATTATAGATGAATTTTAATTTTGGTCTTTCAACCGGAAGTGCCCCCAAGTGGAGGTCAATTTGTAATTTCCGAAAATCCACCTCCCTTGTTGAAATAGTTGTGAAGATTGCACAATCAACCCTATACTTACTCTATCTACCTAAATGATCCACCCAAATTGCAAATTTGACCCTAAAAAGTGGATCTCTCTCTCACTATCCAAAATATCCGCCACATTTACGAAAATTCGCAATAACGAGCATACAATCTTATGATTTACGATTCAAATCTTACGATTCAATTCATTCTTATCTATGTCGATTCAAATGTTAAAATAAATCTTAAATATAAACTAATGGATCAAATTTTACGATTTTTGGTCCATATATTACATACATTTTTTTTAAATTTGGTCCTTAAACAAGAAATGTACCCCAAGTGGGGGTCAATTTGTAATTTCTGGAAATCCACTTCCTTGACTGAATCAGTTTTGAAAGTTGTAGAATCACCGTTATATATACTTACTCCATCTTCCTAGTCGTTCCACCCAAATAGCAAATTTAACACCAAAGTGGATCTCTCTTGCAATATCCGAAATATCCGCCTCCAACGCAGTATGCTTCGACTCCTCAACTAATATCGCGTGTCACTCATTTACGAAAATTCGCAAAGCCGAGTTTAAAATCTTATGATTCACGATTCAATTCTTACGAATCAATTATTCATGCCTAAGTCAATTCAAATGTTAAAATAAATCTTAAATATCGACAAAACGATCAAATTTTACGATTTACGATTTAAGAAAACAATAATTTATTATATTATTTATAATTAACGTGATATAATTACTATTTTGGTCCCTAACCCAAATTGCAAATTTGACCCCAAAGTGGATCTCTCTTTAAATATCCAAAATATCCGCCACATTTATTATCACAAGTTTATCATAAATAATATAATAACTTAAAGTTTTCCTAAATCGTTAATCGTAAAATTTGATCGATTTGTTGATATTTAAGAAAACAAATCCACCTCCCCGTCCGACAAAGTTTTGAAAATTGCATAATCACCTCTATACTTACTCCATCTTCCCAGCCGCGCTACCCAAATTGCAAATTTAACTCCAAAGTGGATCTCTCTTGCAATATTTGAAACATCCGCCACCAACGCAGTATGCTTCGACTCCTCAGCTATAATCGTGTGTGACTCATTTACGAAAATTCGCAATACCGAATTTTAAATCTTATGATTTACGATTCAAATCTTACGATTCAATTCATTCATACCTAAGTCGATTCAAAAGTTAAAATAAATCTTAAATATCAACAAATTTTACGATTTACGATTTAGGAAAACTTTAATTTATTATATTATTTATAATAAACTTGTGATAATTACAGTTTTTGTCTCTATATTATATACCATTTTTAATTTAATAATACACCATTTTTCTATTTAGTCCTTAAACCGGAAATGCCCCCAAGTGGGGGTCAATCTGTGATTTCTGGAAATCCATCTCCCTGACTGAAACAGTTTGAAAATTGCAGAATTACCCCTATACTTACTCCATCTTCCCAGTCGCACTACCCAAATTGCAAATTTGTCCCCAAATTAGATCTCTCTTGCAATATTCGAAATATATGTCACCAACGCAGTATGCATTGACTCCTCCTCGGTTATAATCGTGTGTGACTCGTTTACGAAAATTCGCAATACCGAGTATAAAATCAAATGATTTACGATTCAAAACTTGATTCAATTCATTCATGCCTAAGTCGATTCAAAAGTTAAAATAAGTCTTAAATATCAGCAAATGGATCAAATTTGACGATTTAGGAAAACTTTAATTCATTATATAATTTATAATAAACTTGTGATAATTACGGTTTTTGTCCCCATGTTATATACAATTTTTTATTTTGGTCCTTAAACCGGAAATGCCCCCAAGTGGAGGTCAATTTGTAATTTCTGAAAATCCACCTCCCTGGCTCAAACAGTTCTGAAAATTGCAGAATCACCCTTATACTTTGATGCAGAGGTGGCGGAGTCGGAATTCTAGTTTGATTAGGATTTGAATTCCGCAAGTTGGGTTGTTTCCAACTTTCGGTATTCTATTAGGTTTAGGAGTTATTTTATTTTTATTTTTGGTAATTTTCTCGTTTTCCTAGTTTGATTAGGTTTTTCCTTTTTTTTTGGTAATTTTCTCGTTTTCCTAGTTTGATTAGGTTTTTCGTTTTTTTTAGTATAAATAGTTGCTCTAGGATTTATTTTTCAGCATCTTCATTATTAATAAAAATTTCTGAGTTTTCTCTCAATTATCTGGTGGGTTCCAGAGTTATCGTGTTCTATAGGATTAATTCGTAGAAATTAATTCTTTCTGTGCTTCCGTTCTGCGTCAGTTGGCATCAGTAGCGAGGTTTTTCCTGGTTAGATGGCGAAAGGTGCGAAACAAGGAGACGACAACCGCGATGGCGATGACCTCGAGGTTGATAACATTCAGGCAGCAGTCAAGCTCGCTCGAGAAGAATCTCGACAGACTATAGAGGAATTTCGAGTAGAGATTCGAGGTGAGCTGCAACAACTTCGGGAGTTGCTACAGGGAATTGCCCTCAATGGCAACAACAGGAGGGGCGAACCTAATATAGCGCGCGCTGGGGAATTAGCCCGAGGTGCACATGTTAGGAATCAGATTCATAACCAACCATATCTTCACCCGGACAGTGACGAAGACTTGGATGAGAACGACAGAGCAATAGCCGACGGAAATCAACCTAGGCAGGGACAAAGGCAGTACGACGATTATCCGACAAGGGCTGAGATTCCACCTTTCCATGGAAACCTCTCCATAGAGGATTTTCTGGATTGGGTGGTCGAAGTGGAGAGTGCTTTTGATGTGATGAACACCCCACCCGAGAGGATGGTCAAGATGGTTGCGTACAAGTTGAAAAGTGGTGCGGCTGTATGGTGGGACCAGTTGCAGCGATCACGGACTCGACAAGGGAAGGGCCCAGTGCAGTCTTGGAGGAGGATGAAGGGGCTTCTTCACAATCGATTCCTACCGGCCGACTATGAACAACACTTATACAATTTATACCATAATTGTTCGCAAGGTAGTAGATCTATACACGAATACACCACAGAATTCCTGAAGCTGGCAGATCGAAATAATTTAAGGGAGTCGGAGAACCAGCAAGTGGCCAGGTATTTGAACGGGTTGAAAGCTAATATCCGTGACCGAATAGGTTTGCAGCCAGTTTATACCATCCAGGATGCGCAGAGTATGGCATTGCGAGCAGAAGAATTTGAGCGACGGAACAACGTGAATAATTATCGTAGACCGCCAAATTATGCACCACTGCCGGTTGATAGGGGTAAGTTCGTATCCCAAAACCCTAATCCTGTTGCCCCGCCAACACGGGCACCACAGATCCAGACGAGAGCCGGTGCCGGTAGTTCGAGCACGCCCGTTCAGCCTCGAACAAACAATCCTTATGCGAGACCAGTCCCTGGAAACTGTTTTAGATGTCACAAACCTGGGCACCGCTCTAACGAGTGCCCTGAGAGAAGACCCGTGAACTTAGTAGGTGGGTCGGAGCAGAGAGGCGAGAGTGATCAAGAAGGTTATGATGAAGACGTTTTTCAAGAAGAAGAGGATACGGCAGAATATCATAGTCAGGAGAATGGAGAGCAAGTTAACTGCGTGGTGCAACGAGTTCTTTGTACGGCGATGCAGCAAAACCAACGAAATAGCATATTTCGTTCTCAGTGCTCAGTTAATAAGAAGGTGTGCGATCTGATAGTTGACAATGGTAGTTGTGAAAATTTTGTTGCGAGAAGATTGGTAGATTATTTGAAGTTACCGATGGAAAAACACCCAGTCCCCTACACTATTGGGTGGGTTCAGAGAGGACCAACAGTCAAAGTGACAGAAGTGTGTCGTGTGCCTATCTCAATAGGAATGAACTATGCCAATGAGGTGTCATGCGACGTGATAGACATGGATGCTAGCCACATACTACTCGGTCGGCCTTGGCAATTCGACGTTAATATGACCTATCAGGGGAGAGAAAACTCATGCATATTTGAATGGGGTGGGCGCAAGATTGTGATGTTACCCCGATCGGAGTCGACGGTCAAGCCTGCCAGAATAGCGGAAAAAGAACCAGTTTTTGTGATCTCCCAATCTGAGAGCGAATTCATAAAAGATGTCGAATCAGCAGCCGGAGTATACGTGACGATGATGAGGTCTTTGGGAATTCAAAAGGAAGAGGAGGTTCATAAACAAACCGTCGAAATTCCTAAGAGTGTGCAACCGTTACTTACGGAGTTTGACGAGTTGGTGTCCAATGACCTACCGGATTCGTTGCCGCCTATGAGAGACGTTCAGCACCACATTGATTTAGTGCCCGGTGCTAGCCTACCAAATCTGCCACATTATCGGATGAATCCGCAAGAATGTGAGGTTTTGCGAGAGAAAGTGGAGGAGCTGCTGAAAAAGGGGTTTATTAGAGAGAGTATGAGCCCGTGTGCGGTGCCTGTGCTACTAGTGAAGAAGAAAGACGGCAGCTGGAGGATGTGTGTCGACAGTAGAGCAATAAATCGGATTACCATAAAGTATCGTTTTCCCATTCCGCGGCTTGACGATATGTTGGATATGCTGGAAGGTGCGAAGCTGTTTTCAAAAATCGATCTTCGAAGTGGGTATCATCAGATTCGGATTAGACCCGGGGACGAGTGGAAGACAGCGTTCAAGACAAAAGATGGCTTATACGAATGGTTGGTGATGCCGTTTGGGTTATCGAACGCGCCCAGCACTTTCATGCGCGTGATGAATCAGGTATTACGACCCTTTTCTGGAAAATTTGTCGTTGTGTATTTCGATGATATCCTGATTTATAGCAAACACGAAGACGAGCATATGGGACACCTGCGTGAGGTGTTAACTGTTTTGAGGGATAATCAGCTGTTTATCAATTTGAAGAA
The DNA here is from genome assembly GCF_056151865.1 of Erythranthe guttata. Lineage (NCBI taxonomy): Eukaryota > Viridiplantae > Streptophyta > Magnoliopsida > Lamiales > Phrymaceae > Erythranthe > Erythranthe guttata. The sequence continues at coordinate 8,917,696 of NC_142543.1, read as the reverse complement.
GTGCACTTTTATGGCTAGTCGATTACTGTTCTTGGGATTTATAGTTGGGGCGGAAGGAATTCATGTCGATGATGAAAAGGTTCGGGCAATTCGTGAGTGGCCCACGCCTAAGAATGTTTCGGAAGTCAGGATTTTCCATGGATTGGCGACATTCTACAGACGGTTCATTCGGAATTTCAGCACCATCATGGCACCAATTACTGAGTGTATGAAGAAGGGAAAATTTATGTGGGGTGACAAGGCAGATCAGAGTTTTGCAGTGATCAAGGAGAAATTAAGTAATGCACCTGTCCTAGCCTTGCCTAGTTTCGAGAAGGTGTTTGAAGTAGAATGTGACGCCAGTGGAGTAGGCGTTGGAGCTGTTTTGTCCCAAGAAAAGCGTCCCGTGGCTTTCTTCAGCGAGAAATTGAGTGACACACGAAGGAAGTGGAGCACTTACGATCAAGAATTTTATGCAATAGTTCGAGCTTTGAAACAGTGGGAACACTATTTGATACAACGAGAGTTCGTACTATACACCGACCACCAAGCTTTGAAGTTTCTGAACAGTCAAAAAAGTGTCGACAACATGCATGTGAGGTGGACAAATTTCCTACAGAAGTTTCCGTTTGTCATCAAGCATCGGAGTGGAATCATGAACCGTGTCGCAGATGCCCTAAGTCGGCGAGCTGCATTACTTACCACTCTTAGTGAAGAAGTGGTCGGATTGGAGTGTTTGAAGGAGTTGTACGAGGGAGATGAGGATTTTGGAGAAATATGGTCTAAGTGTGTTGCGCGACAACCGATGGAGGATTATTATATTAGTGAAGGATTCATATTTAGAGGTAACCAGCTGTGCATTCCGAGGACTTCTCTTCGCGAAAAGTTAATTGTGGATCTACACGCGGGCGGGCTAAGCGGTCATTTGGGACGAGACAAGACAACAAGCAGCGTCGAGGAGCGGTTTTATTGGCCTCAACTTAAACGAGATGTTGGTAAGATAGTTGCAAAGTGCTATGTTTGCCAAGTTTCGAAGGGTCAATCTCAAAATACGGGGTTGTATACACCTCTCCCGGTCCCAAGTGGTATTTGGGAAGATCTATCGATGGATTTTGTGTTGGGCTTGCCGCGAACCCAGCGGGGGGTTGATTCGGTTTTCGTGGTGGTTGATAGGTTTTCCAAGATGACTCACTTCATTCCGTGCCGAAAGACTTCTGATGCGTCTCACATTGCGAGACTGTTCTTTCGAGAAGTAGTCCGTTTACACGGCGTACCGAAGACAATCACATCCGATATAGACGTGAAGTTCCTTAGCCATTTTTGGCTTGTCCTTTGGAAGATGTTTGACACCTCCCTCAAGCGAAGCACCACAGCACATCCGCAAACTGATGGGCAAACGGAGGTGACTAATCGGACTTTGGGAAATTTGATACGATGTATTTGCGGCGATCGCCCGAGGCAATGGGATCATGCTTTACCACAAGCGGAGTTTGCCTACAATAGCGCTGTGCATAGCGCCACTGGAATGTCTCCTTTTGCGTTGGTTTATAGAGCAGCACCGAAGCATGCAGTGGATTTGATACGCCTCCCTCAAGAGCACCGAAAAAGTGTGGCGGCTGAGCGACTGGCTAATGAAGTACGAGACGTCCAAGCAGAGGTTAAAGAGAGGCTCGAGCAAAAGAATGCCAAGTATAAAGCTACCGCGGACGAGCATCGCAGGCTGAAGACTTTTCATGCGGGGGACGATGTCATGGTATTTCTTCGAAAGGAGCGATTCCCGGTGGGAACGTATAACAAGCTCAAGCCAAAGAAGTATGGACCGTTCAAAGTCCTTCAGAAAATTAATGATAATGCTTACGTAATCGACCTCCCGGCTCACATGGGTATTTCGAAAACTTTCAACGTTTCGGACTTATACGAGTATCAGGAGAATACCCCACTTTATCCCGATACAAGCTCGAGGTCGAGCTCTTTCGAAGAAGAAGGGATTGATGCAGAGGTGGCGGAGTCGGAATTCTAGTTTGATTAGGATTTGAATTCCGCAAGTTGGGTTGTTTCCAACTTTCGGTATTCTATTAGGTTTAGGAGTTATTTTATTTTTATTTTTGGTAATTTTCTCGTTTTCCTAGTTTGATTAGGTTGTTCCTTTTTTTTTTGGTAATTTTCTCGTTTTCCTAGTTTGATTAGGTTTTTCGTTTTTTTTAGTATAAATAGTTGCTCTAGGATTTATTTTTCAGCATCTTCATTATTAATAAAAATTTCTGAGTTTTCTCTCAATTATCTGGTGGATTCCAGAGTTATCGTGTTCTATAGGATTAATTCGTAGAAATTAATTCTTTCCGTGCTTCCGTTCTGCGTCATACTTACTCCATCTTCCTACCCGCTCTTTCAATATTCAAAATACCCGTCTCATTTACGAGAATTTTCAATACCTAGCATAAAAACTTATGATATACGATTTAAATCTTACGATTCAATTCATTCATATCTATGTGATTCAAATGTTAAAATAAATCTTAACAAATCAATCAAATTTTACGCTATATATATATATATATATATATATATATATATATATATATATATATATATATATATATATATATATATATATATATATATATATATATATATATATATATATATATATATATATATATATATATAATTTTGTCCCTTAAACCAGAAATGCCCCAAGTGGGGGTTAATTTGTAATTTCTAAAAATGCATCTCCCTTACTGAAACAGTTTTGAAAATTACAGAATCACCCTATTTACTCTATCTTCCCAGCCGCTCCACCCAATTTGCAAATTTAACGCCAAAGCGGATCTCTCTTGAAATATCCGAAATATCCACCACCAACGCAGTATGCTTCTACCACTCCTCCGCTATAATTGTGTGTGACTCATTTACGAAAATTCGCAATTCCGAGTTTAAAATCTTATGATTTACGATTCAAATCTTACGATTCAAATCTTTCATACCTAAGTCGATTCAAAGTTCAAAAAATCTTAAATATCAACAAATCGATCAAATGTTACGATTTACGATTTATGAAAAATTTAATTTATTATATTATTTATAATAAACTTGTGATAATTACATTTTTTCCCTATATTATATACCATTTTTAATTTTGGTCCTTAAACCGGAAATGCCCCCCAAGTGGAGGTCAATTTGTAATTTCAAAAAATCCACCTACCTGGCTCAAACAGTTTTGAAAACTGCAGAATCACCCTTATACGTACTCCATCTTCCTATCCGCTCCACCCAAATTGCAAATTTAACCCCAAAGTTGATCTCTCTTTCAATATCCAAAATATCCGCTACATTTAAGAGAATTTGCAATACCGAGCATAAATCCTTATGATTTACGATTCAAATCTTACGATTCAATTCATTCATATATATGTCGATTCAAATGTTAAATAAATCTTAAATATCAACAAATCGATCAATTTTTACGATTTTTGTTCACTATATTATATACCTATTTCGCATCGCACGCGCCGTCATTCAGATAGCCTTTAACAGAAGGAAGAAAAATTAACTCCTGATTAATCAGCTTTCGTTAACACAGAAACGAGTTTGTATTTTGTGACAATCATTTGTGCACCAGCAAATTCCCTTGTTTCTAAGGGAGTTGGACCCCACAACACCCTCTGTAGACAGCTTCAAATGGTCAATTCCCATCGCCACATTTGACACAAATTTTACCTAATCGTAAAAGAAAGATAAAAAAATGCAGCCTAAAAATCGATATATGAAAGTATGTCGAAAATACATAATACGATAAGTTCTTGTATTCCCTCGAGGCACCCGGCACCGCGCATTGCGCGGTGCTCTACACTAGTATATATATATATATATATATATATATATATATATATATATATATATATATATATATATATATATATATATATATATATATATCCTCGAATGGAAGAAGTCATATATAGTTGCTTATGTCCTCTACGAAAAAATAAATACACAGATTAAATTAACCATAACACCATTTTCAAGTATTTTAACAATTTTGAACATAGGAATGATACTAAAATAATTGTAAGAAGATGGAGAGTTACGTATTAATTGCACTAGTAATTGTATCCGTGCGATGCACGGGACAACAAATTGCATTCTTTTGATGTTGTAAGAATATAAACAAACGTTTGATATATCGTATGATCAAAATTCTATTATACTGGAACATTATTAAATATACTACACACAAAAAAAAAAGGACATAACTTTACTGTTGAATAATTTTCCAAATGAATTGAATCAGCTAATACCAGTAGATTGAAAATTTGAACCAGGAAAAAAATTATCAATTATGTGTCTTCCATGTTGAGTTTAAAAGTAATTAGATTTAATAACTAAGTTAACATAATCAAAACTAAACTATCGACAACATACCATCGTAAAAGGCCATCTATACATCTTGCATCGGAACTAAGCCCTTCTCCACTGCCTCATTTTAAGGTTGTTTTGCCACTGGAATTAACAATTGGAAAATTAAGAAACAAAAATAAATATAAACAATAAATTAAATATCGCATACAAACAATAAGTCTTGAAGGTCGACTTCCAATAGCTTGTGGCTCCGCCCATTTTTTGTTAATTTTCTCAAATCATCCCTTTCAATAACATGTCCAATAACATATAAAATGAAATAATTGTTATACATAAAATTTGAAAACTTTGGTATAAATTAATGAAACACATAATTTAACAAAATGAAATTACCTATAAGCCATGATGGAAAAAGATGTAAACTAATTGCCACACATGCAATAGGATGAAGAAGAAGATAAGAAACAAAATCTAAAGTCGGGTTACCAAAAGAAGAAGCCTTAGGTAGGGAAGAAATAAAATTCAAATGTTGCAGACATTCTGTAAAACGATGTCACAAAATCCGCTAGGGATGAAAATCAGATTTATTTACCCTTTTCTGTAAAAATTGAAAATCAGATTATTAGAAATAATATCTAGGAGAATTTGATGAAAATCGATAATAATATTTAAAATAATATTTCGGAGATAAAAATTTGATAAAAAAATCAAAAAATAATATTTAGGAGATAAAAATCAAAAATAAAATTTAAAATAATAGTTAGGAGATAAAAATTTGATAAAAAATCGAAAATAATATTTCTAATAATGTTAATGAGATAAAAGTTGATAAAATATGAAAATAATAATTAGAATAATATTTAGGAGATAAAATATGATTAAAATCAAAATTATTATTTAAAATAATATTTAGGAGATAAAAATTTGATAAAAATCGAAAATAATATTTAGGAGACAATAATCTGATAAAAAACGAAAATAATATTTAGGAGATAAAAAACTAATAAAAACATGATAAAACTCGAAAAAAAATATTTAAAACGAAAATAATATTTAGGAGATAAAAAACTAATAAAAACATGATAAAACTCGAAAAAAATATTTAAAATATTATTTAGGAGATATAAATTTGATAAAATTCGAAAATAATATTTAGGAGATAAAAATCTGCTAAAAGTTGAAAATTATATTTAAAATTATAGTTAGGACTTAGGAGATATAAATTTGATAAAATTAAAAAAATATTATTTATAATAATATTTAGGAGATAAAAATTTGATAAAAATAAAAAATAATATTTAGGAGACAAAAATCTGATAAAAATAAAAAATAATATTTAAAATAATATTTAGGGGATACAAATATGATAAAATTCAAAAATAATATTAAGGAGATAAAAATTTGATAAAAATTGAAAAAAAATTACAAATATGACATTAGGATTTCTTAGGGTTGCCCTAGCGTTTCTTTCTTTTATATATAAGATTAATTGTGACATTAGTAATATTTTACCTAATTAATAAAACTCATAGTAAGACAAATTTTACACAAAACAGACAAAAAAAACTGTTGCCTCAACCCATACAAACTACAAATAAAATAAAATTATTAAAAAAAAAACCCTACTAATTGGATCTTGCTCATATACTCATGTTGACATTTAATTAACACCAGAATTAAAAATATTACAGTAGCTTTTGATATGTTTTCAAGTTGTCCAAATCATATATTAAGTCCCTTTAAATTGGCTTCTAACTAAATATTCTTACTCAACAAAGCCCCCAGCCAATTTTAAGGACTACCTTAAAAGCAGCTAACACTGATAATCTTCTATCTCGTTGTCCCATTCTTCACCCGTATATTCGATCGAATCCGACACCCTTTTTCTTCATGCAAAACGTTCATTTCCCGTTTTGTCACCTGCACCACTATTTCACCCCCCAAAATCAAATAGCCATTCGTGCACGAGTTTTCGATTTTATTATAAACAATTAAAGATTAAAAAAAAAAGAAAAAAAAAAAAGACCAACCTTTTGCGCTTGCTTTTCGGAGTAGACGAAGAAGGATTGCTATGCCAATTCCTTTTCCTTTGATTAATGAACCAATTGTTTATCTGTTTCAGTTGCAACCCTGTTTCTTGCACGAGCCTCGCCTTATCTTCCTCCTATTATATATAATTAAAAATATAATTTTAGAAATTAAAGACAACCTTTTTTTTCATATTGACCAAAGTATAACCGAGCGAAAACGCTTACGGTTGGATAAGGCCACTTCGAATGCGATTGCCACCAAGATTTCAAGACAGAAGTAGTATCTCCAGGTAGTTTCCCCGCTCGTCTTTTTCGTAATATCTCTTCTCTGATATCCACAATCTTCTCCTTATAACCCTAATTAAAGAACCCAATTCTTGATTAGATACGAAGCTGTAAAAATAGCATCTTTAATCGAAATTTATCCGGGTTTTTTTTTTTATTTTATGCACTGACCTGTTTAAGCTCGTGTTTGAGTTCTAGCCTGACTCGTTCCATCAAAGACCTCTCGGTTTCAGTGGGTACTAAGGGACCAAATCCCATGTTGTCTCCTCCGTCGAGACTTTCATCGAACAGGTTCGTTTCACTGTCTGCTTGGTCCTCGTCATCATCGGACATCGTTGCGCCTGTACCTTCACCCGGTGCTACACCTGTCAAGAATTGTCCGAAAAAATATTTAGACAAATGGGTCGACAAATTCTTGCTCGAATAATAAATAATAATATTTAACCTGTTAAGCTTTGTAACGATTGCTCGAGCTCCCAACAAGCCATGACTGCTTCCATTGCATGAACTCGGACGTGTTGTTGCAGTTGTTCTTTGAACGAGGACAGTAATAAAACATAATGCGTCTGCGTAAAGTTTAAACGACTAACATTTCAGACAAGAACTTCTAAAAACAACCAAAAAACGAGCCGTAAGTGGGGCTACTACATCAAGAAAGAGTTTCTTGAAAGCACTACAAAAAAAAAAAAAATTGGGAGTTCGAATTATTAGTGTACCGATAAACAACACAATTCCTAAATTTGATGGGATAAACAGATATACCGTCCCGTAACAGATTCGATTTGCCAACTATTTGTCTTGGTTTGATTTCGATTATGTTATTATCCTCTGTCCTAACTTATTCTCTCCTATCCTCATTCGATGAATTCCGATTAGTCGTTGATATTTGTATTCCCACTCTAAATCCAAACAGTGACCTCACTTAAGCGCATAAATCAGCAAAATTCAGATTTTTTACGAGAACCGCTATATTAATCGGACAAGTTGCAAGCAAGTTAATTGAAATTAGGGTCTATTAGATATAACCCCCTTAAACATTCAAATAATAGGGGTAGACCCAAATTTATATTTGCCATTTTGATAACAACCCAAATGATGCTGCTCAGGTAGTCGAAGGGATCGCTCCACTCGTTAACCTACAAAACAGTTGAAAACACTAGGTGACACGCCGGGGGTGGCCCGGCGATTGTCCTCCGACGCTCAAGTCAGAAAACTATCACAATATAAGCAAATAATATTAATTAATTGCCTAAATAGTGCTTACCTTGTTATGTGTATGATAACACATATTTATAGGTGTAGTTTGATGTGGTTTTCTTGTTAAAAACCAATGTGGGACAAGTTGAATGTAATTAAGAATGTTAATTGGATTTTTCCTCTAGATGGGCCAATTTGAGCATCTTGGGCCTAAATCCAATTATACACATCATCAAACTTTTTCTAATTACATAATTACCCTCAATCAAATCCCACAAAACCCGTTACTTTACCTTTTGAAATAAAATCAAATCCCTTCCTATTTTTCCGTTAAATCACTATCATCCCAAACCCCACTATCGAATAAACTGCAAAACCTCCCAAAACAACTTCCCGGTGCGGCCGATTGAAAGGGGAAGACGTCTGCACTGCCGTGAAACGACGATTTTCGTGCACTCCGAGCAAGCTGCCGTAGGTACGTCGTCGCCACTCGCTGAATCGCTATCATCCATCGATTTGTTGATATGTTTTGGCTAAATCGACTATCACGTTTGTGTATTTGCAGATCTGTTATAATCGCATACCGCATTCGAGCACTAAATCAGTGATATTGCAACAATTGATGGGCAGGACATCCACCAGAAGTGATATCGTCGTTGGCCGCCGCCGTCGCCGTCGCCGTCACTGCTCCAATCTAGGGTTACTCGAATATAGGATTACTCAAATCTAGGGTTTTGATAATTCTTCGGCCCATAGTTGATTAACGAGATGCATAGTCGAATTACATCTGTATTAATATACTATCCCATATCATTTAGTAGACTATCCCACCGATATAGTTTTACTATGGATCTCGTTAATCGACTATGGGCCGAAGAATCATCAAAACCCTAGATTTGAGAAGTGACGGCGGCGGATTTGTGTTTTAAAATTAATAGACTATCTCATATCTTTTAATAGACTATCCCATGTATCTAATTCGACTATGGGTTTAGTTAAATGACTATTGGAAAAAATAATAATATATATGGAAACTGAATAATATGTTTGTTTGAAATACTAATCAATCAGGGTAATTTTCCTTATTATATGAAAACGATTAGGGTAAATAATGATATATATGAAAAAATAATAATATATATGGAAACTGAATAATATGTTTGTTTGAAATACTAATCAATTAGGCTAATTTTCCTTATATCATGTATTAGACTATCTTATTCATCTAATTCGACTATGGATCTCGTTAATCGACTATGGATCCCGTATTATTCAACCACATAGTATATTAATAATTTCAATATAGTACATTGATCTGCTATGATAGTATATTACGATTATAGTAGTGATATGAATTGTGTTACAAACAATATACCACTGAAATGACAAGAACATTGAGAACAACACCAACGTAAAGTATTCCAACATAACCAATAAAATAGTACATTAATAATCTCATAATTTCAATCTAGGGTTTTGATAAAATACATAAAACACATCATAACACAATAAAATCAATATGTCGAGTTAAAAAACTCTAGTACATTAATAATCTCATAATAGTATAATAAAATGATAATGGTAGTATCATACGATATTCATAATAGTATACCACTGTATTACAACGGTTTAAAACTTAATCGAAGTTACCGAGCCATTACATCGTAAACACCTCTTTATAGCAACCAACCCACCAAACCTCAACAAAATACTTACGAAATTCGCCATCGAAAAAACCTAAAATCATGAAACAAAATAAAAAATGCAGAATACTAAAAAATGATTAAATAGACTGCAAATACATTTGAATGACAATACATTAATATCATCAAAAATAAACTTAAAATGCAAAATCCATACGCTAATTAAAAAAAGACTACGAACTATATTTTAATGTACTACCCAGCACACTTAAATCGGCTATTATAAACAAATAAACCAACTATCGATCGGGATCAAAAACATGAACTCGACCACAGCGGACAATTATTCCGATTATTGCATAAACCAACTACGAAGCTCATATAAAACAACTCTGGTCCGATCTGCGTGAAGCATCCTCTTCTAACTCTGTCAATCCTCTTCCAAACAAACATCATCCGCCAAAAATAACGATGTATATATGACGACGTAATTTTGTTAAAAAACGTTCTACTTCATAGAATCAAGTATCAACACAACCCTTAAAATTTCTAACCACCGTAATCGACAATCCTAGACATTGAGCGAAAAATAAAAACGAATAACGCATTCATACCCGGTTAACAACGTCCAACAACGAAAGCTCAAATTCGATCCTATTTCAACGACGGTGCAGAAATCTTCAAAGATGATAAAGAACCGCTGGAACGCTGAAGAGAACCTTCGAAAAATATTGTACACGATTTGATATAACGGCCAATGATCTCACGTAATTTTATTCCGTGATTTTAGGCAACGTATCAGCAAATCTCAAATCACGTAGTAAAGGAAATAAATGCCTTTTAAAAAATAAAACAGGGGTATTAAAGGAAAATTATATAATATATTTGCCAAGTTGGCAAAATTGGATCTATCTCAAAAAGGGGAAAAAAAATTGGATCCACCTCATTAGAAAATATGAACAAGGGGTTATCCCTAATAAACCCTTGAAATTAAACAAAACATCATTCAACACCAGAATTCGAGCACTAATTAATTACCATCATTAATTGATTTCATCTTGATATATGGAAATTAAATTCCAATATTTCTTGAACTACAGAGTAACAAATATTAATTCGAGATTAAAAAAATATTAGGTTTGGTGTAGTACCATGAAATGGTCGAGGTCTTTATCGTCGAGGGGGTGTTGACCTTGTCCGAGAACGGAGTACTTAGCCACCACCTTGTCACGGACTTGTTCCCTCAACAAAGAACCGTGCGGCCTTAGCTCCTTCTCGCCCCTCGCGATAGCTAAGTCAGCCTCTCCCGAATTGTGTTGCGAATACTTAAGTGATGGAAAACGAAGAAAGAAAGTAAGAAGACAAGAGAGTTGGTAGAAGAATACTTTATTGTTGGATTTCTTGAATATGTGTTGGATGATTACAAATGAGGTCCCTACCTCTATTTATACAAGACCACCTCATCAATGGACGGTGGAGATCGATATGATCTAACGGTTGGGAGTGAAACAATCCCTTAAATGTCTCTACCTACCTCTACCTACCAAAAATGGCTCTACCTAATTGGGCCAACTTGGGCCTAACCCTACTTGGGCTAATTCTTGGATTCTTTAACATCCCCAACTCAAGGGAAATCGGCAAGGGGTTGGGTCAAAACTCGCGGGCCGTGACAACCTGCTGCGACTGCGCCAGCTGGGCGTCAATGTTGGAATTATTTCAATAATTATGTGGGCTCACATATGTGACGTAAATGTGTATGGCTATCTAAAAGAAAGTCCAAATTAATTATGATCTAATAAAGATTATTGGGTTGGACTTATGGGTATTAAACTATAATTATGGGCCTAATGTGTAGAGACAATTAGGGCTTAGTTGTGATTTATTGATGGGGCTGAATCACAATTATAATATAACTGGACTCTACAGTTATATAAAGGGTCGTGGTCCCCAAAGAAACGCAACTATTCCGTCTCTTCTAAAATCCATCGTTAGAGAGAAAAATATGATAAGTCATTGTTCTTCACTAAGGTATATTTAGGAGAAACATTAAGTGCTGCAATATGTTATGTTTTAAAAGGGGAAATTTAAAATATTTTAAGGATGTTGAGTTTGAGGGGATAAATTTAGATTATAGACATTGTCTTTAAAGATAAGTCAATTCGATTCCTAATACTGCTTTTGACAATGTACATGTCTTTATACTTGTCATTGTTTGAAAAGTAGATTTGGAGATTTGATAAGACAATGTTGAACAATTCCCAAATCAAGTCTTGATAATTGTTACTTAAAGAGCAAACTCAACAACCTTAAAATAATAAAGCATTAAAGATGAGTTGAAATTTAGAATGACAAGACATTAAGATCTTATCAAATTGCCATAAGATGTGAATTTGGTTACAAATAATTGAGACCAAATATAATTCAAATGGGCAATATTGGAAGATATATGGTACGTTTAGTCATTAAATATTTCACTCATATCGACTCTATTAAGAGATTTATGGACACAAGGAATATGTTTCTCAAATAGTAATAATTTTGGAACAATAAAGTGTAACCATAAAATTTTAAAGATTTGAAGGATATTGATTGCAAACTAAAATAGTCCATTAATGAAATTAAAATTTCCGTTAATGATGTTACAATCCTAAGCTAATTATCTCATATGTAGTTTGAGATAAATAAAGTTAATGATTATACATGCTCAAGGATCAGTGGGAGATAATCTCACAACAAAGGAGACTTGTTTAGTCTCAATTCAATGCCCAATAAATATTTTAAGTAAAAGAATGTACGCATTTGGTTAAGGTGTGCATAAAGATAGGCAGATATCTGAATAACCCTATGAAGTGGATCATTTAGCAAAGCAGCCAAATGGGTTATACAGTAATTATAGGGAATGTAAGTTATATACATATGCTCATTTATCAAAATCAGATATTTTGGGAGATCGGTGGTTTATTCATGATTTTGATTTTTATGATGCGTATAAAGTATAGATCCATTTTGGTTAATGTAAACCTAAGTGATTGAGCTATTTTGACATGGGTGTTCAACAAACACGTTAAGCTCTTTTCACGATGGTTGAGAATTTATGGTAATTTTTTGCATCTTATTTTAGAATATAGCTATAAACTTTTGTCACTAGGCTGCACATTTTGTTTTGTATTAAAGTTATATGATGACAATATTTAACAGCTATAATTTTGAACAACAACAAGAGCTTGTAAAGTTCTTAGTTGTGAAGGGTACAGAGTGAACAATACATAGAGCATTTTAAGATAAACTCCACAAATGCGGATCCGCTTACTAAAGGATTGACACACAAGGTATTTCATGAGCATTGCTCATGTAGGTGTTATATCATTTAAGGATATTATGGTTCAGTGGGAGTTTCTATGTATGTGTATATATGAATACATTTTGGTAGCTCTATGATATGTTTGGACACAAAGTTGTGTATTTAGTTTTCTGCAGAAACAAAGTATTTGGTTGCGCTTTGTACAATTATGTTAAGGTTTGGTCTCAATATAGTTTAAAGTAGGACCAGTTAGAAATAGGCATGTTAAGATCACATTATATGTAATTTCCATGCTACACACCATAATTTGATCTATGTCGTTTGGCTATATTGGTATACGTGATTACTGTTGGGTTTAGACACGATCAATGTGACGAAAGCCTCTTTAGTCCTTTATTATATGGTAAATGGACGAGATTGTAAGGAATGCCTTTTTATATGATAGCAATATTTGAGCTCATAAGGTGTACACATTTATAAGGTATATAGCATATGTGGCCCAAGTGGGAGATTGTTGGAATTATTTCAATAATTATGTGGGCTCACATATGTGACATAAATGTGTATGGCTATCTAAAAGAAAGTCCAAATTAATTGTGATCTAATAAAGATTATTGGGTTGGACTTATGGGTATTAAACTATAATTATGGGCCTAATGTGTAGAGACAATTAGGGCTTAGTTGTGATTTATTGATGGGGTTGAATCACAATTATAATATAACTGGACTCTACAGTTATATAAAGGGTCGTGGTCCCCAAAGAAACGCAACCATTCGGTCTCTTCTAAAATCCATCGTTAGAGAGAAAAATAAGGAACTGCGGATTCTTTGGAAGACCTATCCCAAATCCATCGTTAGAGAGTTCTTGAGTGAGTTTATATATTCGTGTTGATTGAGTGAGTAATATATTTTTATCTCCTCTCCACTACTCCTCCTCTCTATTTTAAGTTATTCCGCTGCGTGTTTTCACTCTATATTATTAAACCGATCCAACACAAAGCAGTTCATTTGACTACCTTTTATTGCTTTCATATCTTCATGTTTATCATGCAATTGTAGGTAGAGTACGAGCTTTCAAGAGGTGTTAGTGTGAGAAGCAAGCTGAACATGGAGGATGAGTATGTTCTGATTCTCAAGTAGTTACTTTTTATATATCTATACTACTTATAAAAGTGGGAATAGTAGGGTGGTTTCTATTATGAATTCTTGGAGGTTATGGATGACCACCATTACACTCTCCATTAAGCCTATTTACCTTCACTATTATTCATCATTAAGGTCTTGTAACTCATGACCTTTGACTAGCTTTTCTACACCTATAAATTAGGTGCAATGCATTGTATTATGTACACTTGAAGCTATGGAATAATATATCACATATTCTCCCTACTTTGTTCTCTTCTTCTTCTATATTCTTTATTAGTTTGTCAACACGTTATCAGCACGATTGTTCTACTTTAATTTTCGAGTAAAGATGGTCCAAGAAAGATGACTCCTTAGCCATAGAAGATGAAAGGGAGTTGATTTTAAATAGTTTATTATAGTTTTGAATTGATAAAATATTAACCATCTTACTTTTGTTGTAGGTGAATTTTCGTGCAATTCACGAGTCTGTACTTCGATGTCTTTTTTGGACTTGATAATGTCCGAATTTCAGAAAATGCAAAATACGAAACTTGTAGCATTTTCTGTTTTCTTTTCGGAACATGTTGAATCATCGAAATCGGATCTCTATTAAGAGAGATATGCTTAAAATACTCAGCTCTGCCAGAGCTGTCCCTTGTGCGAATTTTGAACATGATGTTCTAAAAATAAAAAAAAGGACGATTATAGGTCTATAGCCTATGTTACATACGAGATTAAAATTCTCGATCGCGCGCGTCAGAGGAAAAAAAAACAAGGAAGAGGCGCGCGTGCACAGCACGCGCGCGTGGCGGACACGCGCCTGACGCGCGCGCGTGCACAGCACGCGCGCGTCAGAAAAAAAAAATCTCCCACGCGCGCGCGCCTTCCCATGCACGCGCGCGCCTCCCAAGGCCACCTTGGAGCGCGCGCTCCCACCTAATTGGGCACAACTTTTGCTACTCTCCACCAAATTGCGTGTAGATTTCACCTCGCTTCACCAAATCGCGCAAGAATTTCAACGCGCTCCACCAAATTGCGCGAGCTCTCCCGTGCGCCTCCCCATAACGCGCACGTTCTCACACGGATAAATAAAAATTATTATTTCTCCGCACCACGCCAGCAATTAACGGTACACCGCAACACCGATCTACACTCGACACGATCCGGTACCCCTTTCTACTTGGCTCCCACATCGAACCGAGTGTGGGGGGCTTGCGAGACAACCCGCAGCGAGACAAATCCCATGAGGAGCCAACTCGCTCGGTACTATAACCCGTTGAGAGGCAACTCCCACGAGGAGCCAACTCCCTCGGATCTACGAAACCACATCGAGATAACTCCCACGAGGAGCAAACTCGCTCTGTCCCACATCCCGCAGTGAGACAACTCCCACGAGGAGACAACTCGCTCGGACCTACAACCCCTTGCGAGAAAAATCCCACGAGGAGACAACTCGCTCGGACCTACAACCCCTTGCGAGAAAAATCCCACGAGGAGACAACTCGCTCGGACCTACAACCCCTTGCGAGGAAAATCCCACGAGGAGACCACTCGCTCCGTCCTACAACCCGCAGCGAGACAACTCCCACAAGGAGCCAACTCGCTCGGTACTACGAACCCGCAGCGAGACAACTCCCACGAGGAGCCAACTCGCTCGGTACTACGAACCCTCAGCGAAATAACTCCCACGAGGAGCCAACTCGCTCGACACTACAAATCCGTTGCAAGGCAACTCCCACGTGCAGCCACCTCACTCGATAATAAGACTCGATGCGAGACAACTCCCACGAGGAGAGAAATCGCTCAGAGCGACATCAATCCGCACACTCGTCAGTCGCGCGTCATCCAATGATTCTACAACTTCGCTGCGAGACAACTCCCATGAGGAGACAACTCGCCCGAAACTCACTATGTAATCGCAAGCTCAAGTTAGCACGATTACAACCCTAGAAACACTTAGAAATATTATGAGAATCTATAAAGCCTGGCCAACTTGATTACTCAAATTTATCTACTTGTTTTCGAGGGTCCCTCATTAAAACGTGGCCACGGTCCAAACATATTTAAGACCCACGAGGTCTAACAAGGGGCACAACCCCCATAAAAAAATCTTGAGAGTCTGATCCCCTCCTCAAGTACATCACGCACAAGGCTATATGTAAACACATATAAGCAACGCGTCAAAACATCGACAATGTCGAAAATAACAACTCCCACGTGGAGAATACTAGCTCCGTGCTACTACATTATCGTGAGACAACTTCCACGAGGACATAACTCGATCAACTCTATTACCCCATAGACAACTCCCACGAGGAGATTACTTGATCCGTGCTACTTCGCGAGACAACTCCCACGAGGAGATAACTCGATCAACACTATTACCCCGCGACGAGACAACTCCCACGAGGAGATAATTCGCTACTACATCATCGCGGGACAAAACCGACGACTCAATTAACTTACATCGCGACAAATTGGCCGCGCTATGCGCCAACGCGCATTCACGCCCCTCCGACACACGCTCCAACGCGTTATCGCACACCATCGACTACTACAATTTTTACTCTCGACACGATATGTCACCCATTTCAACATGGCCCCCACATCGACTCGAGAGTGGGGGGCTTAATGATATGCCTAATTGGCCCAACCCAATGGGCCTACAAATTATTTACCTACCGGGCCACGAGCCCAATATCGAAGACCACTATCACCGAGGCCCAATCACCTTCAAGCAAGGTTTGGGCCCGACAATCTCAACTAAGCTATAAATACACATTTGAACTCATTCCATAAGGTAGGTCCTATTAACTGAGCAATACTACTAATTGTATTCTCTGGACTATTTCTATGATCAGCACGTCTGACTTGAGCGTCGGAGGGGTTTCCGCGCGGATCAACCCCCGGCTTATTTCATGTGTTCTATGATCGCAGGTACCTCAGGATCATCAAGTTGTCAAGCTACTGATCTGCTTTGCTCTCCCAGCTCATTTTCTACACCACCGTAGGTGAGCTACATTTTAGCATCATCAATTAGTGATCTCATACACACTTGCAAGGTATGAATATTTAAACCCATAGCCAAATCTAATAATTTGTTGAATAGAATAAAAAGGGGAAACGCATATTATTGTATGTGACTAAATCTGACACATCAATTTGTTTCCCCCAATTTTGTGATGGTAACTGAAAGATGAGCTGTTACTAGGGTTGTAAATATAAATGATTTTTTTATTTGTTATTTTGTGATTTTTCTTGAAATTGAAATTAGGGTAAATTGATTATCTGATTTTCATTTATTTTGTGTTCTTTTTTAACTGGAAATGGTAATGGCAGATTGCGTGAGCTATTCATGGCGATTGGTAATTATCTACTTTTTGTGGACTGAAAAATAATTAATTTATTGTGTGTTGTTTTTTATTTATGACATATTGGGGAGTTTAGGGGTAAAAAACTAGCGTGGAATTATTTGAATTTCGCCAATTGCTACAACAACAACAACAATAATAATAATAATAATAATAATAATAATAATAATAATAATAATAATAATAATAATAATAATAATAATAATAATAATAATAATAATAATAATAATAATAATAATAATAATAATAAGGGTTAATGAGGCATAACCCCCTTATTAGCAAAAATATTAGAACTAGGTACCAAGCATTTTTTTAATATGGTGCAACCCCCTCCACTTTACTATCCCAATAGTATCCCTACATTTTTCTTTTGAACTAGACCCCCCTCCCTTTAAATAGGATCGGTCAACCAACTTGTGCTTTTTTTTTCTCTCTCTCTCTTCTTTAATTATTTTAATCCTTTTTTTTCTCTCTCTCTCTCTCTCTTCTTTAATTATTTTACTTTTACCATTTCTTTTTGTTTGGAAAGATCTACTGTATATTACTGAACAACTAAATTAATGAATTTAACTACTGACTTTAGTAGTCAACTATAATATTCTACAGGTTTGCTATAAAATTGTGTCGGTCAACTACAAAATAGTGAAAGTTCACTACGGAATTTTAATAGTTAGCTGTAAATTGTGGTAGTTTACTACTAAATTATAGTTGTCAATAATCATTTATATACCATAATTTTAAGACCAAAACTCACCACCCTCAAATTATTCAACTATCGACAAGTAATTCCAACACTTTCACAATTACGCCCAAAGTCCCAAAACGATCTCAACTATAATATTCTATTAGTTTGCTATAAAATTGTGTTAGTCAACTACAAAATAGTGAAAGTTAACTATGAAATTTTAATAGTTAACTATAAATTGTGATAGTTAACTACGAATTTATAGTAGTCGATGATCATTTATGTACCATAATTTTATGACCAAAATTCACCACCGTTAAATTATTTATCCGTCGGTAAGTAATTCCAACACTTTCACAATTACGCCCAAAGTCTCAAATGATCTCAATAGTCTGAAGCATATGGATACCTTCCGTGTAAATTCAATTTCCCTAAAAAAGAATTTCCACAATACAACTATCACTAGCCGTATGTTTCCTTGAAGAATTAGATCTGAACCAATGAAATGAGCAGGAGGCTCCGAGACAATATTGCAAGACTGTAGCGGCGGAGATTTTTGAGTTAGAAAATCAGCGGTGGAGGGTGCATTAAGAAAGAGCGGCGGCGGATGTTGTTTCGTCAGAAAACAGATTTGAACGTGAACCAATGGTAGCCATGAAGATGCGGCGGCTATGGATCCGTTAATTTTGGTAAAGAAAAGAGAAATAGAAAGAGACGTATCATGGAAGAGAGGGAGGGGGGAGAGAAAGTGAATGTATTAGAGAAGAGAGAGAGAGGGGGAGAGAGAAAGTCAATGAGAGAAAAGAGGAATTAAAAAGATACGTAAACGGTATAAAAAGAGGGAGAGGTGAGAGAAAGAAAGGGACGGTTGAGAAGAGAGAGAAAAAGTGGGAGAAGAAAGGACAAAATTGGAATAATAAACACGTGAGGGGGGTCTCACAATTCATAATGTTAATTTTAGATTTCTTTACAAATAGAGAATATTAAAATGGGCCTGGACTCTATTATTTTGTGTATTGAGGGGGTTATCCCTCATTTTCCCTTTTTTTAAATACTTTTTTGTAATTTATAAGTATTACTACAATAAAAGATTAACGAAACAGTAAATTTCATATCAAGTATTTTTAATACTAGAAAAGTTGAACAGTACTTAACATTCGTTTAGTAATTAAATAATTATTAACATTAATTAAATAAATAATTAAAAGAAAAAAGGGAAGAAATATGAATTTTGGGTGAATAAGTTTAGAGAGAGAAACATTTTTAATTATGTGCGTGATTCAATAATTTTAGTATGGAATTTTGGGTGAATAAGTTTTTTTCATCATCCACTCATCTTCCTTATCCTTCTCTCATCTACTCCATTCTACTTTCTCAAAATTTGGGCCAAGATGAATCAGAATATCTTCACACTCCACTTGGCATGATCACTGTTTCTCAAAATTTTCTAAAAGCACCTCATGTCCAAGATCTTCCTCGGAATGGAGATAATTTCCTCTCAACTGAATCAGGTCAAAATAATCTTGGTACTGAAGGTGTTGCTCCTCATGTTGACAACATCCCTGACATTCTTGTTTCTGTTCCTAGAGATCTTTTGTTACAACAGCTTACTCACTCTCTAGCTCAGATCACTTATCACAATCCATGGTGGAAATGCTTCGAAAAGCTCTTTCTGATCAAAAAGGGGGAGAAAAAGCTAGTCATGAAGTTGAAGCAGGGACTTCTCATCCTTTGGATGCCAGAGGCAGAGAGCATGGAGTTAATGAAGAAGAATAAAAGAATGAGGGTGAAGCTGAAGGAGAAGAGGAAAGCAGTGGGTCCAGTGCTAGTGATGGAGGAACATCAGCTGATACTGAGGAGACTTTGGGTATTCTGCTTTAAAGTTATTTTTATGAACAATATTTGTTTTTGTTCAGTTTGTTAATTTCCCTCTGAAATTCTATTTTGTTATTTGCTATATTGGTTATCCTATTCGGGGGGAGTTCAAGCAATGACTCAGGGGGAGTTAAGCTAAAATTTAGTTTTGATCAGAAAGTTAAAAAGGGGGAGTTTGAAACACGTGGATTTCCACATTTTGTTTTTAACTTTCTTATTTTATAACTAAATTTTAGTTACGCAATAAGTAGTGCTTAGTGGGTTAAGTATAGTGCTTAGTGGGTTAAGTATAATGCTTAGTGGGCTAAGTATAATACTTAGTGGGTTAAGTAGTGCTTAGTGGATTAAATTGTGGATATTATTTTAACTACTAAACTAATTAACCCACTAACCCATTGATATGCCTAATTGGCCCAACCCAATGGGCCTACAAATTATTTACCTACTGGGCCACGAGCCCAATATCGAAGACCATTATCACCAAGGCCCAATCACCTTCAAGTAAGGTTTGGGCCCGACAATCTCAACTAAGCTATAAATAAATGTTTGAACTCATTCCTTAAGGTACGTCCTATTAACTGAGCAATACTACTATACGTATTCTCTGGACCATTTATATGATCAGCACGTCTGACTTGAGCGTCGGAGGGGTTTCCGCCGGATCAACCCCCGGCGTAGTTCACGTGTGTTCATTTCGCAGGTACCTCAGGATCATCAAGTTGTCAAGCTACTGATCTGCTTTGCTCTACCAGTTTGTTTTCTACACTACCCCAGGTGATCTAAATATTTTAGCATCGTCATTTTGGCGCCGTCTGTGGGAACGATGCAAACCAGATCACGTAGCCAACAAGATCCTCCTGAGGCGTCTGCTCGGAGAGAAAAGGACACAGCAAACGACCTCCCACCTCGTGGAGGCTCTGGCTCGCCACCTCATCCACATCCCATGGATCCGCCTCGCGAGGTTCAGGTGATCCCCCTTGGGGACCAACCACTCGCCGATCCACCGCTCCCTGCTCCTCGAATGGTTCAAATAACCGAGGATGCGCTTCAACGCATGATAGCAGAAACTTCAACTCGCGCTGCCATAGAGGCCGTGACCCAATATATCGCCACGATGGGAGCAAATGCTCCCAACGCGATACCAACACCTGCTCCACATGTGGAGCCACCTATGGCACCACCGCCGTCGACTCCCTGGGGGCTTACATCGCCCCCAAAATATTTCGTTCGCCAAGGGTTATCGACTCCCTGGGGGCTTACATCTGCCCCCAAAATATTTCGCTCGCCAAGGGTTATCGACTCCCTGGGGGCTTACATCTGCCCCCAAAATATTTCGCTCGCCAAGGGTTATCGACTCCCTGGGGGCTTACATCGCCCCCAAAATATTTCGTTCGCCAAGGGTTATCGACTCCCTGGGGGCTTACATCTGCTCCCAAAATATTTCGTTCGCCAAGGGTTATCGACTCCCTGGGGGTCACATCGCCCCCAAAACATTTCATTGGTCATAGCAGGAGCCAACGCTCCTCCTCGTGAGGCCCCACTGGGTCCTCAACATGATCAATTTCTACTTACTTCTCGAACGGTTCAGATAACCGAAGAAGACCTTCAGCGTATGATCACGGAAGATTCAACTCGTGCTGCCACTGAATCAGTGGCACCATATATCGCCAAGGTGGGGCATCTCACCCCAGTGGTTCGTGATCGCCTCATCCTAAATGGGCGGCTATCCCATCCTAAAGTTGGGCATCTCCTCTCAAGGGTGGTACATCCACTGACCTTTCAACCCCAAGGGGTTTCACATCCTTTCAAGTGTTTCACGTCCCTACTTCAAAAACAGAAAAAGGGTCTGACGCGCGCGCACGAACCAATGGCACAACCGTGCGCATCAACCTCAGACCATAGGTCTCGAGCGCCTCATCCTACAGTGGGCAGTTATCCCCATCCTAATGTTGGGCATCACCCTTACCTTTCAACCCTAAGGGGGTTCACATCACATCTCAAGGAACGAGGATAATCTCCCTACTCAAAAAATAGAACATCCCCAAGGGGGCGCACATCCCATCTCAAAGAACGAGGATAATCTCCCTACTCAAAAAATAGAACATCCCCAAGGGGGCGCACATCCGATCTCAAGGGACGAGGATAATCTCCCTACTCAAAAAATAGAACATCCCCAAGGGGGTGCACATCCATCTCAAGGAACGAGGGTAATATCCCTATTCAAAAATTAAAACATCCCCAAGGGGGTGAATATCAACCAAATAAAAAATAGAAGAAAAAAGAAGAAGATGAAAAAATAGATGAAAAAAAAAAAGATCAAAGGAGGCGCGCGTGCAGTGCACGCGCGCGCGTCAGCAAAAGCCAAAAAAAAAAAAAAAAGGACAGGAAGAAGCGCTGTTAAGTGTATATTTTTACACTTTATCGTATCTTTTTATTTGAGATTTTGGTGTGTTTTAATGATAATTGGTGCTTAAAAAGTTGATTTATTGTATTTTAGGTACAAATTGAAGAATTGGAAAAGTATGGGGTCAAAACTGCAATTTTGGAGAAAATATGGGCCAAAAGTGAAAAAAGCAGAATTCTGGAGAATCAAGGACCGCGCGGCCGTGCGGATTTTAGGCATAAATCTCACACGGCCGTCCGGATGGTCGAGTTGGCGCAGTGAAGGAATCTTAATTGTACAAGGAAACTGCCTTCTTCCCCAAGTTCTTCTCCCTATATAAGACCAAGCCAAGCACACAATTAAGGAGATCTTTTTTTTTACGCAAAATCAAGAGCAAAGAAGATCAACGAAGACTCAAGCATAGTTTTTCTTATTTAATTTATTTATTTTATTTTCTTTGTCATAAGAATTACGAGTAGCTAAGTCTTTATTTCTAGGATTTTATTTGGAACCCTATGTGGGATTTATGAACCCAATTCTATGATTTTATGCAAGTTTTAATTCCGGATTATTTCTTCTACTTGTTTTATTAAGTGCATGAACTTGATCAACTTATGTGCTTTTATGTTATTGTTAATCGCATGAATCGGAAGATCGGGTTAATAATTAGAACTGTGGTAGAAGAGCCTTTGTGGTATTAACATAGGAATATAGTTAATCTCTTAGGTAGCCATTATTGAGATTTGTGCTTAATGCTGTGTTCTAGAATTAATTGCATAGGAATATAGTAATTGAATCTAGAGTATTAGAATCGTAATACACGCGGAAGCGGGTTATGATTATTTTAGCATCTCAGGTTAATAATCCGGGTTAATTGATTGCATACTTGAAGGAATTGGGGGAATAATAATCACATAGGGGGAAGAATAAAATCCTAGGCTTGTTTTCATTGATTAAATCTTCGTTTTAATTGCTTTCTTGTTTTTATCTATTTAATTGCTTTAGTTTAGTTTAGTTTATTAATCATCTTTCGACTGTGTAGGGTGGGCTTGATAATAATTGCTAGGATTTAGCGTCTAGGATTAAGTAATTAAATATTCCCTGTGGGTTCGATATCCGGACTTAATTGTCCACTATATTACTTGTACGATACGTGCACTTGCGTGTAGGTTTTCGGCCAACAAGTTATTGGCGCCGTTGCCGGGGAATATTTTAATTATTTATTTTATTCTAGCTCTAAATTTGAACAATTTTCACGATTCACCCAAATTTTTTTTAATTTTATCTTTTTGTTTTAATTTCTGTTAATATATATTAATTTTTTTCTTTGGTTACATGTCAGGTTACAATTTTCGCGCACCTCAAACGGGATACGAATGGCTTCTGTCTGGCGAATACCTCCAAAATACCTATGATATGTCGTTACTTTGTTCAAGATGTGGTGGAGATCATTACACTAACCAATGTTGGTATGCACCGAAAGCGAATAATTTCATAGATAACACCAACGGCGGTTATTGGAACACATACACCAACACGCCACGAGAGCCCACTGTTCAGGAGTGTTATTTGAATTCCGTCCTTGAAGAATTTATGAAATCCACTCAAGCATCTATCCGGAGACTGGAGTTACAGTTGGAAGAATTCAAGCGCCAAAGGTCTCTTGAAAATATTTCAGAGAATATCGAGAATGGTTGGAACAAAGAAAATCCGTCTACAACTTGTAGTGAGAAAAATCCTTTAGACCAAGAAAATATTGTCGATGAGAAGGAAAAGGATCTTACGAAGACGCTTAAGGATGATGAATATGAGAATGCAATCGAGCTCAACTCCAAAGATGTCTCGGAACAAGAGCAGAAGGGGATGGATGTGGTTAGTGCAAATATTCAAATTGATGATCTTATTTATATTCCTGACGTGGCTTTGAAGGCATTAGTAGAGGTTGATGAGAAGACGAATGTGTTTGAAGTGGAGGTTATACGTGGACTTGAGGTTTTTGTGTACCGATTTGAGGGAGCGGGTGATGAAGATCCCATATTGGCTTCGTACCGATTAATTACAACTAAGAAAGATTACAAGCTAAAGTGGACCCTGACATATTGCAATCCTATCCCTGTATCGGTTGCAATTGAAGTGACAAAGCTCATGGATGGATGCGCAATCTACAAGGCGTTGGATTGGACATAACAATTTTAAGACAAAAAGTCTGGCTGAAGACTTAAAACTTAGCGCTTCTCGGGAGGCAACCCGAGCTTTATTGTTTTTCGTATTTTTATTTAATTTTTCGTTTCATTTTTAATATCATAAGCATGCATTCTAATTTATTATTTGAATTTTACTTTTCAGGGTCGAAAACGTGATCGAGGGTCGAGTCAGCCGTCCGAAAAAAACAAAAAAAAAAAAAAAAAGTTTCAGGGGCACTAATAAGAAGTTTGTATTTTTCAGGGGCCCAATTGCAATTATTCACACGGCCATGCAAGAAAAGGGCGTAAATCTCACACGGCCGTGTGAGATTTTAGAGGAGCTACTGGACTAAACAGTGAATTGGCACGGCCGTGCGAAAAAGAGCTGTAATCTCGCACGGCCGTCCGAAGAATGGATTGAGCTACTGCCCAATTTCGAGAAACGGTGCGGCCGTCCGAGAACAAGGCTTAAAATGGGACGGCCGTCCCGTGAGCAGTGGTTAGGCAGAAGATTCGGACGGCATAAAACATGGGACGGCCGTCCGAGGCAAAACTGGGGCGTTTTTAAATTCTAAAAATCAGATTTTCTCCCCCGGAGGCTAGAGCATCGAACCAACTTCTTCAAAATCTCATCTTTCAAGGCACGCCCGAGTGCATCGAGCCGGCATCCACCGGCACCCATTCTTGAGCCCGTACCCGAGCTTTCTGATGAGGATGAGCATGAGAGAAGGAGGGAGGAGCACCCCGATCACATCGACTCCGACTAAAATCAGGTGTTTTCTATCCTTAAACTTTGTGCTAATTTCGTTGAGGGCAACGAAAATTTTAAGTTTGGGGGTGAAAAACATGTTATTTTTGTGCTTAGTTGTTTTAGTTTGCATGCATTAGGTTTTAGTCGTTTTTATTGTTTTTCTCGTTTTTTCCGGAATATAAAAAAAAAAAAAAAAAATGCTTGAGTCGAATGCATCTATGATTTATGATGATGAGAGATGATCAATGTTTGATGATGAAATTGCTTGTTTTATGTGATAAGGATTTGATGTTTGTTTAGCTTTCGATTCAACGGGACTTAGAAGCGAATTATTGCTAGGAATCACATTTTGTGCATTGCTTTGGTTGAATGTTTTGTATTTTAAATTTGGAATTAATTTGTGCTAGATCATGCTATGTTCGGTTTTAGAACTCACCTTAGAAAATTTATGATACGAAGTATTGAGTAGTGAGTGATTTGGGATATGATTTGGGCCTTCTTTGAACCGTTTGAGCCTTTCAAGCCAACCTTTTTATCGAAATATTCCTTAGAACCTTGATTTGAGCCTCGGAGAAAAGGTGTTCTTTTTTTTTAGCCAATGTGTAAGGTAGAATAGGTGGAGATTCTTGAAAAATTACCCCTTAGAGTTCGGTCGAAATATTTTTATAAGGTCCTTCTTCTTCTTCGAAAAAAAAAAAAAAAAAAAAAGAGAAAAAAAAAAAAAAAAAAAAGAAGAAGAAGAAGAGACTAGAAGGGAGAAATAAGGACTAGTTGTTGAATTATTTTTGAAAACTCGATCCATTGCCTCAAAAGCAAAAGTGGAGACTTTTGAACTTTTGAGAATCGAGTTTATTAAAGTCCGTAGAGGTGAATTCATTGTTTCAAACGCCTATCTTTCAAATTTTGGCGTAATCACCTAAATTCAAGAAGAATAGCCACACATACCCATATTTCCTACCTCGAACCAAAGAGCCTAACAATTGAAAGCCACAAAGCCCCAATGATCCCAATAGCTTAATGTTCGATATTAGTAGAGTAGAATAATTTGGTGAGTATTTGGAGTCAAGCATATGCATGTAAGTATAAATTCTTTCTATCTTTAACTTGCAAATATTGGATACTTGAAGCAATTGTATGATTTGTGGTTTTTTGTAATGGTGAGTGACTAAGTGTTGTTGAATTTTGAGCTTGCGAATGCCTAAGAATTGTCATTATAATTACAAGTTCTGAAAACGTGAAGTTGATCATTGATCTATGTGATGAGATGTAATAGTTGTGTTATTTGCTTATTGGTTGATTTTGCTTGAGGACAAGCAAAAGTTCAAGTTTGGGGGTGTGTTAAGTGTATATTTTTACACTTTATTGTGGCAGATGCTCTTAGTCGGAAGTCAATGAACGCCCTAGTGGTTGAATCAGATTTCCGAGACCGCGTGAGGACAGCTCAAGATCAAGACCCCCAACTTCAGAAAATTCGCACAAATCTCGAAGCAAACCCTAATTTCCGAATTTCCAAAGACGGATTTCTCCTATTCCAAAACCGCACTTGCATTCCCGACGATGCCGAAATTAAACGACTCATCTTAGCCGAGGCACATCAGACCACATATACATGTCATCCCGGATCAACCAAAATGTACCAAGACTTGAAGAAACTATATTGGTGGCCGGGAATGAAGAAAGATATAGCTCGATTCGTTGCCCAATGCCTCACCTGCCAACAAATCAAGACTGAACACCAACGACCTGGAGGATTACTTCAACCAAATCAAATTCCCGAATGGAAATGGGAAGTGATAACGATGGACTTTGTTCAAGGATTCCCAAGGACCCAGCGCGGATCCGACGCAATTTGGGTAATCATCGACCGGCTAACCAAATCGGCCCATTTTCTTCCAATCCGCAAGACGTTTAGCCTAGATAAACTCGCAGAACTCTATATGCGAGAAATCGTCCGACTCCATGGAATTCCGACGGCTATTATTTCGGATCGAGACCCACGGTTCACCTCAAAGTTCTGGAAGAGTTTGCAAGGAACTCTTGGAACCAAATTATCGTTCAGTACTGCCTTTCATCCCCAAACCGATGGCCAGTCGGAACGTACGATCAAAACCCTAGAGGACCTACTTCGAGCCTGTATACTCGACTTTGGAGGCAACTGGGAATCTCGGCTACCGTTGATCGAATTTGCGTATAATAATAGCTTCCAATCATCAATCGGAATGGCACCATATGAAGCACTTTACGGACGCAAGTGCCGATCTCCCCTCTACTGGGATGAAATTGGAGAGAGAAAACTTCTCGGGCCCGACCTGGTTCAACAAACGGTGAACCTAATTCGAGACATCCGCGAAAATATGCGAATTGCCCAAAACCGACAACAAAGCTACGCTAATAATAGAAGGCGAGATTTGGAATTCGAAGTCGGAAGTTTAGTATTCCTAAAAGTAGCCCCTTTTAAAGGAATTTTGCGATTCAGAAACCGAGGCAAACTATCTCCGCGGTATATCGGACCGTTCGAAATACTCGAAAGAATAGGCAGTCGCGCTTACCGTCTAGCACTTCCGCCAAATCTATCCCGAATCCATAACGTATTTCACGTCTCCATGCTCCGCAAATACATTTCCAGTCCTGATCACGTCCTCAAAACTGAACCTATTGAGCTAAATCCAAACCTTTCATACGAAGAAAAACCCCTCCGAATTCTAGACTCCAAAACCAAGACACTTCGAAACCGCGAGATACACCTAGTCAAAGTACAGTGGCACAACCACACCCCCGAAGAAGCTACATGGGAACGCGAATCAGAAATGAGAAGTCTCTATCCCGAATTATTCGGGACAGGTAACAAATTTTGGGGACAAAAATTTTTAAGGGGGGAAGATTGTAACACCCCACGTTTTCAAAACACGATAATTTCTAAACCATAAATCTCTAGCCACCTAAGTACTAAGTTTTACTAATAATAGGGCTATACATGAATTATTATGTGCCGAATTATTAGATATCGAATTTTATACGTGACCTTATGTGCCTATGTGTTTACGGGTAAATTATACATGCATGCTAGGACTTAGCATAATTAGCATAATACATAATATATATGTATGTATGTGTGCCGTATATGTGTGTGTATTTTAAGGGTGGATTATTAAATAATTATAAAATAAATAAATGATTATCCTAAGCCTAGCCTAAACCCTATATAATATTATATTCCCGTTCTTACCTGTATGAGCTATAAAGCTCAGTAAGAAATCCGAGTAATATCGAACTTTGGAAATACGTTATACATAATATATAATATTATATTCCCGTTCTTACCCACGTTCCGTACAATAACACGAGGCAATCGGTCAAATCATATAACTCACGAAAACACATCATTCACACAAAATCACGTACTTATGCAAAATGACTAAAATGCCCTTTTTTGAAAATCATGAAAAACACATTTTTCGTTTTATCGGATCCGTGAAAGATTAATTTCTATACCTGAGTAATAAACCTGTTACGAGCCCGTTTTCACTAAGTGGGGATCAAACCACTATACACATCATCCTAGTTGGATACCGGCCCACTATATCCGAGTTGTTTATTACCCGATATTCCATTAATCTTTCAATTTAAAAACCTTTTAATGCAACTTTTCAAAATCATGTTTATGACCCACACATAACATCACAAATATTAATCAAGTGCCACAAAATTACACAAATATCACAATTTACCACATATTTATAATTTGGGCAAAAATCCCCAAATTCACACACATAAATACACAACCACACACGGCACACACCACATGCACAATCAGCACACACACACACTCACACATATTCAACACACACACATGCAGCCAACATATTAAAACATCACCAATTAATAGCAAACCATGCTTGTAAAGCAAGCACCCATTTTTCACCTTTCATTTAATGAATTAATTACCACTTCTAGGTAATAATCCATTCCAATATATTCCCACAGCAATTAATCCACATCCATGCAGTAATTCAAGGTGCAAAATCTCAAGTTTCGTCATTCATGATTATTAATTCACAAACATGGAAATTAAAGCACAACACATAATACATGACATGCAAAATGATCTAATTTTGAAATAAGAGCAACCCAATTCCAAAAATTACCAAATTAAATCCTAGAACTCCTAACTGACCCATATTTCAGATTTTGAAATTATTTTGAATTTTCACAAAGTTTCGAATTTTCTTGAAATTAAAAACTAGAAAATTCCATTTTTCCTTTTAAAAATCCAAAACTCTCATGTGACCTTAATTACTTTGAAAACTTTGTAAAGAAAACTTTTTCCTCATTTAATACTTACTGGAAAAAGAGATCCAAACTTCAAAAATGAGAGATTTTTCGGAAATTGCAGTTTTGACCCAAAAGTTTCAAGATTTGCACATGCAACCACATTAAAAGTTCAAAATCCACTTTTTCATGAAAAACATCTTTGAATCCAAAATTTTTGTTCAATAAATGCTGGAAAACAGTTTTGAAAACGAATTTAGGACTGACTTTTAAAAAATTACAGATTTGACCCGAAAATCTAAAGATTTACACATGCAACCCCAAAAATTTATTTTTCTTGCAAAACCTTTTTGAAATCCGAATTTTTTTTATGATTTTGGCCAATAAAATTTTTATACAAACAAAAGTGATGCATGCAAGAACAAGAAATCAACATTAAACACATATTTTCCATTTTTCCACAAAAGTACTAATTTCTTCGAAATCTTCCCCAATCTTTTAAGTAATTTTGAAAATCATTTTAATACTATTGATGCCATTTAATTGCAGCAAGAAATCGGAATTTCTTACCTTAATAACCGAAAGAAAAGTGAGGGAAAACCGAAGGAAAATGCTTCAAAGGTTGGTGCCAAGCTCTAGCCAAATTATTTCGATGGTGAAGGAGATGGTGTGGATCTTCAAGTGAGATGAATATTTTCTTTGGAGAATGGTGTTCTAGGCTTCTACAAGTCCATGATTAAATAGAGGACTTTCAAAATTATTTTTCATTTTCTTTGAAAAATAGGAGTTGATGTGGAAGAAGATGAAGAATGGAGGTGGTGGTGAGGTTTCGGTGGAATGGAGAGAGGATGACAAGCAAGGGGGTTAGGTGTTGGTAAAAGAGGGAAAAGGAAGAGTGTAAAACTCAACTAAGTGCCATGTGAAGTTTATTAAATAATAATTTAATTTGCCACCTCCTTTAACTAACAAACACACACACATACGGCACTTTTATATATATATATATATATAATATTATATAATGAAGCAATACATGTATAATCCATGTATGTATGCATGTATGCTATCATATAAAGTCACATGTGTAGGGTATGTATATGGTAGTGTATATCACATTAATAAATCAATTATAGCATATTGTAGTCTAATTCACATAAGTCACATAAATTTGCTAGGAAATAATTCTACTAATTAAATATAGCACATAAATATTTCAGATAATTAAATTCACGTAAGTCATATAAATATCATCACGTAATAATGTCACCTAAGGATTCTCGAGTTTAGGAATATTAATTTCGGGTTTTAGGGTTTTCGGGTTTTGGAAAGGCGGGGTGTTACAATTACTATGTTTTATCAAGGTGACATCATTTATAGCCATTATTAGGGATTAATCGAGTAGTATGATATATGTTCCTCCATTCCTCTAAAACATTCGCCGAAAATTCTTCCGAAGTCAACCCCGTTTTTAAGCCTTAGATCATGTGAAAAATATCGGTTCGCTAACCCTTGGAGTCTACCCATATATCCCAACACTTATATAATACCTTTAAAGCTTCCGTGCATGGCAAACCCTCTCGGTTTGCTATACGATTTCTAGGGGGTGTCACAAAATGCTCCCAACGCGATACCAGCACCTGCTCCACATGTGGAGCCACCTATGGCACCACCGCCATCGACTCCCTGGGGGCTTACCTCTGCTCCCAAAATATCTCGCTCGCCAAGGGTTATCGACTCCCTGGGGGTTTACATCGCCCCCAAAATATTTCGTTCGCCAAGGGTTATCGACTCCCTGGGGGTTCACAGTGCCCCCAAAACATTTCATTCGCCATGGGTCATCGACTCTCTGGGGGCCTACTTCCGCCCCCTCGAACGGTTCAGATAACCGAAGAGGACCTTCAGCATATGATCGCCGAACTTTCAACAAGATCAACTCCTACTAGCTCTTTTAACGGTTCAGATAACCGATAAGGACCTTCAGCGTATAATCGCGGAAGCTTCAACTTGTGCTACCACTGAAGCAGTGGCACCATACATCGTCATAGCAGGAGCCAACTGTTAGAGTAGGTGACCGGCAAGCCAACTTGTGGTTGTGGTCTTTCTCTTTTCTTTGTAATAAAACAATCGTTTTTCGTTCGTAATAATAAAATATCTTATTTGGCATTCTATATCTGTTATCCCATGCAAGCAGCATAGATATAGTCCTAACGAGTTACTCTATTACTGTGAGTTGATCTAGTAGAATCGTGAGATAACTCAGCAATGTAATGTAACTGTTAAACCTTGTTCCTAGTCGATGGGTTACGCCAATAATGAGGATACCGGCCTTTCCCTTTTGAGACTAGCACTTAGTGTATGTGTACTGCGTCTCATCAGTCCTCGGTGTTGTGACATCGGCATACTTGAGTGGGTGCTCATACTGGATGAGTTCACTGAACTCCCTCGCCCTAGAAATCTATAAGTGGTTCTCATTCATCGAGTAATAGGTTTCTAAGATATAGTTGTACACCATTAGTCCTTAAGACCCAGACATCACCGTGACTTCACTGGAGGACCGATTGTATCGTGACCTGTCCCTGAGTCCCACCGCGGACCGCTCCAAGGGCCAACGTTCGTGCAATCCGAAATCTAGTGTGAAGTCTGTGCATTGTAGTAGGGGATTCGAGCGCTTGAGTAGTCATGGATGTCCTGTGTGTTCTGACGGTTTATAATCCATGGAATCTCTGGCCAGAGTTGATAGTGGGGTGATTAGGGAAATGTGTTTCCCTAAGTCGCACACGAACGGATTTATAATACCTAGAACGTTCGCACGGTTATTGAACTTTATAAGAGGTCTCGGTGAACCAATGCCTCTAGTTCAATCGGGATATGTGCTACGAAGGGATCGTACTGTACGCTAACTATATCATAAGGTTCTTGCAGGCACTTCATTTGTATCTAGGGAATCATGACGCGTAGTTGCTAGACGCCAATCTTGATTCGTTGGGCACCGATTTGATCGGGATTAGGTAAAATGAGTTTTACTCTAATCGGGACTCTTGGGAGGAGTTCGTATAAGAACAATGTGTTGTTCGAATCACAAAGAGTTGTGAGCCCACGGCTAGCATACACCTGAACCATTGAGGGTCACACTTCTCGTGTAATATAGATCCTTGATAACAACAAGCATAGATTAATGTGTTAATCTTTGAACGATTGGATGTCGATATGATTGAATCCAAGATTCGTAATTGTGAATTGCGAATTGGAATAAACGTAGAGAAAGAGAGACATGCGGAATTTAGTGAACTTTCTAAATTGGGAAGTTTCCCGATTTAGCAAGTCCACTGAAGTGGAAGTTTCCAATTTTGGAAATTGGAAATTTCGAAGAGGCACTCGTATCGACGAGGACTTGGAGCTCGTCACAAATATAATTTTGTTATAATTTTGTGGACGATCGTTTATTAGAAACGAGGCCGACAAGGGGATGGGCTTAATGCATCAGTGGGTCAAGCCCAATGACTTAAGCCCGCTAGGGTTGAAAACCCTAGGTATAAATAGACCTCAAAAGGAGTTTTGAGATCAGATTTTTCAGCAACCAAACCCTAGCCGCTCAAGCCCTAGCCGCCCCCTCTTCGGCCGTTGCATCTCCGCCGCGCCACCGCCGACCACCGCCGGAAACGCCGCCGGTTTTCTCCTCTTTCTCCTTCGTTTTATTCGTGTTGTTATCTAACTCGTTTATATCTAGTGCTATAGTTCGAGTGGGTCGAAAATACGAGGTGAAACCTAATTGGAGAGGAGCTGCTGCCCCGACGAATCCGTGCACCACCGCACGCGCCGCACCGCCGCTCACGCGCCGCCGCTGCCGCTGCCACGCGCCGCCGCTGCTGCTGCCGTTCGTCGCCGTTCGTTGCCTGCTGGATCAGCTCGGTCCAGCC
This sequence comes from Erythranthe guttata, assembly GCF_056151865.1. Classification (NCBI taxonomy): domain Eukaryota; kingdom Viridiplantae; phylum Streptophyta; class Magnoliopsida; order Lamiales; family Phrymaceae; genus Erythranthe; species Erythranthe guttata. The sequence goes on along the minus strand of NC_142543.1, from coordinate 8,884,343 downwards.
GTGAGGTGCAGCCCCGTGGATTGGTAATTAGCAGCTTGTACGTGACTCGTTCTAGGATTTCGATTCGTCGAAATCGCACGCTACAAGAGGTAATTAAATCGGAACTTTCGTAATTCGATTCGAACATGTTTGTATGATTATTAATTTGCGAGCATGAGTAATACGTGATTACATGTTTCGATTTTGTTAAATGATGAATAAGCATGTTTCGTGATTTTTCGGTTTTATGTATTTTTCTATTAAATCGAAAATTACCATATGTATGGCGGAAGCGTTAAGGTACGTTGACTGTGTGATTAGTATTGCATGTAATCGAAACTAGTTCGATATAAAATTTTTAAATTCCGCTGCGTATACATGCACGATCCCCAACAGTGGTATCAGAGCCACGGGTTAATCGTTTATTTGTCAACGTGTTTATCGTTTTCGAAAGCATGCTTCGATTTGTTGAATTGTTGAATTTTTGGTGTTATCAAATTGGGGGTTTAATATTAATTAAATATTTTGAATATTTCAGAAAATATAAAATTTTTAATTTTTGAAAATTTCGGATTTTCACTGCTGTTTTTTCCAGCTGGCCGAACCGGTCCGGTCCGACCGGTCCGACCGGTCCGGTCAGCGCAAACAAAAAAAAAAAAAAAAAAAAAAAATTTTTTTTATTCGATTTTCTGAGAATTAATATTAAAATTAATTGATTTTTAATTTTTGAAATTATTTATCAATTAAACCCAATTAGATAATTGATCCATTAATTTAATTTGAATTCAAGGAATAGTGTTGGATTAATTATTTAATTTAATCGTTAAATTAGTTTAATTAATGGAACACAAATTAGATGGCAAATAATTAATGGACTTCATTCTTATTTGAATGATTTATGAATGAAAGGGGTCCGTTAATAATATTTGCAATTAATCGTTTTAATTAATTAATTCATGAGATGAATAATTGTAATTAAGTACGATGATGATCGTATGTCTCTCTTAGGATCCATATGCGCTTCCACATACCTAGAGAACATAGTTGTAGGAATCACAAACGATCATAACCTAAAACTTCCGATGAGCTAATAAGATTTAATAAATAAAATCCCTCATTCTTAATTAAGAATAATTATCAAGCTATAAAGAAAAACCAAATTGTTGAATTTTTCTTTCCTTCTACCAACAATTAAATTATGTGTAGCCTCTCATAATAGTGCAGTAAGCCGTGTTAGCGGGGAGTGCTATTGTGGGATAAGCTGTAATTTAATTGACATTAGATGGAGATACGGTCATAGATAAAATTATGTTGGATTAATGTGGTCGGCTAGATTAACTAGGGATTGCATTAGTTTGATATAGTTGGATCTATGACATCTCGTATTGGTAGGCTAGACTTGACACACGAAGATTTTGATATTCGCTAGATTAACTTAGGTCATTATCAAGTGTGAGGTAAATCGATCTTTAGGGTCACATAGTGATGTGATTGATAGTACTCTACCTTTAGGCTTATGTAATCGGGATAGATTAACTACGGGTTACATTAGCGCTATTGGACCTAAAGCCCAATAAAGAAAAATAAGTTTTCTCGATTGTCTGCTAGAGGGTGGTGGAATTCGATAAAATTAGTGGGAGAACAATTAAAACATAAAAGTCAAAAATTTTAATTGTAACGATTATTACGAACCAAACTCTAATTATTGTCTTCTTAAAATTTTCTCATCAACAATGTCCAAACATCCCCTTTCCTCTATCCTCGACCAAAACAAACTCACCGGTCCAAACTATTTGGATTGGTTTCGCAATCTGAAACTTGTGCTCCTAGTAGAGGAGACGCAACTGCAAGGCTTACCTCGATCAGAAACGTTCTGAAAAGGGTACGTATTTAGTTGAAGTTAATTTGTCCGTTAAATCTTCTGCTTGGGTATTGGATACTGGTTGTGGCTCAGATCTTTGTAATGATTTGGAGCTCATGACAAGAAGTAGGAAGCTTAATGTGGGTGAGACCTACCTAAGAATGGGCAACGGAGCAAGGGTTGCTGCTGAAGCCATTGGGACAATTTATCTTTCTGTTTTGGATTCTAGTTTTTCCATTGTTTTGAACAATTGTTTATTTGTTCCGTCACTTATTCGAAACCTTATTTCTATTCCTGTTTTGGATAATGAAGGTTTTACTTTTGTTTTTGGAAATTCGATTTGCATTATACAAAAGGAACAAAATATGATTTGTAAGGGACAACTTATAAACAACTTATATGAACTGAATCCAAGTGAAATACCTATTAACGTTATATCAGCAAAACGAAAAGATATGAGTCTTAACCCCGCACAACTTTGGCACGCTCGACTAGGTCACATTTCCTTGAGAAGGATGAACAAGTTTGTTAGTGAAGGAATGTTCTCCTTGGAGGACGTTAAATCACTTCAAACTTGTGTATCCTGCCTTAAAGGAAAAATGACCAAGGCTCCCTTCAAAGGGAAGATGGAACGGGCCGAGGGTCTTTTGGATTTGATCCATTCAGACGTGTGTGGTCCACTAAGCGTTAGTGCTAGGAGTGGTTTTAACTACTTCGTTACCTTTACCGATGATTATTCTAGGTATGGTTTCGTGTACTTAATGAAGTATAAGTCTGAAACTTTTGAAAAGTTCAAAGATTTTAGACACCAAGTAGAAAACCAACTCGGTAGACGTATTAAGAAACTGCGATCCGATCGTGGTGGTGAATACTTAAGTACTGAGTTTATAGACTATCTTAAAGAGAATGGGATTCTTTCTCAATGGACTCCTCCTGGAACTCCTCAACTTAATGGAGTTTCCGAACGTCGGAATCGAACACTGTTAGACATGGTTCGATCTATGATGGGGTTCACCGAGCTACCGGCATACCTGTGGGGTCATGCACTCCTAACTGCCGTGTATTTGCTGAATAGGGTTAATACCAAAGCAGTTAACTCCACACCTTATGAACTTTGGCACTCCAAGAAACCCACGTTTAAACATATTAGGATATGGGGTTGTCCCGCTTACGTGAAGCGGCTAGTGGGAGATAAGTTGGATGGAAAATCCGACCTATGCTATTTTGTGGGGTATCCCGAGGATTCCATGGGATACGAATTCTACTATGTTTCCGAGGCAAAGGTGTTCGTCTCGAGAAATGCCGTGTTCCTTGAGAAGGAATTTCTATCGGATAGAAAGGGCAGTGTAGTTGATCTCGAAGAAGTTCGAGAACCACAATCTGAAGTTCAAGCACAACAATCAGATAATGAACCAATTCAACAAACCACTAACATACCTCCTGAACCGTCGCTGCGTAGATCCGAAAGAGTTCGGAGAGCGCCCGATAGGTTATTCCTCGTTGATGAAGTTGACCAAGGATGTGATCCTAGAACTTTCAACGAAGCTGTATCGGATACAGACAAGGGACATTGGCTTAATGCCATGAAATCCGAAATGGACTCTATGTACTCCAACAAGGTATGGACCTTGGTAGATCCACCCGAGGGAATCGTTCCCATAGGCTGCAAGTGGATCTATAAGAAGAAAATTGGAGTAGATGGAAAGGTATCGACCTACAAGGCTAGATTGGTAGCGAAGGGTTATACTCAAAAGCAAGGAGTTGACTATGAGGAAACCTTCTCTCCAGTTGCTATGCTTAAGTCCATTAGGATTTTGCTGGCCATCTCTGCGTGGTATGACTACGAGATATGGCAAATGGATGTGAAGACCGCATTCCTTAATGGGGACATTGAGGAAGAAATTTACATGGCGCAGCCGGAAGGCTTCATATCTTCTGGAGATGAGCAAAAGGTTTGCAAACTCCAGCGATCCATTTATGGATTGAAACAAGCATCCCGTAGTTGGAACAAAAGGTTTGACACAACTATCAAAGAGTTTGAATTTGTGAAAAACCCGGAGGAACCTTGTGTCTACAAGAAGGTTAGTGGGAGTGCAGTGACTTTCCTTGTACTTTATGTTGATGACATACTACTCATTGGGAATGATGTAGGGATGTTGCAGTCGACTAAAGTATGGTTATCCACACGTTTCTCGATGAAGGATTTGGGAGAAGCATCCTACGTATTGGGAATACGGATCTATAGAGATAGATCGAGGAGATTGCTTGGCTTGTCCCAATCCATGTACATAGACACCGTTCTCAAACGGTTTAGCATGGAAGAATCCAAGAAGGGATTCTTGCCAATGTCCCATGGGGTTCGTCTCTCGAAATCCATGCGTCCTCAAACGCAAATGGAAATCGAGGAGATGAAAAGGACACCTTATGCATCCGCTATAGGAAGCATAATGTATGGCATGCTGTGTACACGACCTGATATTGCGTATGCTGTGAGCGTCACAAGCAGATATCAGTCCGACCCCGGCCCAGCCCATTGGAAGGCTGTGAAAGACATTCTCAAGTACTTGCGAAGAACTCGAGATTTGTTTTTGGTCTATGGGGATACCGAGTTGAAATTAGAAGGCTTCACGGATTCTAGTTTTCAATCGGACGTGGATGACTCAAAGTCAAACTCGGGGTATATATTCAAAGTCAACGGAGGTGCCGTGTGTTGGAAGAGTTCCAAACAAGGCACGACGGCTGATTCCACCACCGAGGCTGAATATATTGCAGCATCAGATGCTTCAAAGGAAGGGTCATGGATTAGGAAATTCATCCAAGAGTTGGGTGTATTTCCGAACGCTAGCGATCCAGTACGGCTGTACTGCGATAACAACGGAGCCGTAGCGCAAGCTAAGGAACCAAGAGCTCATCAGAAGTCGAAGCACGTGTTGAGAAAATACCATGTGATCCGAGAGATCATAGAGAGAGGTGAAGTCAAGCTAGACAGAGTCACCTCGGAGGACAATATTGCAGATCCCTTCACCAAGCCATTGTCAGGATCAGTCCACGAGAAACATCGAGAGTCGATGGGACTTAGATTTATGAGTAGTTGGCTTTAGGTCAAGTGGGAGATTGTTAGAGTAGGTGACCGGCAAGCCAACTTGTGGTTGTGGTCTTTCTCTTTTCTTTGTAATAAAACAATCGTTTTTCGTTCGTAATAATAAAATATCTTATTTGGCATTCTATATCTGTTATCCCATGCAAGCAGCATAGATATAGTCCTAACGAGTTACTCTATTACTGTGAGTTGATCTAGTAGAATCGTGAGATAACTCAGCAATGTAATGTAACTGTTAAACCTTGTTCCTAGTCGATGGGTTACGCCAATAATGAGGATACCGGCCTTTCCCTTTTGAGACTAGCACTTAGTGTATGTGTACTGCGTCTCATCAGTCCTCGGTGTTGTGACATCGGCATACTTGAGTGGGTGCTCATACTGGATGAGTTCACTGAACTCCCTCGCCCTAGAAATCTATAAGTGGTTCTCATTCATCGAGTAATAGGTTTCTAAGATATAGTTGTACACCATTAGTCCTTAAGACCCAGACATCACCGTGACTTCACTGGAGGACCGATTGTATCGTGACCTGTCCCTGAGTCCCACCGCGGACCGCTCCAAGGGCCAACGTTCGTGCAATCCGAAATCTAGTGTGAAGTCTGTGCATTGTAGTAGGGGATTCGAGCGCTTGAGTAGTCATGGATGTCCTGTGTGTTCTGACGGTTTATAATCCATGGAATCTCTGGCCAGAGTTGATAGTGGGGTGATTAGGGAAATGTGTTTCCCTAAGTCGCACACGAACGGATTTATAATACCTAGAACGTTCGCACGGTTATTGAACTTTATAAGAGGTCTCGGTGAACCAATGCCTCTAGTTCAATCGGGATATGTGCTACGAAGGGATCGTACTGTACGCTAACTATATCATAAGGTTCTTGCAGGCACTTCATTTGTATCTAGGGAATCATGACGCGTAGTTGCTAGACGCCAATCTTGATTCGTTGGGCACCGATTTGATCGGGATTAGGTAAAATGAGTTTTACTCTAATCGGGACTCTTGGGAGGAGTTCGTATAAGAACAATGTGTTGTTCGAATCACAAAGAGTTGTGAGCCCACGGCTAGCATACACCTGAACCATTGAGGGTCACACTTCTCGTGTAATATAGATCCTTGATAACAACAAGCATAGATTAATGTGTTAATCTTTGAACGATTGGATGTCGATATGATTGAATCCAAGATTCGTAATTGTGAATTGCGAATTGGAATAAACGTAGAGAAAGAGAGACATGCGGAATTTAGTGAACTTTCTAAATTGGGAAGTTTCCCGATTTAGCAAGTCCACTGAAGTGGAAGTTTCCAATTTTGGAAATTGGAAATTTCGAAGAGGCACTCGTATCGACGAGGACTTGGAGCTCGTCACAAATATAATTTTGTTATAATTTTGTGGACGATCGTTTATTAGAAACGAGGCCGACAAGGGGATGGGCTTAATGCATCAGTGGGTCAAGCCCAATGACTTAAGCCCGCTAGGGTTGAAAACCCTAGGTATAAATAGACCTCAAAAGGAGTTTTGAGATCAGATTTTTCAGCAACCAAACCCTAGCCGCTCAAGCCCTAGCCGCCCCCTCTTCGGCCGTTGCATCTCCGCCGCGCCACCGCCGACCACCGCCGGAAACGCCGCCGGTTTTCTCCTCTTTCTCCTTCGTTTTATTCGTGTTGTTATCTAACTCGTTTATATCTAGTGCTATAGTTCGAGTGGGTCGAAAATACGAGGTGAAACCTAATTGGAGAGGAGCTGCTGCCCCGACGAATCCGTGCACCACCGCACGCGCCGCACCGCCGCTCACGCGCCGCCGCTGCCGCTGCCACGCGCCGCCGCTGCTGCTGCCGTTCGTCGCCGTTCGTTGCCTGCTGGATCAGCTCGGTCCAGCCGTGAGGTGCAGCCCCGTGGATTGGTAATTAGCAGCTTGTACGTGACTCGTTCTAGGATTTCGATTCGTCGAAATCGCACGCTACAAGAGGTAATTAAATCGGAACTTTCGTAATTCGATTCGAACATGTTTGTATGATTATTAATTTGCGAGCATGAGTAATACGTGATTACATGTTTCGATTTTGTTAAATGATGAATAAGCATGTTTCGTGATTTTTCGGTTTTATGTATTTTTCTATTAAATCGAAAATTACCATATGTATGGCGGAAGCGTTAAGGTACGTTGACTGTGTGATTAGTATTGCATGTAATCGAAACTAGTTCGATATAAAATTTTTAAATTCCGCTGCGTATACATGCACGATCCCCAACACCAACGCTCCTCCTCGTGAGGCCCCACTGGGTCCTCAACATGATCAATTTCTATTTACTTCTCGAACGGTTCAGATAACCGAAGAAGACCTTAAGCGTATGATCACGGAAGATTCAACTCGTGCTGCCACTGAATCAGTGGCACCATAAATCGCCAATGTTGGGCATCTCACCCCAGTGGTTCGTGACCGCCTCATCCTAAATGGGGGGCTATCCCATCCTAAAGTTGGGCATCTCATCTCAAGGGTGGTACATCCACTTACCTTTCAACCCCAAGGGGTTTCACATCCCATCAAGTGTTTCACGTCCCTACTTCAAAAACAGAAAAAAGGGTCTGACGCGCACGCGCGAACCAATGGCAACACCGTGCGCATCCACCTCAGACCATAGATCTCGAGCGCCTCATCCTACAGTGGGCAATTATCCCCATCCTAAGGTTGGGCATGACCCTTACCTCTCAACCCTAAGTGGGTTCACATCACACCTCAAGAGACGAGTAGAATCTCTCTACTCAAAAAATAAAACATCCCCAGAGGGGTGCACATCCCATCTCAAGGAACGAGGATAATATCCCTACTCAAAAAATAGAACATCCCCAAGGGGGTGAATATCAACCAAAAAAAAAAAAAAGAAGTTGAAGAAAAAAGAAGAAGATGAAAAAACAGAAGAAAAAAGAAAAAGAAAAAAGAAGAAGATGAAAAAAGAGAAGAAGAAAGAAGAAGAAAAAATACAAGAACAAGAAGAAGAAAAAAGAGAGTAAAAGAAGAAGAAAGAAAGAAGAAAGAAGAAGAAGAAGAAAAAAGAGAATAAAAAATAAAAAGGGAGAAAGCAGCCGAGCCGCGCGCGCGAGCCGAGCCAAGCCGCGCGCGCGGCTCCATTAAAAAAAAAAAAAAAAAAAGGGAAAGGAGGCGCGCGTGCACAGCACGCGCGCGTGGCGTACACGCGCCAGACGCGCGCGCGTGCACTGCACGCGCGCCAGCAGCAGCAAAAAAAGAGAGGCAGGAGGCGCGCGTGCACAGCACGCGCGCGTGGCGTTCACGCGCCAGACGCGCGTGCGTGCACTGCACGCGCGCCAGCAGCAAAAAAAAAAAAAAAAAACATTTCTCTCACACGCGCGCGCGCCTTCCCATGCACGCGCGCGCGCCTCCCAAGACCACTTTGGAGCGCGCGCTCCCACCTAATTGGGCACAACTTTTGCTACTCTCCACCAAATTGCGCGTAGATTTCATCTCGCTTCACCAAATCGCGAGAGAATTTCAACGCGCTCCACCAAATTGCGCGAGCTCTTTAACGCATCTACCAAATTGCGTTCGCTATCAAATGGAAAATAAATAACAAATTTATTTCTCCACGCCATGCCAACGAATAAATAAACACTACAACACCGATCTACTCTCAACACGATCCGGTACCCTTTTCGACGTGGCTCCCACATCGTCTCGAGAGTGGGGGGCTTGCGAGACAACTCCCACGAGGAGCCAACTCGCTCAGTACTACCACCCGTTGCGAGGTAACTCCCACGAGGAGCCAACTCCCTCGGGTCTCAACACCAAAGCGAGACAACTCCCACAAGGAGACCACTCGCTCCATCCTACAACCCGTAGCGAGGCAACTCCCAAGAGGAGCCAACTCGCTCGGTACTACGAACCCGCAGTGAGACAACTCCCATGAGGAGCAAACTCACTCGGTTCTACAACCAGCAGCGAGACAACTCCCACGAGGAGCAAACTCGCTCTGTCCTACATCCCGCAGTGAGACAACTCCCATGAGGAGCAAACTCGCTCTTTCTACATCCCGCAGTGAGACAACTCCCACGAGGAGACAACTTGCTCGGATCTACAACCCCTTGCGAGGAAAATCCCACGAGGAGACCACTCGCTCCGTACTACGAACCCGCAGCGAGACAACTCCCACGAGGAGCCAACTCGCTCGGTACTACGAACCCTCAGCGAGATAACTCCCACGAGGAGCCAACTCCCACTGCAACCACCTCGCTCGATAATATTATTCATCGCGAGACAACTCCCATGAGGAGGCAACTCGCCCGAAATTCACTATATAATCGCAAGCTTAAGTTAGCACGATTACAACCCTAGAAGCACTTAGAGATATTATGAGAATCTATATAGCCTGGCCAACTTGATTACTCAAATTTATCTACTTGTTTTAGATGGGTTATTCATTAAAACGTGGCCACGGTCCAAACACACTTAAGACCCACGAGGTCTAACAAGGGGCACGACCCCCATAAAAAAAATCTTGAGAGTCTGATCCCCTCCTCAAGTACATCACGCACAAGGCTATATGTAAACACATATAAGCAACGCGTCAAAACATCGACAATGTCGAAAAATAACAACTCCCACGAGGAGAATACTAGCTCCGTGCTACTACATTATCGTGAGACAACTTCCACGAGGACATAATTCGACAACTCTATTACCCCATAGACAACTCCCACGAGGAGATTACTTGATCCGTGCTATTACATTATCGCGAGACAACTCCCACGAGGAGATAACTCGATCAACACTATTACCCCGCGATGAGACAACTCCCACGAGGAGATAATTCGCTACTACATCGTCGTGGGACAAAACCGACGACTCAATTAACTTACATCGCGACAACTTGGTCGCGCTATGCGCCAACGCGCATTCACGCCCCTCCGACACACGCTCCAACGCGTTATCGCACACCATCGACTACTACAATTTTTACTCTCGACACGATATGTCACCCATTTCAACATTGCCCCCACATCGACTCGAGAGTGGGGGGCTTAATGATATGCCTAATTGGCCCAACCCAATGGGCCTACAAATTATTTACCTACTGGGCTACGAGCCCAATATTGAAGACTAATATCACCGAGGCCCAAACACCTTCAAGTAAGGCTTGGGCCCAACAAAGCAAACCCAACCCAATAAACGACATATAAATAGAGGTTTTACTCATTTTATTAAGGTACGTCCTATTAACTGAGCAATACCACAATACGTATTCTTTGGACTATTTCTACTATCAGCATGTCTGACTTGAGCGTCGGAGGGGTTTCCGCCGGATCAACCCCTGGCTTAGTTCATGTGTGCTCATTTTGCAGGGACCTCAGGACCATCAAGTTGTCAAGCTACTGATCTGCTTTGCTCTCCCAGCTCATTTTCTACACCACCCTAGGTGAGCTATATTTTAGCATTAATCTACGTATTTTTTTTTTTTTTTTTATTTTCATTCCCCAAATTATGAAGACATCTTAGGCATCGTTTGATTGGTTTGATAAGTTATAATTAACTAAATAATTGAAATAATTTTATAGTTTTGAAAATAAAAATAATAATTTGAAAGGAAAAAGAAGTTCCTATGGTATTCTTTTTCTTTCTTTCTTTTCTCGTTTCTCGGTTTTCCTTCTAATGTATCGAACCTATGACTAAATAGTCTGCAATGCAATGTGCTTGCCAACAAGCTATCTTGTCTTGATAAGTTCCTATGTTATGTTCCTTTCTTGCAAGCATCGGTTTCGTAAGTTATTGGATATTTAAAGACAGACAAGCTAAGTTTCGGTGTTTTCTATATGTTCTTTTGAATTGCTAGACAAATCACGTGTTATTATTAATACTAGCAAAAAATCTTCTACGATGTATTTCTTCTAGCAAGTAATTCTTCAAATGATACATTTTAAGGAGTGACTACAAAGTTAATTACTCGGAGTGGAAACCTAAACGCAATAAACTCGTGAGGTACATACAAAGTTGACTATCAATGAGAACTTAAATACATAATTGACGGGTGTTTGTAATTATTCAATATGAAGGTTATGCTATGAGTCCCTCAAATCAAACCCAATTTGAACAAGTTTAAATACAATCTTTTAATTAAATTCAATCTTTTAATTAAAAATACTAATTCGAAAAGGAAAAAGAAGTTCCTATGGTATTTTTTTTTTCTTCTTTTTTTACTTGTTTCCTGATTTTCCTCCTGATATCTTGAATCTATGGCTAAATATTATGTAAGGTGCTTACCAATGAGCTATCTTGTCTCTTGACAAGTTCTTATGGTATGTTTCTTTCTACATGCATCGGTTTCGTAAGATGTTGGATATTTAAAGAAAGACGAGAATTGATGTTTTCGATATGTTCTTTTGAATTGCTAAAAAAGTTCACGTGTTATTACTTATTATTAATAATAACAAAAAATCTTCTATGATGTATTTCCTTTAGCCCGTACATTCTTCAAAGAGCTAATTGCATATAACCCCCTGTGTAATCTCGAATGGTTAAAAAGACCCTTGTGTTAAAAATATTAACAAGAAAGTCCTTATGTTATTTTTGACAAAGTATACTGCCCCTTATTTTAAAATTAGCTGTTGACCCATGTGAAATTACTAAACTACCAGTAATTAAAAAATAATAATAATGTAAAATATTCAAATCCCAAAAACATATCCTCCTACGGTCCATCTTCTGGGTGGGATTCTTGTTCCGGTCATCTTCTCCGACAAGAACTTTATTTTTCATTTGTTTTTTTCTCCATCTCCTTCCTCCTCCCTCTTTTTGTCGTTGTACACCCTCCCCTCCACTTACATCCTCTTCTCCGTCCCCTCCTTCATATCTTCCCAAAAAACTAATAAAATTCCAACAATCTTCTTTGTCCCCCTAATATAAGGACCGCAGAAAAACGGAGGTTCAACCAGCATCGGGGTAGGTGTGGCGATGCAAACCGGCGGCGGATTCCATGGTGGAGCTACACTCACAAATTAACTCTCTACCCCTGTGTATATGGGTGAATCTTCTTTGTTCCAAAATCCCAAAATCCGGAATAAAAAAATAAAATTGGATCTGGAATTTGGTCCCTTCTTTCTCTGTCTCAAGGGTTAGGGCGGCCCTGTTGAAAATCGAATCTTGGCCCTCTTCTTTCTCTATGTTGAAGAAAGCCCAAAACCTCTGACCCTAAAGTTGGGCTTTTAGACTTGAATTCGCTTTTGATGAAGATTCCGATAAATTCTGGAGCACCGATAGTCGTCGATGTGGCGGCAGCATTGAGGTACCTGGTAGGGAGAATGGGTTGCACTATTGGAAGGATGGTTTGATGGTGACGATGAAATGGTGCTGGGAAAAAGCTGTGTAAAGAAATTTTTTTAAATTGCAATTTCATCCAAAAAGTTGGATTATTTATTTTTAAATCCAAATAAATTTATGTTCAGTTATAAAATAATTTTAGAGGGCATTTGGGACTTTTCATGACAAAAAATATAACAAAGAGTCGCACACACAGCGCGTGTAACACACAATCAGCCCGCAGGGGCCTTTCTGGCTTTGACTAATTTTCACAGGGGGGTTTTTGCTAATATTTTTAACATGGGGACTTTTTTAGCCATTTGAGATTTCACAGGGGTGGATTTTGCAAAAAACCCTTCTTCAAATGATAAATATTTAGGAGTGGTTTGTTAATTAATTACTCGAGTAAGGATTTTTTTCTTAATTTAATCTTATCTTGGGGGATCTTCCTGTAATTTGCCTAATAAATTATAATTTTGCAATTTAAAAGAGAAAAGATGGTTAACATGTACTTACTTTTCAACACACTGATTTATTATATATACACAATATATATATATATATATATATATATATATATATATATATATATATATATATATATATATATATATATATATATATATTAATTATAAGTATGGGGATCTGCCTTTTATTTTAACTTTTGAATTGACTTAGGTATAAACGGATTGAATCGTAAGATTTGAATCGTAAATCATAAGATTTTAAATGGTATTGCGGATTTTTGTAAATGAGTCACACGAGATTATTGCTGAGGAGGAGTAGAAGCACACTGCGTTGGTGGCGGATATTTCGGACGATTTGAATCTTTGTTTGGATGATATGATTAAATACGTCAAAGCGATCAAGGTTTTTATCGACTTGATCAAGTCTTCCGTCGACGAAATTAGGGTTTACGCATCGGAGATCACCAACAGGCCTTACGCGTTGGTTTGCAATTTCAGTGGAGCGATTGGAAAGATGACTGAAACTTCGGCTCTTTGTCCAGCAAGAAGGTCAATAGAGTTGCAACAATTTGAAATCAATGAGGTAGTTTTGTAGCATATTTTCTCGTATAAAGCCAAAGTACCAGGGCAAAATATTATGCCTAAAGACAATCAGAAAAAAAAGAAAAAAAGTAATTTTTCATTGTGTTATTTAGCAAAGTTTCAATTAAGAATGTCAACATGAATTCAGTCGAAGTATGAAAATAGCATTTGATTAGATTAAATCCTATATTTGAAGCCCATGTTGTGACTCCTATCATCATACATTTAGAATTAACTATCGAGTCAAAATTAACTAAATAATTGAAAAAAACACGAACATAGAGATATAGACATAAATAATTCACTCTTTTAAAGTCCAACTATTACCAGAGGAATCTAACTCCCACAGGAATCAAACAAGCATGCAAGAAGTAGAAAAAATGGTCACAACTATATGAAAAGTTCAACAGAAACAAAGCAAGCTCCATTATATTCCATTAGATATAAAGAAAGCAAGAATTTATTAGAAAGAAGATAATGGCATACACCGTCTACTCCATAATTCCAAGAAAACAAAAGGACCGAAGAAATAGTCAAAATCGGCTGCAACTAACTTTGTTGGAAACAAATTTGAAAGGAGTTTTTTGCTTCATTTAAGCTTTTCAATCGACATAGAATGAAATGTTAATGCCTTAGATAATTAGCCCACCTCAATCCGCAGCCACTCCACATATTTCCAGACCTGATATATATGATCAACCCAATAAATGAGTAATAACACAAGGCAACATGCATATACATATACACACACAAAGTAAAAGTATAAATTATTGAAGCCTTACATTTTTTAAGCAAGTACCAAGAAATTTTGATGCAGGAATATGATTTCTCGCAACGGAGATCTAACCTGCCTAGTGCAACATGTCTTCGAACCAGTTGTTTCTGCCAAAAACAATTTACAAAATTCGAAAAGTATCAACTATATAATTCTTCAGTTATGGATCAGTCTTTACAAAAAATAAAATGGAAAAAAACACTGTACAGCCTGGTTGCTAAATCCAACATCCAGATAACTTCGATTCAAAAAATCTAGTCCACCTCTTATTCTATTATGTGATATTATTAACAAGCATGTTAAATGTGGTGTTGCTGTTTTGGACAGTAGGTAAGGCTTTCTTTAATATAATTTCAGCTATATATATCTTATGGTTTGCACTTTCAGAAACATTAGTATTCCATCAATAGTAAACTACCATAATAGATTCTCAATTTGTTTTACTGCACGAGCGCATTTGTTGATTGTTTTGCCGAAGTATTATTAATCGCCGAACTCAGGTCTATAGAAGTACAGAATAACATGTAAAGAGAGATTTCATTTCGGCGATATATAAATTACCTTTCCGATTGGAAAAGAAATAAGATAGGATATAATCATCAGAATACGCACAGGCCAAACCAAGTTTGCACCAACAGCTCCGAACCTAGTACATATGGCTTAAGAAGAAACCTGGCATTCAACATAAGAATCATAAGTACGAATTACTAAAATGAAACTAACTTTAGGTATAAAATGATCAATTCTTCAGTAACTCATTAAAAAATACCACCCTGAAAGAAACGATATCAGAAGTTACATATATTCACACTCGTTATTGAACGAATTTCCAACCTATCCAATTTTAAGTTTTTCGGCACTACAATACTCAGAATCCAACCAATCAGAGGCACCCTAGCCTCGATCACAAAATAACATTAGACTTCGAGTCACAGTCCATAACTTTCGATGTGTGTCTATTAAACAAATTCTAAATGAAAAGTAGCAAAAGCAGTGGCCCGCAAAAGGTGCAAAATACAGTACTCGAAAGAGGATCATGTTGCAAAGGAATTGCAGATCCATGATCACAGATGACGAACGAGGACTGCCGTCTTTTCCCCTGCAACCATGGATGCAGAATGCACTCCAAATAAGAACTGATCTACGGGTGAAGGGTGAAGGAAACGCCAGAGTGAAGTAAGATGTGAAGGCCAGATAACCAAAAAAATAAAAAATATACAGAAACGTCACAGCGAACAAAAACTAATATTAGAGTAGGGATTGAAGAGATGTATATATGGCAAAAGCGCAACCATTAACCTGTTTGGAGTCGAACTGTTTCAATATAGTATCCTCGAACTGAGCTAATTTCTACAATTTCTAGTTAGGCTGCAAATTTCACTAACCAATATAGCAGACAATATCATGATAGCAAAAAACAAGAATCGGAGCAGCAAAGAACAAAAACAACTAAAGAATTGCATAAACAAGCAGGATAATTGCATTGCATAAACCAGCACAACTAGAAAACAAGAGCGAAAATTTTGTGCGAGTGGAAAGGTTTAGAGGAACCTGTTGAGCGTTGGCAATATTCAGATTGGCAACAACTTCTTTATAGGAATCAGCCAATTTTGTGTGCAACTCCAAGGATTTTATTGAGTTTCTTGAAATCAACCCATGCAACATTTGTAGTCGGATATCCCTTGCTCTAACTATCGCCTTCGTCCACGGAGAAGAAAGCGCCAAAAAAAAGTGAAAATAAATGGGAGTTGTCTGTTTGATTGCACTCGAATATACAACGAAAATAAAGGAGAAAGAAAAATTGTGCGGTGCAAAGTTTTAAACAATTTATACTGTTGAGAATATGAGTCACATTAAAGAGCTACCTCTGCAAACCTATCCAGGCAGGGCACGAAGTTGAACCTTGAACGGTCTAGAAGATTGCAACAAAGGAGATTCTAATAACAATTGAAACAAGAAAGGCAGATTTTAGGAAATATACAAATGAACTTCAAACCTGAAAATGCTCTCACTCACAAGATCACCATGAGCTGTCAATATAAGTTTGAAATGATGCTTGAAGAAGACACCGAGGACCGTATTAAAGTTAAAAAATGCAGTTCAAAAAATCGGAGGAAGACGAGCAACAACAAAACCAATGAAAATGGTTAATCTCCATAATAGTATAATATCCAGATAATGAATGAGTAAATAGCTATCTCCTTGATACTCAATCCTCCATTAAAAAGCATCATATTGACACAAACAAAAATTCCAACAACTTTAAGGAAATTAAATTAACCGGACGAAATATATGCATCTCCGTCTGCCAAAAGGAAAAAAATGTATAATATCCAATTGATTTCTCATTTCCGGAGTCCTAGCTTCAGATCAACCATTCTTAATCGCTGAGCAAGAAAATCAATCGTAGTTGCAAAGTCAACAAATAATCAAATCAAGTGTGCATATGTTCATTTTGATCCAATTTGATGTTCCGTTTTTCTTCGTTTAAATTTTGAAACTGGAGGGACTGCCGGTAATCACTAGTTGCTGAACAACAGATGCAATGATAAAAAGTGAAAATTATATTACTTCTCTCTTAAGGTTATAAACAACCAATCTGAATTTTCTAACCTGTAACAAAAATAACCAGTAGAACAGCAAAGGTGATGCTTCCGCCGTCGTACCATCCTTCCTCCAGGCCCTGGAAAACACGAGCAATTCTTAAATTATATATGAAGGAAATTATATAAATTCTCTTAATAATATGGTATTGTTGTATTTCTAGCCAACCTCGATTTTTATTCCGAGAGCCAAAGAGGCCACAACGGCTATTATTAAAATAATGAGAGTCAGATCCTGCCAAGCTTCCCATAGGAACCTCTGTGCAAAAACAAACGTCGAATAAGTAAATGGTGGAAATGTATAAGTAAGAACATATGATCAAACAAATATAACACTCTAGACAAGTTATACCAAGAAACTCCTTCCTTTTTTCACGGGATACGTGTTTGAGCCGAAAGCATTCTTTCTTCGTGATAACTCATTTTCGTCACCATATATCCCTGTTTCTACGTCTGTTTTTATCATTTCTGCCAACCCTTTAACCTGAATAAGATGACGGTCGAGATTAATATTTATGCATATAGCATATGTTAGTAGACTTCCTAGAGAGATGGTGAAGGGAAAAAGTCTACAACCACCGACACCAGAATATCAAGAATCGAATGAATAAAAGTACGGAATGAAGACTAATGTGTTTTAATATTACCCTTATGACCTGAGCATGTGCTCTGATCATCCGTCTTCTCTTTTCTTGTTCTTCGTCTTTTTTCAGGTCTAACGTGTAGCGGAAACGTCACGAAGCATTAAGCACGAGGGCGGCTTGCTGCAAAAGGACCAACACTTAGACAATCAGAAAGAGGTGCACATGCATGTAATTCATCGACTTTCAAGTGATTTTAAATTCCATAACCATAAAAGCAAAAATGATAAATTCGACGACTAATCATTCAACCGTTTAATTTATCCTCAAAACAGAAAAATAAGATGCACTATTATGGGATCGGGTAATCGAAACGTCACGTGCATGAAACCAAAACAGAGGCCATAAAAGAATCGCCAACAACGACATCACATTTTACGATGAAAACAAACGATTTATTGCATGTGATAAACGATTTGGATTTGGACATACCATATTTCCCGACCAAATACTTAATTACGTCATCTGATTCGTACATAACGACTCCCGTGTTTGGATCCACCTAAAGAAGAAGCAAACAAGAAGCTTTAACCTCGCAGAAATTGCACGATGAGTAAAAACAGAGGATGATTTATTCGAACAACACGAGTGTCTAACCATGTAAGGGAACTGTTGTTTTCCACCCATTTGAGGTCCCTTGGCCCGGAAATTCGGGCCGTTTCTTGGAGAGGGATAATACAGCACGTCAAGATCGCAAGCAGCTCGACCGTGTCCTGCCTGCTTGATTTTTTCTTTTTTTTTAAGGGATTTTTATGCAAAAGTCCCCAACCAAGCATGTTTATTATTCTAGGTATAGGGGACATATCTCTTTCACCAATAAGCCCATCCCTTTAATATTTATTATAACTAAAGGAAACATTCATGTATATCCCAATATTACCCTCAATCATTTATACCCAATTCTTAATTGTAATCCAAATTAATCAATTTTGTCCATAAAAGTTCAATTTTGACCACAAAAATTCAATTTTGACTTTTTTTTGGAGTATAATTTAATATGCTCCAATTTCATCCTTAACTTAATTTAATCTCAATTTGACCCCAAATTTCACAAATTATTAAATTTTGACCCAAAATTTTTTTTTTTTCAAAAACATTTTTTTTTTCAAAAACTTTTTTTTGCCGCCGGATTCCGGCGTTGACCGGCGGTCAACGCCGGTCTCCGGCGTTGACTTTTTAAACTTTTTTTTTTTTTTTTTTTTTCCTTCCGGATTTTTTTTTCCGGATTCCGGCGTTGACTTTTTTTTTTTTTTTTTTTTTTTGCTTTTTTTTTTTTTTTTTTTTTTTTTCTTTTCTTTTCTTCCGGATTTTTTCGCCGGTTTCCGGCGGTCTCTTTCTTTAGTGTTTTTTTAAGTTTTTTTTTTTTTGTTTGGTTTGTTTTGTTTTTCCATGCCCGCCGCTACACGTTGACCGTAATTGTGCTGTCACTGACAGTAATTTAGCGTAATTATACTGTCAATGATAGTTAATTAACGTAATTGTACTGCCGTTGACATTACATTTATGTAATTGTGCTGCCGTTGACAGTAAATTAATGCAATATTATATATTTTTATTTATTATTTTATTTTTTTTATTTTTTTTGATTTGTTGACAAGTCAACGTAATTATATTACTGTCGTTGACAGTAAAATAACTGTAAACACAATAATATTACTGTCAACAACATCAATATTATTATTTTTTTGGGGTGTTTGTTTTGTTTGAGTTATTCACGGAGTAACGTATTACTATTACTGTCTATTATTGTAATATTACTGTAAACACAATAATATTACTGTGGTTGACGGTAATATTACTGTTGTTATAGTAATATTCCTGTCAACCACATCAATATTATTATTTTGTTTGGATTTTTTGTTTGTTCGAGTTATTCACGGAGTAACGTAATAATATTACTGTCTACTATTGTGATATTACTGTTGCTATAGTAATATTACTGTCACTCACAGTAATATTAATTCTTTTGGTTTTTTTTATTTTGTTTACATTTGTTGAACGGACAACATAGTAATATTACTTTATTATACAATAATAATGAATTTTGTTGTGTTAATATTAATGTGCTAGAGATTAATATAGCAATATCAATGTGTTAAACTATAGTTTAGTTAATTTTACTGTGTTTAACAGTAATATAGTTAATATTACTGTCATTCACAGCAATATTGCTGTTTAAACGGAAAAAAAAAAAAAAAAAAAAAAAAAAAAAAAAAAAAATAAATTAAAAAGTCAACGCCGGAGACCGGCGTTGACCGCCGGTCAACGCCGGAATCCGGAAAAAAAATCCGGAAGGAAAAAAAAAAAAAAAAAAAAAAAAAAAAGTCAACGCCGGAGACCGGCGTTGACCGCCGGTCAACGCCGGAATCCGGCGGGAAAAAAAAGTTTTTGAAAAAAAAAAAATTTGTGAAAAAAAAAAAGTTTTGGGTCAAAATTGAATAATTTGTGAAAGTTGGGGTCAAATTGAAGTTAAAGTAAGTTAAGGATGAAATTGGAGCATATTAAAGTAAGAGGGGTTATTTTAGTCATTTACATAAATCTGGACCATGTGTGGACTTATTGGTAAAGGAGAATATTGTCTGGATCTCTTTATGAATAAGTTCCCACTGATGGGCTTATTTGTAATATGCCCTTTTTTTAAATCCGCTTCATTCAAAACAACGTCGTTTCTGCTTCCTCATCCTTGCCAACTCACCACCGCCGGTCAGCAACGCCTCTCTCCACCGCCGGTTCGATCGATGCTGGGCCCCAATCGTGGTCGGTGGCCTACAATATTCGCGGCAGCTATTGTTGACCTCCTTCTGGCCTTCCACGTCCTGCTTCCGTCGATGTCGGCTCCCTTTCACGTGTCCTCTTCTCCTCGTCCCACCGCTGCTCCTTTTTCCACCCCAAAAGCTTACTTCCTGCAGCCCATTGTTTTCCACCAGAAACGCCTCCCACCAAACCGCTCCAATTAGCCGCCGCCGCCGCCGCCGTATACGGATCCTATACCGCTGATTCCTGGAGAAGAGATAAGATAGGTACGTATCTTCGTAGAGTTCTTCGGTTTGTCTGCTTGTACATTTTTAAATGTTCAATTGATGGGTTTCATTTTTGTGTTGGTATTTTTCCCAAAATTTGAATGATATGAATTCCTAATTTTTTGAGGAATTTACTTCGACGGTTCATGTTTAGGCAATTGTTTGTTAAGCCTAATTTTTCTAGTCCCTGCATTTTCGCAGTCCAAATCCAAATCCAATAAAAAGGTCTCGTTTTTAGTTAACTACTAACTTTTTCAGCACAACGATTAAATCAAGAAACGGGCTCTCTTATTAAAGATCCAATTTTTTCAACGAATACTGTCCAATTTCAAGCACAACAATCCAAACAAAGCTCTCATTTTCAATTAACAACAACTTTTTCAACACAACGATTAAATCAAGAAACAAGCTATCTTTTTAAAGATCCAATAGTTTCGATGAGTACTGTCCAATTTCAAGCACAACAATTCAAACAAAGATCTAATTCTTAATTAACTACTACTTTTTCAACACAACGATTAAATCAAGAAACAAGCTATCTTTTTAAAGATCCAATAGTTTCGATGAGTACTGTCCAATTTCAAGCACAACAATTCAAACAAAGATCTAATTCTTAATTAACTACTACTTTTTCAACACAACGATTAAATCAAGAAACGAGCTATCTTATTAAAGATCCAATTTTTTCAACGAATACTGTCCAATTTCAAGCACAGCAATTCAAACAAAGATCTAAATTTTAATTAACTACAACTTCTTCAACACAACGATTAAATCAAGAAATCGACTATCTTATTTAAAGATCCACTTTTTTCAATGAATACTGTCCAATTTCAAGCAAAACAATTCAAATTTTCAATTCCACCTAAAGAAGAAGCAAACAAGAAGCTTTAACCTCGCAGAAATTGCACGATGAGTAAAAACAGAGGATGATTTATTCGAACAACACGAGTGGCTAACCATGTAAGGGAACTGTTGTTTTCCACCCATTTGAGGTCCCTTGGCCCGGAAATTCGGGCCGTTTCTTGGACAGGGATAATACAGCACGTCAAGATCCAATACTGGAACAATTTCTCAAACCTGTAACAAAAAACGAAACATCAGTCAGTGCCCGCAAAGGTCATAAAACTATAATGCGCAACTGATATTGAAGATACCTTCCGACAAAATGGGCAGCTGAAGAAATTCCCAAATTTAAGCAGTTACATATGAATATAATAGAAAACCCCGAATTTAATTGTAGTAACAATCAGATATTCAAAGGCCAAAAAGAAAAACAGTAGTAACAATGGAAAGGCGAAGGCGAAAAGGAACAATAGAGCTAATGAACATGAAACTCACGGTGAACGAGGATCGACCGAGGCGGCGTCGAAACAGGTGCCGGCACGAACGGAGTGGCGGTGGCGGTGGCAGTGCGACTGTTGGCCGAGTTTTGAAGCAAGTCACTTGAACGCCTGGCCAATCGCCGGAAAACAGGTTTAATTGAAACTAAATAAGAAATCAGAAAACGGGTGAGGAAGAAAACTTCGTATTCAATGAACCTCAGTTATGATCTGCCTTTTATTTTTACTGCCTTTTCTTTCTTCTTTTCTTTTGCCCCATTTAATTGTGAGCGTGTCTAAATATTTTCTTTTCCATTTAATTTCCAAGCAGCTCGACCGTGTCGTGTATGCTTGATTTTCGATTTTTTTTAATTCTGCTTGCTGAGAAACGACGCCGCTTTGCCATCGCCAACATTTGTTGACCTCCGCCGTTGATTAGTCTGCCGCCCCGCCGCCGCTCCACCCGGCACCTCTACCACGGCACCGCCGTCCTCCTCGTCTCTATCTTCAATTTCTGCCTTTCAATTTCTGGGCTGTCATATATGGGTTTTCTGCATTTTCAGAACCAGCTTTCATCTTTTCTCTTCGCATTCAACCGGTTCCAAGATTCAACCTTTTTCCGATTCTTGGATAACCCTTTGGTTACTATCACAGCGATTCTTGGATAACCCTTTGGTTACTATCACAGGTTAGAACACTAAATTTACTTATTTTACTGATTCTTTCAACTTTCTTTCATTAATTACTGGAAAACTCATGTTAAATCCTCGTTATGGGTACTGATTCTAATTACGTATCTATCTTGTCTGTGCTTTTTTTCTTTTGTTTTCGTTTAGGGTTTTTGTAGTTCTGATTCTAATTTGGTGGGTCAGTTTCAGATTTGCAAATTGCGCCGTAAAAGGGGCTTCAAGACTGTGTTTATTAGAGGAGGGTCTGGTGGTTCTGTTAATTCCGGGCCTAGCGCAAATATTCATGGCTCCGGCGGTGGTGGAGTGAAAAAGTTTGTATTATACATGTTCTTGCGTTGTACAACTACAGTGATTCTTCTTCTTTGTAGGTGAAGTAAAAATAGGTGTTTCAGTTTTGCACAAAAATAAACACAAATTGTTTCTTACTCATATTTTTTTTCCTCCCCCAGCCACCGTCGATATGACTACGCCAATGAAGCTGCATCGCACCTCGACCTGGAGACCGGCGACTCCTCCGCTGGCGTTGATGGGGGTGGATGGGGGCAGCGATCCTGATTTCTCTGATCCTTTCGACATTGCCAACACCAAAAATGCCTCCCATGAATCGCTCAAGCGCTGGAGGGTAAGATTTCGCCCGCGTGTGTTTGTTTATTGTATTGCATTTAATTATCACATGCAATAAATTGTTTGTTTTCATCGTAAAATGTGATGTCGTTGTTGGTGATTCTTTTATGGCCTCTGTTTTGGTTTCATGCACGTGACGTTTCGATGATCCGATCCCATAATAGTGCATCTTATTTTTCTGTTTGGAGGATAAATTAAACGGTTGAATGATTAGTTGTCGAATTTATCGTTTTTGCTTTTATGGTTATGGAATTTAAAATCACTTGAAATTCGATGAATTACATGCATGTGCACCTCTTTCTGATTGTCTAAGTCTTGGTCCTTTTGCAGCAAGCCGCCCTCGTGCTTAATGCTTCGTGACGTTTCCGCTACACGTTAGACCTGAAAAAAGACGAAGAACAAGAAAAGAGAAGACGGATGATCAGAGCACATGCTCAGGTCATAAGGGTAATATTAAAACACATTAGTCTTCATTCCGTACTTTTATTAATTCGATTCTTGATATTCTGGTGTCGGTGGTTGTAGGCTGCACTGCTCTTTAAGTTGGCTAGACAACGAGCAATAGGTATTTTTCGAGCGTTGCTTCTTTTTAAGCGGGTTTTCCTATTTCCATCTCTGCTACAAACCTGATTTGATTTTCGTCAAATCAGTATTAGGCACGACAGTAGCTCCACCATCTCCTAACGGTGATTATGAAATCGGACTCGAGCAACTTGCTTCGATGAACATGGATCATAATATTACAGCACTGCAACAATATGGAGGGGTAACACTTCCTTTTTCCCTTCACCATCTCTCTAGGAAGTTTGCTAACATATGCTATATGCATAAATATTAATCTCGACCGTCATTTTATTCAGGTTAAAGGGTTGGCAGAAATGATAAAAACAGACGTCGAAACAGGGATACACGGTGACGAAAATGAGTTATCACGAAGAAAGAATGCTTTCGGCTCAAACACGTATCCCGTGAAAAAAGGAAGGAGTTTCTTGGTAAGACTTGTCTAGAGTGTTATATTTGTTTGATAGGATGTTCTTACTTATACATTTCCACCATTTAATTATTCGACGTTTGTTTTTGCGCAGAGATTCCTATGGGAGGCTTGGCAGGATCTAACTCTCATTATTTTAATAATAATAGCCGCCGTGGCCTCTTTGGCTCTCGGAATAAAAACTGAGGTTGGCTTGAAATAAAACAATACCATATTATTAAAAGAATTTATATAATTTCCTTCATATATAAATTTAAGAATTGCTCGTGTTTTCCAGGGCCTGGAGGAAGGATGGTACGACGGAGGAAGCATCACCTTTGTTTTTCTTCTGGTTATTTTTGTTACAGGTTAGAAAATTCAGATTGGTTATTTATAACCTTAGGAGAGAAGTAATATAATTGCATCTGTTGCATCTGTTGTTCAGCAACTAGTGATTATCGGCAGTCCCTCCAGTTTCAAAATTTAAACGAAGAAAAACGGAACATCAAATTGGAGGTAATATTCCAGTCACGAACTTATTCAAGCTTTTACCTTCTTGTTATTGTTCTCTTTAGAGTACTCTCATGGACAAACATATGTACAGATGATCAGAGGTGGCAGAAGAAACAAGGTTTCGCTATACGAGATTGTGGTTGGAGATGTCATACCTCTCCAGATTGGTGATCAGGTGATAACAGATCCGATTTTACTCGATATACTTTCTTGGACCACGCATCATTGTCTAAAAAGTCTCCTAATGTATTTTACACAGGTTCCTGCCGATGGAATCTTGATAAGCGGACATTCTCTCGCCATTGACGCATCCAACATGACTGGAGAAAGCAAGATTGTGAGCTGCTTAGACTTTATTTTGAAGGTTCTATAATATTAGATAATTATATTTTTATTTCTCACACACAATGCCATTATTGCAGGTCCACAAAGACCACAAATCTCCATTTTTGATGTCTGGTTGCAAAGTAGCAGCTGGTGCCGGAACAATGATGGTAAGATATAAAACTTTCCCACCTCCAGTAAACGAATTTTCGACCACGCTTAATTTCTGTTCCAATTTCAGATGTTGAATTATTATAACAAGTTCAAATTTCTGTTTCAGGTAACTGGTGTCGGAATCAACACCGAATGGGGATTGTTGATGGCCTGTATTTCAGAAGATACCGGTGAAGAAACTCCTTTGCAGGTACTTATTGGATATAACGGTTCATCTTTTCATTGTTTACTTACTACATGAAAATAAATAAAACCAATTATGGATCCTGTTGATACATTACAGGTGCGCCTGAATGGTGTTGCAACGTTTATAGGCATCGTTGGGCTCACCGTGGCTCTCTTCGTGCTGATTATTCTCTTAATCAGGTAATTTGGGCAGTGTTTCGTGTTATCTTATTCTACGACCACTTTCTGAGTATCAGTAACATTGACAAATTAATTACCTCAGATTTTTCACGGGGACGTAAAAAAATCCCGATGGATCTGTTCAGTTCGTCCATGGAGAGACCAGTGTTGGCGAAATAGTTGATGGGGTTATACACATATCATAACTGCTGCTGTAAGTTTCTACATTTTGATACGTAATTGCGAATACGTTAGATAACCTTCCTTTTTCTGTTCATTGACTGAAGTCCTTCGTTTAGGTCACGATAGTGGTGGTTGCAGTCCCGGAAGGGCTCCCGTTGGCTGTAACCTTGTCTTGAGTATCATAACTTGTCTTTTGTGTACATCGATTGTTGCCGTTTTGTCCTTATTTTGATTTCGATTTATCTTGAATTTATAACAGCCTAGCATACTCCATGAAAAAGATGATGGCTGACAAGGCCTTGGTATGTCGACTTTACTTCATCTTTCCCAGAATATTTAGTTTATTCAATTGTATTACAGCTTTATTATTAACTCAACATATCTTTCAGGTGCCTAGACTTTCCGCCTGTGAAACCATGGGATCTGCAACAACCATTTGCAGTGACAAGACTGCAACATTGACACTAAATCAGGTTATTTTACTTTCTCTGTCCTTTTTTTTTTCCGACTTTGGTGTAACTAACTTTGACAAACCACGTAAGACAGATGACTGTAGTTGAGGCTTATGTTGGGAAACAGAAGATGGATCCTCCTGAAGACGGTGCTCAGTTGCATGCAACAATTTCCTCTCTTCTAGACGAGGGACTTGCACAGAACACTTCCGGCAGTGTTTTTCTATCTAATGTATTCTTTTCATCAGTACGTGAGTGCACGTGAGCATGGATTTTTCAAGTCTTTTCGTAAATAAATGTCTGTGCTTCGGAAGGGAGTGTGATCATTAACCGAGTTTTTATCTCTTGTAGTGTTTAGGAGGGTGCAATGGAGGTTTCGGGATCTCCAACCGAAAAAGCTGTCCTTCAATGGGGTGTTAAGGTACTTTTAAGTCGTACGATAGTGTATCTATATTTCCAACTTTTAACATAACGAAATCAGAATCCGTAGTTCTCCATGTCTCTCCTTTCAATTCCATTAAGAAGCGAGGGGGTGTTGCAGTAAGAGGAAAGGTAACGATTCATTTATTCGATGCTTTTATGCTCATGTTTATAGTGGTTCTTCTTCTTTGTAGGTGAAGTAAAAATAGGTGTTTCAGTTTTGCACAAAAATAAACACATAGGTGCCTCGAGCAAATTATTCCTGCATTAAGAGAAGATTTAATTGTTTACTGATCTCGTTATAGATCTGATTTTGGGGAATAGAATATTTTCGATGCCCTTTTTGTTCGACAGGAGAGAGAGCTACTAAACTATTTCCGATGCACTGTCGTTCTAACTTCCGTTAAAGGCTACCGGAATAAAGGCATGCGGTACTGTTAAGTGTATATTTATACACTTAATTGTACCTTTTAATTGGAGCTTTTGATGTGTTTTTACGATAATTGGTGCTTAATTTGGTTATTATTTGTATTTTAGGGACAAATTGAAGAATTGGAAGAGTATGGGGTCAAAACTGCAATTTTGGAGAAAATATGGGCCAAAAGTGAAAAAATCAAAATTCTGAAGATTTAAAGCTCGGACCCCCGTCCCAGTTTTAGTGCAAATCGTGGGACCCCCGTCCGAGACTCCGAAATTGCGTAGAAAAGGGATTTTAATTGCACAAGGAAACTGCCTTCTTCCCCAAGTTCTTCACCCTATATAAGACCAAGTCAGGCACACAATTGGGGGGTCTCTTTTCGATCTTTTACCTTTTATTTTTATTTGGAGTTTTTATCTTTTCTACACGCAATCGAGGAGCAAGAGAACGAAGACGAAGACTTGACGAATCTTCATCCTAGTTTCCCTTTTCCTTTTCTTTTCTGATTTTTATGAATTTCCGTATTTTTATTATGCTTTTCGTTACGAACATGAGCAGCTAAGTTTTTATTCTAGGATTTTATTGAAACCCTATGTGGTGATTCGAACCTCTTATTCGACTTTTATGCAAGTTTAATTTTTCGATTATTTCTTCTATCTTGATCTTATTTAGTGCATGAGCGTAGCTAACTTATGTTGCTATTTGTTATTGTTAGAATTGATTGACAGATCGTTTTAATAATTAGAACAGGGATAGAAGAGCCTTCGAGTAGTTTTTCACCGAATGCGTGTGTTGATTGCATGTATTATCGTAGACATACAGATAATACCTTAGGTAGCCGTTTGCGAGACTTGTTATTTAATGCTTTATTTATATTAGGTTTGCATAGGCATATAGTGAATCTTTTATGAATAATAGGTTTATAGCGCAGCGACAGCTGGTTATGAATAATTTCGTGTCTTGGGTTAATAATCGGGAATCGTAACTTGCATAATAGGAGATTAGTTGGGTGAAGAATTATCGCATAGGGGGAAGATAAAATCCTAGATCCGTTTTTATATTGATATTTTCTCGTGATTATTTGCTTTCTTAATTAGTTTAATTTATTTAGTTAATTAATTTGACAACCCTCCGTAGGCTGGATAAAAATCACAATTGTTAGGATTTGGTACTTAGGATTAAATAATTTGCGTATTCCCTGTGGGATCGACATCCGACTCTCACGAGTCTACTTTACTACTTGTTTGCGATACGTACACTTGCGTGTTGGTATTTAGCACCCAACAAGTTTTTGGCGCCGTTGCCGGGGAATACGGCTAAATTATTTATTTATCCTAATATTAAATTTGAACAATTTTTCTTACTTCAGCCAATTTTTTTTTTTATTTTATTTAATTTTTTTTTTATTTTGTTTTAGGTATTTTTTTTATGCGAAGAGGACACGACACGAGCTTGCTACCACTTGATCCCGAAATTGAGCGAACGTTTAGGCAAGCCAGGAGAAATCAACGGTTAGCCCAAAACACTCCGGCAACGATGGAAGACGAGATAAATCGTGGGAGAGGTGACCAAGGGCATCTACCGAATGCGGTGGGGGAAATCATCAATGAACAAGAACAACGCCAGCTAATTAATCCACCACCTCGTCAACGAGCACTGCATGAGTACACCGTTCCAACGCTAAATGGATTTCAATCAAGCATCCAGCAGCCCCCCATTGAAGCCAATAATTTCGAAATTCGAGCGGGACTCCTCACGATGCTCCAAAACAACGGTTTATTCAGCGGATTGGCTCATGAAGACCCACATCTCCACTTGGTCAACTTTCTAGAGACGTGTGATTCGCACAAGATGAACGGAGTAACACCCGAAGCACTGCAACTCCGCCTGTTCAAGCACTCCCTACAAGGAGCAGCCCGAGAATGGTTGCAAACTCGCGCACCGCACTCCATCTCGTCTTGGGCCCAGCTAGCGCAACTTTTCATGAACACATACAACTCCCCAACAAAAACTGAGAGAATCCGGAGAGAAATTCAAAATTTCATACAAGAAGCCGGTGAAGCACTATTCGAGACGTGGGAGCGGTTCAAGCAGCTAGTAAGGAGGTGCCCGAATCACGGACTTCAAGAGTGGCGCCAATTGCAAATATTTTACGATGGATTGCAAGACAACTCGAGAACCGTGCTCGACTCTGCAGCTGGAGGTATGTTCATGAGTTTGACCTACGACGAAGCATACGAGCTCTTGGAACGAATCGCTCGAAACAAATACATGAGGGCATCGGACCGGTCGAATAGCGGAGCAGTCAAGACGGGCGGAATTTTGGAGTTAGATGGAGTCACCGCAATCACGGCCCAATTGGAGAAGCTATCGAAGCAAGTAGCGGCTTTGCAGACTCAGCAAGTCCACGCAGTCCAAGTTCCCGACCAGCGCATAGAAGAAACGGAGTCTCTGAATTATGTGCATGACACCAACCGACAGCAGAGGAACCCGTACTCCAACACTTACAATCCCGGATGGAAGGATCACCCTAACTTTGGGTGGGGAGGAAATCAGCAAGGACAAAGGCAAGCAACACCTCAAGGTCAACCGCCTAATTATTCACGACCGGCTCCCGGATTCCAAAATCCGCCTCAAGCCCAACCTCAAGGCGGAGATCTCGCAAATATCTTGGCGCAGTTCATGACAACCACCCAAGCCTCTATCCGAAATTTGGAAACACAGATGGGTCAACTTGCAACCCAACTAACAGCGAGGCCATCGGGAGCACTGCCATCAAACACGGAAGATCCTCGGAAGAACAACATCGAACAGTGCAACGCTGTAAGTTTAAGGAACGGGAGACAATTAGAGGAGGCCCCACGCAAGGAGAAGCAACACACGGTAATCGAGAAACCGAATGTGAATGAGGAAAAAGAAGCAACTCGCAAGGAACCGCCATCTCCCACAGTGATCTCAAGAGTCCCTCAAGTCCCCTTTCCTCAAAAGCTTCAAAAGAAGAAACTCGAGGCTGAGCACCAAGGATTCTTGGACAAGCTGAAGGAAATCCACATCAACATTCCGTTTATCGAAGCCATCCAAAAGATGCCAAAGTGGGTGAAATTCCTCAAGGAGCTTGTGACAAAGAGGAATAAATTGCAAGGGAACGAGATCATCCAACTCACGGAGCAATGCAGTGAAATTCTTGTACGACCCCTTCCACAAAAACTCGGCGATCCAGGTAAGTTCACTATCCCTTGCACTATTGGAGGTAACAATTTTAGGTCACTCATTGATTTAGGTGCTAGCATCAATCTTATGCCTTATTCCATTTACAAAAATCTTGGGTTAGGTGAGATTGAACCAACGGCTATAACCCTTCAATTAGCCGATAGGTCTTTAGTTTACCCAAAAGGTATTTTAGAGAACGTGCTAGTAAAAGTGAATAAATTTATTTTCCCTGTGGATTTCGTTATACTTGATATAGATGAAGATAGGGAAATACCTCTTATTTTAGGGAGACCATTTTTAGCCACGTCAAAAACTCTAATTGATTGTGCTAGTGGTGATCTTTCAATGACGGTGCATGATCAAACGGTCAAATTTAACGTTTTTAGCGCTAATAAAAATCCATGTGATGATAATGATTGTTATGCTATAGATCTTGTGGATTTTACAAATCATGACGATTTTGACGCTTTGATCTTAGACCATGGGAAAGGATCTTTGAGTGCAGGAGATGGTGGCAGAAAAAATAGTTGGACGGAGCAAGTTTATTGTGCGAGCTCAATTTCAACTCCGCCGAGAGACAGTCAAGGGAGTTGGGGTGATAACAATGATGCACGTGCAAGGTGGATGTGGCCACCTAAAGAACCAAACGAGCATTATTGGGGAGAGGAATTCAATCGCCAAGTGACTTCGGTCACGTTAGCTTGAACAAAGAAGCAGACAAAGTCCGGCTGAAGACTGTAAACTTAGCGCTTCTCGGGAGGCAACCCGAGCTTTCGTTTATTTTATTTTATTTTATGTCACTTTAAATTTTTGTTTTGATTTTATTTTATTTTATTTTTCAAAAAAAAAAAAAAAAAAAAAAAAAAAAAAAAAAAAAAATTGGCAGCACTGCATTTGGGACGGCCGTCCCAAAATATACCTTTAAAGTGGGACGGCCGTCCCACAACCAGAAGGGAACCAGTAGCCTTGGACGGCCGTCCGAGTTTTAGCCTTAAAACCGGGACGGCCGTCCCCAAACCAGTGAGCGACGACGAATTCTCAGACGGCCGTCCGAGAACTAGGAAAAAATGTGGGACGGCCGTCCGAACTAAAAAGGGGGCGTTTAAATTTTCGAAAATTAGATTTTCTCCCCCATTATTTCTTAAACCCTCCTCGTTCGTTCTCTCTAACTCCACACACGAATTTTCGAATTTTTTTTGAATTTCTCTTCCAAAAATTCTTCGATTCCACACACATAATTTGCTCACACACTCTCCGATTCTTATTTTGTGTTGGTAATGACAGGGAGGCTAGAGAATCAAACCAACCTCTACAAAATTTACTCATTCGAGGCACGCCCACAAGGTGTTCGACAAATTGCTCCAACCAAGTTTGGGGGTCGATTCTCGTCTAATTTTTACCGGCACCCATTCTTGAGCCCGTACCCGAGCTTTCCGATGAGGACGAGCGTGAGAGAGCGAGAGAGGAGCACCCCGATCACACCGACCCCGAATAAATCAGGTGTTTTCTATCCTTAAACTTTGAGCTAATCACATTGAGGGCAATGTGAATTTTAAGTTTGGGGGTGGTTAACTACTTGTTTTATTTTATGTGCGCTTTATTTTTGTTTTATTTCTTTATTTATTTTGCATGCTTTAGTTTTTGTTTGTTTTAATTACCGTTTTATTATTTTCGTTTTTATAAAAAAAAAAAAAAAAAAAAAAAAAAAAAAAAAAAAAAAAAAAAAAAAAATTGTTCGATGCATCAATGAATTACGATGAGGGTAGATGGTCAATGTTTGATGATGAAACTACTTGTTTTATGTTGATAAGGAGTATGTATTTGTTTAGCTTTCGATTCAACGGAACGTAGAAGTGAATTATTGCTAGGAATCACACCTTATGCATTGCTTTGGTTGAATGTTTTGCATTTTAAATTTGGAATTTATTTGTGCTCAATCATGCTGTGTTCGGTTTTAAATCTCACCTTAAGACATTTATGATACGAAGTGTTGGGTAGTAAGCGATTTGGGATGTGATTTGGGCCTTCTTTGAACCGTTTGAGCCTTTCAAGCCTACCTTTAATTTTTTATCCTTAGAACCTTGATTTGAGCCTCGGTGAAAAAAAGGTGTTCTTTCTTTTAGCCAATATGTGGAAGGTAGAAAAGTGGAGATTTTTGAATAATTATCCCTTCGAGTCGGTCGAAATGTTTTATAAGATCTTTCTTCTTCTTCGATTAAAAAAAAAAAAAAAAAAAAAAAAAAAAAAAAAAAATAGATATATATGCGCATCTTCATATGTATCTATATATCTAATTTTTCGAAAAAAAAAAAAAAAAAAAAAAAAAAAAGAAAAAAAAAGAAGAAGAAGAATAGATTAGAAGGGAGAAATAAGGACTAGTGGTTGAATTGTGTTGAAAACTCGATCCATTGCCTCAAGGCAAAAGTGTTGACGTGTGAATTTTGGAGAGTCGAGTTTATAAAAGTCCCTAGAGGTGAATTTATTGTTTCAAACGCCTAGCTTTCAAATTTTGGCGTAATCACCTCAATTCAAGAAAATTAGCCACACATTCCCATATCACCTACCTCGGACCAAAGAGCCTAACAATTGAAAGCCACAAAGCCCCAATGATCCCAATAGCTTATTGTTCAATATTAGTTGAGTAAAATAATTTGGTGAGTATTTGGAGTCAAATATATGCATGTAAGTATAAATTCTGTCTATCTTTAACTTGCAAATATTGGATACTTGAAGCAATTGTATGATTTGTGATTGTTGGTAATGGTGAGTGACTAAGTACCGTTGAATGTTAAACTTGCGAATACCTAGGAATTATCATCATAATTGCAAGTTCTGAAAACGCTAAGTTGACCCATCGATCTATGTAATGAGATGTATGGTTTTGTTTTGTGCTATTAATTTGATGTTACTTGAGGACAAGCAAAAGTTCAAGTTTGGGGGTGTGTTAAGTGTATATTTATACACTTAATTGTACCTTTTAATTGGAGCTTTTGATGTGTTTTTACGATAATTGGTGCTTAATTTGGTTATTATTTGTATTTTAGGGACAAATTGAAGAATTGGAAAAGTATGGGGTCAAAACTGCAATTTTGGAGAAAATATGGGCCAAAAGTGAAAAAATCAAAATTCTGAAGATTTAAAGCTCGGACCCCCGTCCCAGTTTTAGTGCAAATCGTGGGACCCCCGTCCGAGACTCCGAAATTGCGTAGAAAAGGGATTTTAATTGCACAAGGAAACTGCCTTCTTCCCCAAGTTCTTCACCCTATATAAGACCAAGTCAGGCACACAATTGGGGGGTCTCTTTTCGATCTTTTACCTTTTATTTTTATTTGGAGTTTTTATCTTTTCTACACGCAATCGAGGAGCAAGAGAACGAAGACGAAGACTTGACGAATCTTCATCCTAGTTTCCCTTTTCCTTTTCTTTTCTGATTTTTATGAATTTCCGTATTTTTATTATGCTTTTCGTTACGAACATGAGCAGCTAAGTTTTTATTCTAGGATTTTATTGGAACCCTATGTGGTGATTCGAACCTCTTATTCGACTTTTATGCAAGTTTAATTTTTCGATTATTTCTTCTATCTTGATCTTATTTAGTGCATGAGCGTAGCTAACTTATGTTGCTATTTGTTATTGTTAGAATTGATTGACAGATCGTTTTAATAATTAGAACAGGGATAGAAGAGCCTTCGAGTAGTTTTTCACCGAATGCGTGTGTTGATTGCATGTATTATCGTAGACATACAGATAATACCTTAGGTAGCCGTTTGCGAGACTTGTTATTTAATGCTTTATTTATATTAGGTTTGCATAGGCATATAGTGAATCTTTTATGA
Organism: Erythranthe guttata; assembly: GCF_056151865.1. Taxonomy (NCBI): domain Eukaryota; kingdom Viridiplantae; phylum Streptophyta; class Magnoliopsida; order Lamiales; family Phrymaceae; genus Erythranthe; species Erythranthe guttata. The sequence goes on along the minus strand of NC_142543.1, from coordinate 8,850,532 downwards.
ATAATAGGTTTATAGCGCAGCGACAGCTGGTTATGAATAATTTCGTGTCTTGGGTTAATAATCGGGAATCGTAACTTGCATAATAGGAGATTAGTTGGGTGAAGAATTATCGCATAGGGGGAAGATAAAATCCTAGATCCGTTTTTATATTGATATTTTCTCGTGATTATTTGCTTTCTTAATTAGTTTAATTTATTTAGTTAATTAATTTGACAACCCTCCGTAGGCTGGATAAAAATCACAATTGTTAGGATTTGGTACTTAGGATTAAATAATTTGCGTATTCCCTGTGGGATCGACATCCGACTCTCACGAGTCTACTTTACTACTTGTTTGCGATACGTACACTTGCGTGTTGGTATTTAGCACCCAACAGGTACGAAATAAGCGATGGCTGCAGTGTGTAACTGCCTCGGCCCAAGAACTGTTTGAAGGTAATTTTTGTGCTTCTCGTATTTTATTCGATGTTAGGAACAGTAAAAGTAAATTATGCCATTTTACCTGTCTATGGCTCTGATAGGAAAAATGAACTTCAAGGGCAAGCTGAGGGAGCTCCCGGTAATGGTTATGTCGCCGGAGAACGTTTTGCTCGCACTGATAGGTATTAGCCTATATCAAGATTTTATTATTACTATTATTATTATGAAATATATATTCCTGTTTTCAGTATCTAGATTCTTGTATAATGGGAGATGGTTAGTCTAATGACAATGCGGATGAAGGTTTTACAAATGGTTTAGAGAGGTATAAATAAATTTCAAGTAGCAGTTATATGTTCCTTGAATTTCTCATTATGTTGAGTTTGCGATTTTCTTTATTTATTCTTTTGGTGCTGGGAAATTATATGACATCTATATAATATATAAAAGTTGAATTCCATAGCTAATTGATTGACATTTGGCAATTTCAATTGATGACATGTCCTCAATTTTATCCATGTGGCGAATTGATTGGTGGAAATAAATCATCAAAAAATATGTCATCATTTTCCAAAATTAAAGGTAATTAAATATATTTAATTATTTTATTAATCTATTTATATCCTACCATTTATAAAGTGCTCTAAATATATCAACTTTCTTGGAAATCCTACATAAATTTATTTTTGAATTTAATTTTATAATTAATTTAATTTGAATTTAGTTAAATTCGATTTAAAATCTTCCCTTATTATAATTGCATGATTGGTGGTGTTACGATTTTTTTTAATTTTAATTCATAAATTTGGATTTATATTAAAAAAACTTATTGCAAAATAAATTATTTGATATTATACATTTTACATGAACATGACTAGAGAATATGTATTTTTTTACTAATTTAATATTATATATTAATATTATCTGTAAAAAAAAAAAGATACATGTTTGAATTTACTATCTTGCGAAAATTGACACTATTTGTTATGCAATGTGTAGAGTAATGTACTCCCAATTATTTACCATATTAAAAATTATACTACATGAATTTCATGTTATTATTTAAATAATTATTTTTTCTTTACTGAATCCAGTGACAATAAATTTTACGATAGATTTAACTTTTTAAATTATATACTAATTAAAATACAAATTTTATCATGATTATACTAATAAATTGAATAACCTAAGTTAAGTTTAATCAATTAATAAAAAAAAACGAATTGATTTTATATATTTCAAAATATAATAATTCTAAATATTTGGAATTAAATTCGTTTATCCACTTTATTTAATGGCTAACATTAAGAATATCAATTGTTATGTTTAAATAATGATCGTATATACTATATATTGTATTCCACTAATAACTATTTCATTATAACTCTAATAAATATAATATAATGAAGTAAATATCTACAACAACTCCAACTCAAAAGTATCAAAATGAGTTTGCAAATATTTATGTGCTATTTAATATTTTATTTTGATATTTATCTAAATATATGCTTCAACCATAGATATTAAATAGTTGTTAATTAAATACATCTAATTGCCACATGTTATTTTCTAAATGGACACTGAGGTGGTTAAATTCATAACTCATGTTTGATATTTTATTGTGCATGATTGCATAATGTATTTTTACATTCTGAAAGATGAAATATCAAAATACCTCATTTCATAACTCTATTAGAATTAAAAATTACTATTTTGGAGTATAAAAATGGTGGTTAAATGTTTTGATAGCTCATTTAATAATCCCACTCGAAGTGCTCTTGCCGTAAATAGTTTATATTAATAATTCCTCTAATGTTTGTTTTCGTCATACACCGACCCAGGTATGATTTTCCAAGGAATTTTTTTTATTACGTGGAATATTCCAATAATGCTTATTATATACACCCTGCACACACGACATTTCTTTATGGTATTTTTTAAAGACAAAAATTACCCTCAGGTGAACTTTACACGAAATCTTTATTCTTCTTAAATAACACTTTCACATATTTTTATTATTACCATGACAACCCTGAGGGTAATTTTTTAGTTTAAAAAGTACGATAAAAGAAATGTCATGTCTGCAAGGGTAGACTCCATATTTTTTGGGACATTACATGGAATAAAAAAGAATCCGTAAAAAAATCACACCATAAGGGGGTCGTGTAAGAGAGAAACAAACATTAGGGGGGTTTTGGTATAATCACCGATAAGTGGAGGTGTTTTCTATAATTTAGCCTAAGTTCGGAAGGATTTTCATAATTTATCTTATTAACAATGATTATTGTTCTTTTACGTCTTAACGTTTGTTTATACGCTTATAATATTTTAAATAATTTTAATGTCAGTTTGATAATATAATTAAATATTAATTTCTAATATATTTAATATGTGTTTTTTTATGGTTCAACTACCACACATAAGAAATTTGATATAAAGGTTCGAGATTGAATATAAATGTTCTTTTTTATACTAAATAATAGATCATTGCAAAAAGAATTGTTGCAAAATCAGAATTTGTGATTAATATTAGCATTAGAATTATAATTATAATTATAATTAAGATTCTTTGAATTAGTATTAGTATTAATACTAGAAATAGGATTCAGATTGTAATTAGGATTAATATAATATTAGGATTATGATTAATATTAGTATTAGAATTATAATTAAGATTATGATTATGCTTAGTACGATAATTAGTGACATGCATTAGTATTAGGATTATATTAACATTAGGATTGGGATTAGAATTACAATTAAGATTAAAATTAGAATTAACATTAGCATTATTAGTATTAAAATTATTAGGCTTATGATTAGTGTTAGGAATAGGATTATTGTTAGGATTACGATTAGAACTATTATTAGTGTTATGAATAGAATCAGGAATACGATAAGGATTTGGATAATATTATAATTACAATCATAATTAGCTTATCTAGATTAGCATTAGCATTAACATTAACAATATTAACATATTAGTATTAGTAATAGTATTAATAATAGTATTAGTATTAATATTAGTATTAGTAATAGTATTAGTATTGGTATTAGTATTGGTATTAGTATTAGTATTAGTATTAGTATTAGAATTAATATTAGTATTAGTATTAGTATTAGTATTAGTATTAGTATTAGTATTAGTATTAGTATTAGTATTAGTATTAGTATTAGTATTAGTATTAGTATTAGTATTAGTATTAGTATTAGTACAAGTATTAGTATTAACATAAGTATAAGTATCCGTATCAATATTATTATCGGTATCAGTATAAGTATCAGTATCAGTACCACAATATGGATCAATACCAATATTAGTACCAGTATCAGTATCATTATTAGTATCGATATCGATATCGGTATCAGTATCAGTATCAGTATCGGCGTCAGTATTGGTATCAGTATCAGTGTGTGTGTATATATATATATATATATATATATATATATATATATATATATATATATATATATTAGTTTTAGCATTTCTATTAGTATTAGTAATAGTATTAGTATCAATATTAGTATTAATATCACTATTAGTAATAGTATTAGTATTAGTACTAATATTAGTATTAATATCAGTATAAGTATCCGTATCAGTATTAGTATCGATAGCAGTACCAGTACCAGTATAAATATCAGTATCGGTATCAGTATATGTATCAGTATCGGTATCAGTTTCAGTATCAAAATCAGTATGAATATCAATATTAGTATCAATTTCACTATTAGTATCAGTATCAATATCAATATTAATATTAGTATCAGTATTATTAGTATAATATTAGTATTAGTATTAGTATTTTTATCAGCATCAGTATCAGTATGAGTAACAATATTAGTATCATTATTGTAATAGTATTAATATTAATATTAATATTACTATGAGTATCAATATGACTATCAACATCAGTATCAGTATTAACATCAGTATCAGTATCAATATATGTATCAGTGTCAGTATCAATATATGTATCAGTGTCAGTATCAATATATGTATCAGTGTCAGTATCAATATCAGTATCAGTATCAGTATCAGTATCAGTATTTGTATCAATATCAGTAAGTATTAGTATTAGTAGTGTTAGTATTAGTATTAGTATTAGTAATAGTATTAGTATTAGTATTATCATTAGTATTAGTATTAGTATTAGTATTAGTATTAACATTAGTATTATGAGTAGAATTAGTATCAGTATGAGTACCCGTATTAGTACGAGTATAAGTATTAGTATTAGTATCAATATTAATATCAGTAGTACTATTATCATTACTATCAATATTAGTATCATTATTAGTATTAGTATTAGTATTAATATTGATATTAATATTAGTATTAAAATTAGTATAGTATTTGTATTAGTATTAGTATTAGTATTAGTATTAGTATTAGTATTAGTATTAGTATTAATATCACTATCAGTATTGGTATTATTATTGGTATTGGCGTAATTGTCGTATACATCTTATCTCTTTTGCAATATTTATAAGTTGTGTTGTTGTTTGAGTAATGTGAACACTAATTTAATGTTGTTAGTGATAAACTTGCAGGTTATTTGAATATCTATTGTGTTACCTCTATGCTACTGTGTTCGTTGTTAAGTTAGTTATTTTGCAGATGATTCACATGGTGTAGTAGATTGCATTCCATGAAATAGAGTTATACCATATGTTTTAAATTATTTCACTTAATCTTCATATCGTGCTTTGCGCCGTTCGCGTATTTTTCTTTGCAATATTTAATTGAATTTCATATGTTATTACTCTGAATTAAGAGATAATTTTTTTTTTATTTCCTTCCATTTTGTTTTACTTGAATTGTTGTTGTTATAAAAAGATATTCGTTTAAATATTATTATTTTTCTCATTTTGAAACAGATATTCGTGCAACGCACGAGTGAAGTACTAGTTGGATTATGATTTATGATTCAAATCTTGCGATTCAATTCATTCATACCTGACTCGATTCAAATGTCAAAATAAATTTTTAAATATAATCAAATCGATCAAATTTTACGGTTTACGATTACCAATTTGGTTTTGGGAGAAAATGAATGAATTTACGAAAAATTTAATTTATTATATTATTTATATCATAAACTTGGGATAATTACATATTTGGTCCCTATATTACATACATTTTTTTTGAAATTTTGGTCCATAAATAAGAAATGCAACCCAAGTGGGGGTCAATTTAAAATTTCTGGAAATCCACTCCCCTGACTGAAACAGTTTTCCTTTTCCTTTTGGTCCTTAAACCATAAATGCACCACTCAATTTGAAATTTATGGAAATCTAACTGCCTGGCTGAAATGTTTTTGAAAATTACAGAATCATCCCTATACTGACTCCCATCTTCCCAGCTGCTCCACCTAAATTGCAAATTTAACCCCAAAGTGCATCTCTCTTGCAATATCAGAAATATCCGCCACCAACGCAGTATGCTTTTATTCCTCCTCAGCTATAATCGCGCGTGACTCATTTACGAAAATTCCCAATACCGAGTTTAAAATCTTATGATTTACGATTAATATCTTACTATTCAAACCGTTCATACCTAAGTCGATTCAAAAGTTCAAATAAATCTTAAATATCAACAAAACAATCAAATTTTACAATTTACGATTTAGGAAAACTATAATTTATTATATTATTTATAATAAATTTGCGAAAATTACAATTTTTGTCCCTATATTATATACAGTTTTTTATTTTGATCCTTAAACCGGAAATGCCCCCAAGTTGAGGTCAATTAGTAATTCCTGAAAATCCACCTCTCTGAAATAGCTTTGAAAATTGCAGAATCACCCCTATACTTACTCCATCTTCCTAGCCGCTCCACCCAAATTGCAAATTTGCCCCAAAGTGGATCTCTCTTTCAACATCCAAAATGTCCGCCACATTTATGAAAGTTCGCATTTCCGAGCATAAAATCTTATGATTTACGATTCAATTCATCTATATCTATGTCGATTCAAATGTTAAAATAAATCTCAAATATCAACAAATCGATCAAATTTTACGAATTTTGGTCCCTATACAATATACCTTTTTATTTTTATTTTTTGGTCCTTAAACCAGAAATGCACCACAAGTGGGGGTGAATTTGTAATTTCTGGAAATCCACCTCCCTGGGTGAATTTTTTTTGAAAATTGCAGAATCACCCCTATACTTATTCCATATTCCCAGCCATTCCACCCAAATTGCAAATTAAACCCCAAAGTGGATCTCTCTTGCAATATCCGAATTATCCGCCACCAATGCAGTATGCTTTTACTACTCCTCAGCTATAAACACGTGTGACTCATTTACGAAAATTCGCAATACCAAGTATAAAATCTTATGATTCACGATTCAAATCTTACAATTTAATTCGTTCATACCTAAGTCAATTCAAAAGTAAAAATAAATCTAAATATCAACAAAACGATCAAATTTTACGATTTAAGAAAACTATAATTTATTATATTATTTATAATAAACTTGCGATAGTTACAGCTTCTGTCCCTATATTATATACATTTTTTAATATCGGTCCTGAAATCAGAAATGCCCCCAAGTGGAGTTCAATTTTTAATTTCCGAAAACCCACCTCCCTAGCTGAAAAAGTTCTGAAAATTGCAGAATCACCCCTATACTTGCTCCATCTTCTTAGCCGCTCCACCCAAATTGCAAATTTGATCCCAAAGTGGATCTCTCTTTCACTATCCAAAATATCCGCCACATTTACGAAAATTCCCAATACCTAGCACAAAATCTTATGATTTACGATTCAAATCTTACGATTCAATTCATTCATATCTATGTCGATTGAAATGTTAAAATAAATCTTCAATATCAATTAATCGGTCAAATTTACGATTTTTGGTCCCTATATTATTATACCTTTTTTTTTTTTTTTTTTTTTTTAATTTTGTTCCTTAAACCAGAAATGCACCCTAGTGGGGGTCAGTTTGTAATTTCTGAAAATCCACCTCGCTGATTTAAACAGTTTTGAAAATTGCAGAATCACCCGTATACTTGCTCCATCTTCCCACCAGCTCCACCCAAATTGCAAATTTAACCCCAAAATGGATCTCTCTTGCAATATCCAAAATATCCGCCACCAAAGCTGTATACTTTTACTACTCCTCACCTATAAACGCGTGCGACTCATTTACGAAAATTCGCAATACCGAATATAAAATCTTATGATTTACGATTCAAGTCTTACAATTTAATTCGTTCATACCGAAGTCATTTCAAAAGTAAAAATAAATCTTAAATATCAACAAAACGATCAAATTTTACGATTTACGATTTAAGAAAACTTTAATTTATTATATTATTATAATAAACTTATGATAATTACAGATTTGGTCCCAATATTATATATCATTTTTAATATCAGTCCTTAAACCGGAAATGCCCCCAACTGGAGTTCAATTTGTAATTTCCGAAAATCCACCTCCCTAGCTGAAATAGTTCTGAAAATTGCAGAATCACCCCTGTATTGCCTATACTTGCTCCATCTTCTTAGCCGTTCTACCCAAATTGCAAATTTGACCCAAAAGGGGATCTCTCTTTGACTATTCAAAATATCTGTCACATTTACGAAAATCCGCAATACCGAGCACAAAAATTTATGATTTCAAGTCTTACGATTCAATTCATTCATATTTGTGTCGAATGAAATGTTTTAATAAATCTTAAATATCAACTAATCGATACAAAATTACGATTTTTAATCCCTATATTATTATACCTTTTTTTTTAATATTGTTCCTTAAACCAGAAATGCACCCCAGTGGGAGTCAATTTGTAATTTCTGGACATTTACCTCGCTGACTGAAACAGTTTTAAAAATTGCAGAATCACCCCTGTTCTTACTCCATCTTCCCACCCGCTCCACCCAAATTGCAAATTTAACCCCAAAGTGGATCTCTCTTGAAATATCCGAAATATCCGACACCAACGCAGTATCCTTTGACTCCTCCTCATCTATAATCGCGTGTGACTCAGTTACGAAAATTCGCAATACCGAGTTTAAATCCTTATGATTTAAGATTCAACTCTAACGATTCAATTCGTTCATATTGAAAAATTAAAATAAATCTTAAATATCAACAAAACAATAAAATTTTACGATTTACGATTTAAGAAAACTTTAATTTATTATATTATTTATAATAAACTTATGATAATTACAGATTTGGTCCCTATATTATATACCATTTTTAATATCGGTCCTTAAACCGAAAATGCTCCCAAATGGAGGTAAATTTGTAATTTTCGAAAATCCACCTCCCTAGCTGAATCAGCTCTGAAAATTGCAGAATCACCCCTATACTTACTCCATCTTCTTAGCCGCTCCACCCAAATTGCAAATTTGACCCCAAGTGGATATCTCTATCACTATCCAAAATGTCCGCCACATTTAGGAAATTTCGCAATACCGAGCAAAAAATCTTATGATTTACGATTAAAATCTTACGATTCAATTCATTCATATCTATGTCGATAGGAATGTTAAAATAAATCTTAAATATCAACTAATAGATCAAATTTTACGATTTGTGGTCCCTATATTATTGTACCTTTTTTTTTATTTTGTTCCTTCAACCAGAAATGCACCCAGTGGGGGTCTGTTGGCACCGGATTTCCACGAAGGAAGAAATCCGCCTCACTTGGGAAGTAAAGATTGGCTAAAGATTTGTTCCCATGTTTATTTTGGAAATTTAGAGTCCTACCTTTGTAATACTTTAGGACTTAGATTTATTTCCTAGTACTTTATTCTTGTTAGGAATCTTTTATGGTTATCTAGATTAGAACTAGATATTGACTAGGATTCTGTTTCCTAGTTATTCGATTCCTTTGGAAGACAGGTCTTTGGAGGCCCATCTCACGCCTATATAAGGCTCCTCACCTCACAAAGACCGTGACACTTTTTTGGGAGAAAAATCACTCCGTTGCTTTGAAGAATCGCTGAAACGTTCTGCTGAACAGAACTGTGCCATCGTTGGATGTGTCAACATATACAGATTGGCTGTATAGATCTCTTGGGAGATCAACCGCGTCACTGAAGGGAGTTCAGGCCAGAAAGGAGTTCTAGGCACGCGGTGTGGAGCTGCTGTTGGAAGAAACACGAAGTTCGAGTTGTGTACAAGAACGGCATATTACATAAAGAGGGAGTTTTTAGTGTTTTTAATAAGTCCTATTAATGTACACTGCAAATCTGAACTAGTGAAATCGTGTTTGCAGATCCACGTGGATGTAGGGCACAATTGTGTCTGAACCACATTAATTCTTGTGTTTTGTTTATTTACTTTAAGTAGAGTATAACTGTGACAACACAAGATTTATAGTTGTAACTGAATACTGTTTCTACAACTTAACTGTTACAACTTAGATCAACTGATTTCTATAGGCATATAAATCAACAATTGGCATCAAGAGCCGCTCACTAGATATACATAGTGTGTGATTTTGGGAATTTGATTTATTTGCCATTTATTATTCGTAGGTACTATGAGTTCTCATATGGAAGGAGGTTCCACGACTCGCCCACCACTACTCACGGGAACCAACTACTCCTATTGGAAGACTAAGATGAAGATGTTCATAAAATCAATGGATGAAGATGCATGGCGAACAGTGTTAACTGGATGGAAGCGACCCGTTGCCACAGATGAGAAAGGGATTGAAACTGAGAAGCATGAGAAAGACTGGAGCAAAGCCGAACAAATTGCAGCAAACATGAATTCCAAGGCCTTGAATGCTATATTCAATGGAATTGATATCAATCAATTCAAGATAATCTCTGCGTGTGAGTGTGCTAAAGAAGCATGGGAGAAACTCCAAACAGCGTACGAGGGAACTGCTTCAGTCAGACTGTCCAAACTTCAAATGCTTGCCACCCGGTTTGAGGATCTTCGTATGGAAGAAAATGAGACCGTGAGCGAATTCAACTCCAAATTATGTGACATATCAAACGAAGCTCATGGCCTTGGTGAAACTTATCCTGAAGTTAAACTTGTACGAAAAGTGCTCAGATCCATGCCAGACAGATTCGCGTACAAGATCACTGCCATAGAGGAAGCAAGTGATGTGGACTCATTGCGACTTGAGGACCTGATTGGAAATCTACAAACTTTTGAAAACAAGTTGAACATCAGCAGAATGGACAAGGAAAGGAAAATCGCCCTGCAGTCTGTATCGGACACCACAACATCTGTGCCTACTGCTCCTATGTCAGCACTTGAAGTCAAGCTCACAAAATCCATGTCCTTAATAGCAAAAAAATTCGGAAGATTCATCAAGAAAAATGGACATCCTACAAACTCTGAGAGAAAACCCAGGACATCTACAGATAAGCCAGAAGTCAAGAAGGGAATTCGATGTAGAGAATGTCATGGTTATGGTCATATCCAAGCAGAATGTGCTAACACACTAAAAAAACAAGGAAAATCACTTGCCACAACTTGGAGTGATGACACCTCAGAGTCTGATGATGAAAGTGAAGCTAGTGACGATGATACAAACAATGATTTCTGTGGAACTTGCAGAATCACAGAAGCCACACTTGAGGACATCACGTGCGCAGAACCGCCACATCTCAGGTATGTCACACAGGAAAATGAAAATTACGAAAATCTAAATATGTCTTTTCTGGCCACAGGGAGTGACGAATCAGAAGGTGAAGGTGAAGAGTCCATCCAACAATTTCAAAAACAATTGGATGATCTCCTGAAGCAATGTCATGAAGTTAGTAATGAAAATAAACTCCTGAAAGAAAGAATCAAAGAACAAGAGGAAGAAAACAAAGGAGTTATCACAAAACTGAATGACAGGATTGATGAACTTGAGATGGAGATTGAAGTCTTTGAAGTGGAACAAGACTTTGCACAAAGAGACATCGACAATCTCAAAGATTTGTTGAAATATTGGCAGGACTATGATGGTGAAAGAGCAAAAAGGGTGAGGAAAAATCTTTTTCCAAACGTACATGCTAATGATCACCAAGATGTTTCACCGCCTGTTAGCACAGTGTTTGATGCCTCTGTCAGTAAGTTAAATCGCACTGCATTTCTTCCCTCTAATAGATTAGATGAAATCATAAATGCTCATCCTTCCAATTCCAAAAGAATTGGGTTAGGGTATACTGATGGACAATCTAATGCTAACACTGGGTCAAACCAAAAAATCAGATTTGTCAATTCCACATCTTCTTGTGTGAACAACCAAACCTATCCTACTAAGTTTATTCCTATCTGTCACTTCTGTCACAAAATAGGGCATGTTAGGCCTAAATGCTTTAAAAGATGGAAATTGATAAATAAATAGTTAGCATATCAGACATCCAAATCCGCTGCGTGGGTTACTTACTCTCAAAGTAACAACTCTCATAAACAAAGGATGACAAATGATAGTACTAACTGCTGGTCAGCTATTTTATCTTTAAATGCATGTGCTACTAACTCTTGGTATTTTGACAGTGGATGCTCCAAACACATGACAGGTGAAAGGAATTTCTTATCAAATCTGCATAACATGTCTAGTGGACAGGTTACTTTTGGAGATGGAAATAAGGCTTATGTAAGGGGAAAAGGAGACTTAAATGTTGGAGGGTTGCCAAACTTGAACAGTGTTCTGTATGTGGAAGGTTTGAAATCAAATCTTCTGAGTGTAAGTCAGTTGTGTGATATATACGACTCTGTATTGTTCACAAAGCGTAAGTGTGAAGTATTTGATGAAAGCAAAAATTGTGTTCTAACTGGATACAGGTCATCAGACAATTGCTACAAAATTGATCAGATTGATAAATCGGATCATTGTCATCACACTTCTTCTGATCTCACTGATCTCTGGCATCGTAAACTAGGTCATTTAAATTTTCATGATCTAATCCGTCTTGTTAATACAGGTTGCGTGAAAGGGATACCCCAACTGAAGACTGACACACCTGAGTCATGTGGTGACTGTCCTCTGGGAAAACAAGTACGGACATCTCACAAGAACACAGATCATGCAGGGACTAGCAGGACCTTGGAACTCATTCACATGGATCTAATGGGACCAATGCAAACCGAGAGCATTGGTGGAAAAAGGTATGTTCTAGTTTGTGTTGATGATTTCTCAAGGTTCACTTGGGTACGCTTCATTAGGGAAAAGTCAGATACCTTTTATGAGTTCAAAACTATGTGCAAGAAATTGCGAATTGAAAAATTCAGCAATATTGGAAGAATTCGAAGCGATCATGAGAGAGAGTTTGAAAATTCTTCATTCACAAAATTTTGTGATAAACACGGTATCTCCCACGAATTCTCAGCACCAAAGACACCACAGCAGAATGGTGTGGTAGAAAGAAAGAACAGAACTCTCCAAGAAATGACTCGCGTAATGCTCATCTCAGCAAGAGTGGCCACAAAGTTCTGGGCTGAAGCTATGAGCACTGCCTGCTACACCATAAACCGTGTACACCTCAGACCAGGTACCAAGAAAACTCCATATGAAGTATGGAAAGGTAAGAAGCCTAACTTAAGTTACTTTCATGTCTTTGGATGTGAATGTTACATCCTGAACGATAGAGAACAACTCGGTAAGTTCTCTGCAAGAGGAGACAAAGGTACCTTTCTTGGTTACTCTTTAAACAGCAGGGCATATCGCGTTTATAATGAACGTACAATGACTGTTATGGAATCCATTAATGTAACATTTAACGAAGTTTTATCTGCAGAAATGGATGAGGAAGACGCTAATCCTGGAAAAACCATTGTACCAGTACAAACGCCAGGCGTCAGCACAGAGGAAGTGACGGCAGTGAAGGAAAGCACAGAAGGCGTGCCAGCAGCGAAGGAAAGCACAGAAGAAAGAAAAAGACCATCAAAACGAGTTGTAAAAAATCATCCTTCTGAACAGGTGATAGGAGAATTTGATGAAGGTATGAAAACTCGAAATAAGCCCAAAGTTGATTACCAAGAAATGGTCAGGTATGTTTGCTATACTTCTACTATAGAACCAAAAAACATCAAAGAAGCAATTCTTGATGAGTATTGGGTACAAGCTATGCAAGAGGAACTTGAGCAGTTCACTCGACATGAAGTGTGGGAACTTGTTCCACGACCCGACCAGGTAAACGTTATAGGTACAAAATGGGTGTTCAAAAACAAAACGGACGAACTTGGTAATATAACTCGCAACAAAGCTCGTCTTGTTGCTCAAGGGTACACCCAAATTGAAGGAGTAGATTTTGACGAAACATTCGCTCCGGTAGCTCGTCTTGAGTCAATACGTCTTTTACTCTCAGTTGCTTGTGCTTTAAAGTTTAAACTCTTCCAAATGGATGTAAAAAGTGCGTTTTTAAATGGTCTCTTAAATGAAGAAGTGTATGTCGAACAACCAAAAGGTTTTCAAGATCCACTCAAACCTCAACATGTCTATAAACTTAAAAAGGCCCTATACGGTCTCAAACAAGCCCCTAGGGCTTGGTATGATCGACTTACGACCTTTCTAGTTGAAAAAGGATATAGAAGAGGTGGGGTAGATAAAACACTATTTGTCAAAAATTTTAAAAACGAAATCCTTTTGGCTCAAATCTATGTGGACGATATTGTTTTTGGGTCTACTTCTGACAACAAGAAAGATGAGTTTATCTCTCAAATGTCAAACGAATTTGAAATGAGTATGGTTGGAGAGCTAACTTACTTTCTTGGCTTGCAGGTAAAGCAGATGAAGGATGGAATTTTCATCACACAAAGCAAGTATGCCAAAAATCTGGTAAGTAAATTTGGGTTAGATAATGCAAAACCTCTAAAAACTCCGATGAGTCCTACTGAAAAGTTGGGACGCGACTGTGAGGGCACAGACGTGGATCCCACATTATACAGGAGTATGATTGGAAGTTTACTTTATCTTACTGCCAGTAGACCTGACATCTGTTTCAGTGTAGGAGTATGTGCTAGGTACCAATCAAATCCTAAAGAAAGTCACTTAAGTGCAGTCAAACGCATCATACGATACGTGAGTGGAACTCTTGAACTAGGAATATGGTACTCCAAAGATACTAATACTTGTCTTGCAGGATACAGTGATGCTGACTGGGCAGGAGATGTGGATGACAGAAAAAGTACTACTGGAGGCTGTTTCTACATGGGAAACAACCTAGTATCTTGGTACAGTAAGAAACAAAACTGCATCTCTTTATCAACAGCTGAATCTGAGTACATAGCTGCAGGTAGTTGTTGCACTCAACTTCTTTGGATGCAACATATGTTGAATGACTATGGCTTTCATGAAAAACTCCTTCATATATTCTGCGATAATGAAAGTGCCATAAATATCTCAAAAAATCCTGTCCAGCATTCTAGAACCAAACACATAGATCTTCGACACCATTTCATCAGGCAATTAGTTGAGCAGAAACGTGTGACTATAGAGTATGTGTCCACAGACAATCAATTAGCTGATATTTTTACAAAGCCCCTCGATTTCCTTAGGTTTGATTCCTTGCGTAAAGCGCTTGGGATTTGCCATGTGCAAAACTGAATTTTCTATGATACGTGCAATTAAAGTTTGTGTCCGGATTGCACTTGAATTTTTTAATCGGACATTATATGTGTCACCTACAAATGTGACATCACTGTTTTTGGACTATGAATGATTGGAGGTTCATTTTGACTAATTGTTTGTGTGTTAGTTTTGGTGAATTAATTTTTGTTTCCACAGATAACCATGATAGAAGTGTGCTGCCCCCTCTATCGGGAGTGATCAATGACTATGACCTCATTCATCTAAAAGATCATACCTCTATTGGGAGAATTATGCTACCGCATATGCATCTCTGACTTCTATTTAAAAGCTATGTGGATTCTTAAGGAAGTTGCCCTCCTAATGTTTGCTTGAACATCATATCAACAAAAAAAAGGGAGGAGAAGAAAAATTAGTTCGAACTCAAAAAAAAAAAAAAAAAAAAAAAAAAGAGGGGTTGGGATGATATTCAAGCATATATTAGGAAATTCTCCTTGAAGTCCACGATCGAATTGCTGTGCTAATCGCATATGCATTCATAACCCTTAAAATTTACCTAAATTATGGTTTCTTGAGTATGGTCATGGGGTTATAGTTATATCGTGCATCCAAGAGTTTGCTAGGTGGCCTTCTATTGTGATTCTCTTTAAGATTATCTAATTAATTCATGAAAACCAAGCCCTCAACTTTTAATCTTGTGATCTTCTTGATTTTCTTTTCCTTAAAAAGTTTTTTTTTCCTTTTAATTTTTTTTTTTAAATCTTTGGGCTTTGTGAATTTTTGGCTCTAGTTGTCTCTGGCCACGTGGCTATAAGCCATGTCATCTGCCTTCTTTATTTTTTGATGTTTCGTGTGGAGAATATCTTGCTTGTTATTGGTGGCGGATTTTGTGGGATCTTATTCTGATTTGAAAATATCCAGTATCCGAAGAGTCCTCTCTTTTTCTGCCTATTTTCTCGGTCCCTGTGCTTTAAATATCCGCCTCTTTTAGGGTTTGCTTCTCACACTTTATTCTTTCTCTTCTTTTCTTCCGCCGTTCCTTTTCTATTTTCTTGTTTTTCTCTGTATTCACTATTCACCATGGGCAAGAATCGATCTGCTGAGGGCTCCAAGAAACGACGCCACACTCCATCTGCCTCGCCTGCTGAGAAGAAGTCCAGAAAATCTTCAAAGAAAGTCCGCCCTACTGTTGTGGAAATCTCTCCTGTTCCCGTCACCACAGATCTGGACCCCGTCCCTTCTCCTGTGGCTTCACCATCACCAAGTCTCAAGACAAGTGATGTGCCTGACCCTGTCGACACCGGCGTGGCTGTTCTTGACGGTGATAGCCTCTCTGGAACTCCACAAGATGATCTGCCCTCAGATCCAGAGGTTGCCCCCCACAGTGTTGAGTTTCCTGTTCAACTCCGCCGCTCCAATCGAAAGAACGAAGGCCCATCTGCCTCCTCTCCTGCCTCCGTGTCTGAAGGTCAACAATCCTCTTCTTCTGAGCCTATTCCTGAGGATGACCCTTTGCGTTCTGAATCCTCTGATTCATCTGTGGGCTCTCAACTCTCTGCTGGTAACTGTTTCTCTCCTCTCTTCTATTCCGCTCTTGCTAAAGAAAATTGGGATAGTATGAGTAAGCGTGCCAGCTCTCCTGAGCGTGTTTTGTCTAGGTCTGTCTTACCTTTGTCTGGGATTTTCCGTCTTCTAAAAACTCAAGGGTTGCTTGGCACTATTGTGAGTGCACAACCTTTTGAACGATCTGTTATTGTTGAGTTCTATGCCAATCTTTCTGATTGCTTTTCTGTTGTGGGGTCTCGTGGGTATGGGAAAGTGTATGTGAGGGGGTCTTTCTATTCTGTGACACCTGCCTTGATTAATGATTTTTATAAATGTCCAAACGAGGTTTCTTCCAAACCCTCTGTTTCCAAAGACACTCTGGCCTCTGTCCTCACTGCCAAAGTTCTGAAAAAATGGCCTGGTCCAAAGTCGGCTTTTCATGTGTCTAAGCTGACTCAGCTGTACTCAGTCCTCTTTAAAATAGGCATTTCCAACTGGTTTCTCACTACTCACAATGCTACTCTCAATCCCACCCAAGCTGAGTTTTTATGGTGCATCACTCACGACTTCAAGATCAATATTGGTGAATTAATTTTCACTCAGATTGGTGCCTTAGCCAATTCCCGCACCGAGCGTGAGCATCTGCCGTTTCCTTCTCTGATCTACCAGCTTCTGATCAAACAAGGCCTGCCCACTCGTGATGCCACTCTACTGGACCCTCCTGGCCGTCCAATCACTATCCACAGTAAGGTCCTTTCTGAACATTTTGCTGATCTGCCTCCTGTCGATCCTACTGTTGTTCAGACGGTCCCACGTGTGAAGAAGGCTCCTATAGTGGCTGCCTCTGTTCCCATTGTAGCTGCCTCTATTCCGCCGCCAGTTGATGTGGTCACCAAGGATGAGCTCACTCGTTTTCAGGAGTCTATCCAGGCTCAGCTAGCTCAAGGGTTTGCCTCTATTCAAGATCAGCTGCTTAGGACTTTGGCACATTCTGGTCAGAAAGGGGGAGTAGCAACAACTCCAACTCATGCGGCTTCCACCAAGACCAAAGATAAAGGCAAAAAGCAGGCATCCCTCCTCACTCCTCCATAGCCCAGCTCTCGTGATGATGATGATTTGTTCTCTGGCTTTAGTTACTAAAGCAGAGAATTGTGTTTCTCGTTTTTATGTTTTTTTTCTTAAAAACTATCTGCTATTACTTTTGGTCTGTAATAGCTTAGTATTGTTTTCTTTTTGCATCTCTGACTCTATGTGTTATCTCTTTATGCGTTATCTCTTTATCTGCATTGATAACTGTTTTTGAGTTAATTTTGGAGTGATTATATATCTCTCTCTTATTTGTCTCACTGCAGGAAATACTTAAGTAGCACTGCTATTGTGCTAACAGTATGTGATATTATGTGCTAACAGTCTGTGATGCAGGGGGAGTGCTAACAGTCTGTGATGCAGGGGGAGTTCTTGGTAAACATGGGTTCTGACCAAATCTATGCCAAAGGGGGAGATTGTTGGCACCGGATTTCCACGAAGGAAGAAATCCGCCTCACTTGGGAAGTAAAGATTGGCTAAAGATTTGTTCCCATGTTTATTTTGGAAATTTAGAGTCCTACCTTTGTAATACTTTAGGACTTAGATTTATTTCCTAGTACTTTATTCTTGTTAGGAATCTTTTATGGTTATCTAGATTAGAACTAGATATTGACTAGGATTCTGTTTCCTAGTTATTCGATTCCTTTGGAAGACAGGTCTTTGGAGGCCCATCTCACGCCTATATAAGGCTCCTCACCTCACAAAGACCGTGACACTTTTTTGGGAGAAAAATCACTCCGTTGCTTTGAAGAATCGCTGAAACGTTCTGCTGAACAGAACTGTGCCATCGTTGGATGTGTCAACATATACAGATTGGCTGTATAGATCTCTTGGGAGATCAACCGCGTCACTGAAGGGAGTTCAGGCCAGAAAGGAGTTCTAGGCACGCGGTGTGGAGCTGCTGTTGGAAGAAACACGAAGTTCGAGTTGTGTACAAGAACGGCATATTACATAAAGAGGGAGTCTTTAGTGTTTTTAATAAGTCCTATTAATGTACACTGTAAATCTGAACTAGTGAAATCGTGTTTGCAGGTCCACGTGGATGTAGGGCACAATTGTGTCTGAACCACATTAATTCTTGTGTTTTGTTTATTTACTTTAAGTAGAGTATAACTGTGACAACACAAGATTTATAGTTGTAACTGAATACTGTTTCTACAACTTAACTGTTACAACTTAGATCAACTGATTTCTATAGGCATATAAATCAACAGGGTCAATTTGTAATTTCTGGAAATCCACCTCCCTGGCTGAAATAGTTTTTAAAATTGAAGAAACAACCCTATCTTTACTCCATCTTCCCAGCCGCTCCACCCAAAATGCAAATTTAACCCCAAAGTGGATATCTCTTGCAATATCCGAAATATCCGCCACCAACGCAGTATGCTTCTACTCCTCCGCGATTATATCAACTATAATCGCGTGTGATTCATTTACGAAAATTCGTAATGCCGAGTTTAAATTTTTATGATTTAGAACTCAAATCTTACAATTCAATTCGTTCATACCTAAGTCGATTCAAAAGTAAAAGTAAATCTTAAATATCAACAAAACGATTACATTTTACGATTTAAGATTTAACAACTTTAATTTATTATATTTTTTTTAATAAACTTATGATAACTACTGATTTAGGCCATGTATTATATACCCTTTTTAATATCAGTTCTTCAACTGGAAATGCCCCCCAAGTGGAGGTCAATATGTAATTTCCGAAAATCCACCTCTCTGGCTAAAACAATTATGAAAATTGCATAATTACCCCTATACTTACTCCATCTTCCTAGCCGCTCCACCCAAATTGCAAATTTGACCCCTAAGTGGATTTCTCTTTCACCATCCAAAATATCCGCCACATTTATGAAAATTCGTAATACCGAGCACAAAATCTTATGATTTACGATTCAAATCTTACGATTCAATTCAGTCATATCTGTGTCGATTGAAATGTTAAAATATATCTTAAATATCACTTAATCGGTCAAATTTTACGATTTTTAATCCCTATATTATTATACTTTTTTAATATTGTTCCTTAAAAGAAATGCACCCCTGTGGGGGTCAATTTGTCATTTCTGGAAATTTACCTCGCTGACTAACACAATTTTAAAAATTGCAGAATCACCCCTATACTTACTCCATCTTCCCACCCGCTCCACCCAAATTGCAAATTTAACCCCAAAGTGTATCTCTCTTGCAATATCCGACACCAACCCAGTATGCTTTGACTCCTCCTCATCTATAATCGTGTGTGACTTATTTACGAAAATTCGCAATACCAAGTTTAAAATCTTATGATTTAAGATTCAATTCGTTCATACCCAAGTCGATTCAAAAGTTAAAATAAATCTTAAATATCAACAAAACAATAAAATTTTACAATTTACGATTTAAGAAAACTTTAGTTTATTATATTATTTATAATAAACTTGCGATAATTACAGTTTTGGTCCCTATATTATGTACAATTTTTAATATCGGTCCTTAAATCGGAAATGCCCCCAAGTGGAGCTCAATTTGTAATTTCCGAAAATCCACCTCTTTGGCTGAAACAGTTCTGAAAATTACAGAAGCACCCCTATACTTACTCCATCTTCCTAGCCGTTCCACCCAAATTGCAAATTTGACCGCAAAGTGGATCTCTCTTTCATTATCCAAAATATCCGCCACAATTACGAAAATTAGCAATATCGAGCACAAAATCTTATGATTTACGATTCAAATCTTACGATTTAATTCAGTCATATCTGTGTCGATTGAAATGTTAAAATAAATCTTCTATATCAATTAATCGGTCAAATTTTACGATTTTTGATCCTTATTTTATTATACTTTGTTTTTTTGTTATTTTGTTCCTTAAACCAGAAATGCACCCTAGTGGGGGTCAATTCGTAATTTCTGGAAATCCACCTTGCCGACTT
Organism: Erythranthe guttata; assembly: GCF_056151865.1. NCBI lineage: Eukaryota > Viridiplantae > Streptophyta > Magnoliopsida > Lamiales > Phrymaceae > Erythranthe > Erythranthe guttata. The sequence goes on along the minus strand of NC_142543.1, from coordinate 8,830,052 downwards.
AAACAGTTTTGAAAATTGCAGAATCACCTGTATACTTGCTCCATCTTCCCACCAGCTCCACCCAAAATTGCAAATTTTAACCCCAATGTGGATCTCTCTTGCAATATCCGAAATATCCGACACCAACGCAGTATGCTTTGACTCCTCCTCATCTATAATCGCGTGTGACTCATTTATGAAAATTTGCAATACCAAGTTTAAAATCTTATGATTTAAGGTTCAATTCCTTCATACCTAAGTCGATTCAAATGTTAGAATAAATATTAAATATCAACAAAACAATCAAATTTTACAATTTACGATTTAAGAAAACTTTAGTTTATTATATTATTTATATCATTGGCGAAAATTCGCATTACCGAGTTTAGAATCTTATGGTTTACGATTCAAATCTTATGATTCAATCCGTTTATACCTAAGTCGATTCAAAAGTTAAAATAAATCTTAATTGTCAACAAGACGATCAAATTGTACAATTTACAATTGAAGACAACTTTAATTTATTATATTATTTATAATAAAATTGCGATAATTACAGATTTGGTTCATATATTATAGATGAATTTTAATTTTGGTCTTTCAACCGGAAGTGCCCCCAAGTGGAGGTCAATTTGTAATTTCCGAAAATCCACCTCCCTTGTTGAAATAGTTGTGAAGATTGCACAATCAACCCTATACTTACTCTATCTACCTAAATGATCCACCCAAATTGCAAATTTGACCCTAAAAAGTGGATCTCTCTCTCACTATCCAAAATATCCGCCACATTTACGAAAATTCGCAATAACGAGCATACAATCTTATGATTTACGATTCAAATCTTACGATTCAATTCATTCTTATCTATGTCGATTCAAATGTTAAAATAAATCTTAAATATAAACTAATGGATCAAATTTTACGATTTTTGGTCCATATATTACATACATTTTTTTTTAATTTGGTCCTTAAACAAGAAATGTACCCCAAGTGGTGGTCAATTTGTAATTTCTGGAAATCCACTTCCTTGACTGAATCAGTTTTGAAAATTGTAGAATCACCGTTATATATACTTACTCCATCTTCCTAGTCGTTCCACCCAAATAGCAAATTTAACACCAAAGTGGATCTCTCTTGCAATATCCGAAATATCGCCTCCAACGCAGTATGCTTCGACTCCTCAACTAATATCGCGTGTCACTCATTTACGAAAATTCGCAAAGCCAAGTTTAAAATCTTATGATTCACGATTCAATTCTTACGAATCAATTATTCATGCCTAAGTCAATTCAAATGTTAAAATAAATCTTAAATATCGACAAAACGATCAAATTTTACGATTTACGATTTAAGAAAACAATAATTTATTATATTATTTATAATTAACGTGATATAATTACTATTTTGGTCCCTAACCCAAATTGCAAATTTGACCCCAAAGTGGATCTCTCTTTAAATATCCAAAATATCCGCCACATTTATTATCACAAGTTTATCATAAATAATATAATAACTTAAAGTTTTCCTAAATCGTTAATCGTAAAATTTGATCGATTTGTTGATATTTAAGAAAACAAATCCACCTCCCCGTCCGACAAAGTTTTGAAAATTGCATAATCACCTCTATACTTACTCCATCTTCCCAGCCGCGCTACCCAAATTGTAAATTTAACTCCAAAGTGGATCTCTCTTGCAATATTTGAAACATCCGCCACCAACGCAGTATGCTTCGACTCCTCAGCTATAATCGTGTGTGACTCATTTACAAAAATTCGCAATACCGAATTTTAAATCTTATGATTTACGATTCAAATCTTACGATTCAATTCATTCATACCTAAGTCGATTCAAAAGTTAAAATAAATCTTAAATATCAACAAATTTTACGATTTACGATTTAGGAAAACTTTAATTTATTATATTATTTATAATAAACTTGTGATAATTACAGTTTTTGTCTCTATATTATATACCATTTTTAATTTAATAATACACCATTTTTCTATTTAGTCCTTAAACCGGAAATGCCCCCAAGTGGGGGTCAATCTGTGATTTCTGGAAATCCATCTCCCTGACTGAAACAGTTTGAAAATTGCAGAATTACCCATATACTTACTCCATCTTCCCAGTCGCACTACCCAAATTGCAAATTTGTCCCCAAATTAGATCTCTCTTGCAATATTCGAAATATATGTCACCAACGCAGTATGCATTGACTCCTCCTCAGTTATAATCGTGTGTGACTCGTTTACGAAAATTCGCAATACCGAGTATAAAATCAAATGATTTACGATTCAAAACTTGATTCAATTCATTCATGCCTAAGTCGATTCAAAAGTTAAAATAAGTCTTAAATATCAGCAAATGGATCAAATTTGACGATTTAGGAAAACTTTAATTCATTATATAATTTATAATAAACTTGTGATAATTACGGTTTTTGTCCCCATGTTATATACAATTTTTTATTTTGGTCCTTAAACCGGAAATGCCCCCAAGTGGAGGTCAATTTGTAATTTCTGAAAATCCACCTCCCTGGCTCAAACAGTTCTGAAAATTGCAGAATCACCCTTATACTTACTCTATCTTCCTACCCGCTCTTTCAATATTCAAAATACCCGTCTCATTTACGAGAATTTTCAATACCTAGCATAAAAACTTATGATATACGATTTAAATCTTACGATTCAATTCATTCATATCTATGTGATTCAAATGTTAAAATAAATCTTAACAAAACAATCAAATTTTACGCTATATATGCTATATATATATATATATATATATATATATATATATATATATATATATATATATATATATATATATATATATATATATATATAATTTTGTCCCTTAAACCAGAAATGCCCCAAGTGGGGGTTAATTTGTAATTTCTAAAAATGCATCTCCCTTACTGAAACAGTTTTGAAAATTACAGAATCACCCTATTTACTCTATCTTCCCAGCCGCTCCACCCAATTTGCAAATTTAACTCCAAAGCGGATCTCTCTTGAAATATCCGAAATATCCACCACCAACGCAGTATGCTTCTACCACTCCTCCGCTATAATTGTGTGTGACTCATTTACGAAAATTCGCAATTCCGAGTTTAAAATCTTATGATTTACGATTCAAATCTTACGATTCAAATCTTACGATTCAAATCTTTCATACCTAAGTCGATTCAAAGTTCAAAAAATCTTAAATGTCAACAAATCGATCAAATGTTACGATTTACGATTTATGAAAAAAATTTAATTTATTATATTATTTATAATAAACTTGTGATAATTACATTTTGTCCCTATATTATATACCATTTTTAATTTTGGTCCTTAAACCGGAAATGCCCCCCAAGTGGAGGTCAATTTGTAATTTCAAAAAATCCACCTACCTGGCTCAAACAGTTTTGAAAACTGCAGAATCACCCTTATACGTACTCCATCTTCCTATCGGCTCCACCCAAATTGCAAATTTAACCCCAAAGTTGATCTCTCTTTCAATATCCAAAATATCCGCTACATTTACGAGAATTTGCAATACCGAGCATAAATCCTTATGATTTACGATTCAAATCTTACGATTCAATTCATTCATATATATGTCGATTCAAATGTTAAATAAATCTTAAATATCAACAAATCGATCAATTTTTACGATTTTTGTTCACTATATTATATACCTATTTCGCATCGCACGCGCCGTCATTCAGATAGCCTTTAACAGAAGGAAGAAAAATTAACTCCTGGGACCTGATTAATCAGCTTTCGTTAACACAGAAACGAGTTTGTATTTTGTGATAATCATTTGTGCACCAGCAAATTCCCTTGTTTCTAAGGGAGTTGGACCCCACAACACCCTCTGTACAGCTTCAAATGGTCACTTCCCATCGCCACATTTGACACAAATTTAACCTAATCGTAAAAGAAAGATAAAAAAATGCAGCCTAAAAATCGATATATGAAAGTATGTCGAAAATACATAATACGATAAGTTCTTGTATTCCCTCGAGGCACCCGGCACCGCGCATTGCGCGGTGCTCTACACTAGTATATATATATATATATATATATATATATATATATATATATATATATATATATATATATATATATATCCTCGAATGGAAGAAGTCATATATAGTTGCTTATGTTGTCGTGATGTTTCCTTAACACTCGCCACCTTTGATTTTTCTGCACACACACACAACACGCACAAGAGACACGGTTATACACACATTTATAAAATCTTAATTACGTTCCCAATTTCAAATACAGAGTACCATTTTCTCTCTCTCTAGTTTCTCTCTCTTAACGAACAATGGCCAGGCCTCAAGAAAACCCACCACCAGTCTTCACCAGCACCGCACCTTACTCGCCCATCACCGAGCGGGAAAACGAAGGCGCCGAAGAATATGCAGGCGGCGGATGCGACTGTTTCCGGCGGTTCTGTTTCGGCGGGAGCCGCAGCTCTCTGCTGCGAGAAAGGGGCACCGGCGGCGGGTCGCCGTGGCTGGTGGAGAAATTGAAGAAACTGAAGGAGCTGTCGGAGATGGTGGCGGGGCCCAAGTGGAAGAATTTCGTCAGGAGAATCGGCAAGTTCTGCAGTCCCAAGAAACACGTGAACAGCACGCAGCAGAACGCGCAGTTTAAGTACTCGCCGGAGAGCTACGCCCTCAACTTTTCCGGCGGTGATAATAGTGAAGATCACGGCGGCGGAGAAGAAGAGGAGGGCAATTTGTTGCACAGCTTTTCGTCGAGGTTTGCTCGTGCAGAACAGTCGGCTGTCGCGGACACAGAACAGTCGGCTGTCGCGGACACTGCCGTTCCAGTTCCATTGCCACGTCGCGGTTCCGTCGCGGCTCCGTCGCGGCCGGAACAGATTTTTTTTAATTAAAATTCTAAAAAATATTTATTTCAAATATATTTTTAATACCAACATTACAATACAATAATATGCTAAAATTATTAAAAATTATAAAAAAAAAATATTACTACAACCTTGCATTAACATTATAAAATACATGCAATATCAATACCACGTAGAATGCCGAGCTGGTTCAAAGCTGTCAAATTAAAAACAAAAATAAAAACACATATTTATATTTATCTGTAGTAAAACATATTATGTGATGAATTAATTTCAAATTAAAATAATTATATTTAAGTAACAGAATATTGAAAACAAAAAAAGTTAAATAAAATTTTAATATTATATATATTAGAAGTTTCTATATTTATTTATTATTTCTATTTTGATATTTATTTTCCATTTTTTAAGAATCATAGTTGTTATTTTCGGTAAAAAAAAATATATGTATGATTGCTATTTTCCTTTCCTTAAATACATAAATTATAGTCATGTTTTAGTTATTGTTACTTTCTCCTATTAATAGGAAATTAGAGGGATTATAGGGATTAGTGGGGTCTCTTTTATTAATTTAAATTCTTTTTTTAATTTAAAAAAATAATTTACACTCTTCTTTTACCAATTATCGGTTCCCAATTTTCTTTTTTCTTCTTTTTTTTTCAGTTTTTCTTCCGTCAAGGGTCTCGTTCTTCCCAATTATTATTTTTTTTTTATTATTATTTTTCCGTTCTGGAGCCGTTCCCGCCGTTCCGGAACCGTTTCGGTGCCGTTTCCCGGCTAAGTCTCGGCCGTAACGGTGGTCCGCTGCGTCGGGGAGGGCAGAACGGTTTTGTTAGGGATTCCGGAACGGCGGGCACCGTTCCTGTTCCGGGACGGCCGTTCCGGCCGTTCCGGCGCCGTTCCGGCGAACCCTGCTCGTGCTGGCCGGCCTTATCAATGATCATCAAAGGAAGCCCGGTTTTTCTTATTAATTAATTATTTATTTAATTTTATTAATTAGTGAAGAAAATTAATCATATGATATTGTTTGAGGAAATTGTTGGCGCCATATTTCCGACTATTGAAGATCGAGGAAATCCGCCAAGTTTTGGAATTAAAAGATTGGCAAAGATTTGTTTTCCATATTTATTTTGGAATTTATTAGAGTCCTATTCTTATAATACTTCTATTAGGACTTAGATTTATTTCCATGTATTTTATTCTAGTTAGGTATCTTTTGTACTTATCTAGAATAGAAGTAGAAATCAACTAGGATTATATTACCTAGTTAAATAGATTTCTTGGGGTTCAAGTTAGGTCTTAGGGCTTATTTTCGTGGCTATATAAGACTCCAAGACATACAAGAACCGTGGGCATTATTTGGGAGAAAAACCTCTTCATAGCATCGAAGTTTTGCCAAGGCGTTCTGCGGAGCAGGACTGTGCCATCGTTGCACTGTGCCAACATATACAGATTTGCTGTATAGATCTCAAGGGAGATCAGCCGCGTTTTCTGAAGGGAGATCAGCCGCGTTTAAAAAAGTTCAAGGCACGCGGGTGGAGCTGCTGTTGGAAGAAACACGAAGTTCGAGTTGTGTACAAGAACGGCATATTACATAAAGAGGGAGTCTTTAGTGTTTTTAATAAGTCCTATTAATGTACACTGTAAATCTGAACTAGTGAAATCGTGTTTGCAGGTCCACGTGGATGTAGGGCACATTTGTGTCTGAACCACATTAATTCCTTGTGTTCATTTATTTGCTTTAAGTAGTTTATAACTGTGTTAACACAAGAATTATAGTTGTAACTGAATACTGTTTCCACAACTTAACTGTTACAACTTAGGTTAATTGATTTCTATAGACATATAAATCAACAGAAATGATTTATTCATTGCAACCATTGTTGACATTTTCTTTTAGCATATGTATATATGTGACACGTGGCATGCTTGGCCAATTTGGTAATTATGTAATTTACTTATCTTTATTTAATTTTATTTTTTGGATTATATTCAAACTATTAAGCAAAACTATTTTATTTAGGCATGAGAGTCATACTGTTTGTTGTTTGGTGTTTCTCTATTTTTCGCTCGGTGCTATCGAGATGGAAAACCGGTAAATAAATGATCTTTTTCGTGCATTTGCCGTTGCCAAATCTTATTTGTGGTGTTTCTTCTTATTCCTCGCGTTCTTCACTGAGATGAAAAACACATAAATTAATTAATTCTAACACGTGAATGTATTTTTTTTTTAAATCAATCTTGTTGTTTGTGTTTCTTCTTTTTTATTGGGCTTAGATCACTATAAAAAACACACGACAAATCATTATAAATGGGGGACCTCTACGAAAAAATAAATACACAGATTAAATTAACCATAACACCATTTTCAAGTATTTTAACAATTTTGAACATAGGAATGATACTAAAATAATTGTAAGAAGATGGAGAGTTACGTATTAATTGCACTAGTAATTGTATCTGTGCGATGCACGGGACAACAAATTGCATTCTTTTGATGTTGTAAGAATATAAACAAACGTTTGATATATCGTATGATCAAAATTCTATTATACTGGAACATTATTAAGTATACTACACACAAAAAAAAGGACATAACTTTACTGTTGAATAATTTTCCAAATGAATTGAATCAGCTAATACCAGTAGATTGAAAATTTGAACCAGGAAAAAAATTATCAATTATGTGTCTTCCATGTTGAGTTTAAAAGTAATTAGATTTAATAACTAAGTTAACATAATCAAAACTAAACTATCGACAACATACCATCGTAAAAGGCCATCTATACATCTTGCATCGGAACTAAGCCCTTCTCCACTGCCTCATTTTAAGGTTGTTTTGCCACTGGAATTAACAATTGGAAAATTAAGAAACAAAAATAAATATAAACAATAAATTAAATATCGCATACAAACAATAAGTCTTGAAGGTCGACTTCCAATAGCTTGTGGCTCCGCCCATTTTTGGTTAATTTTCTCAAATCATCCCTTTCAATAACATGTCCAATAACATATAAAATGAAATAATTGTTATACATAAAATTTGAAAACTTTGGTATAAATTAATGAAACACATAATTTAACAAAATGGAATTACCTATAAGCCATGATGGAAAAAGATGTAAACTAATTGCCACACATGCAATAGGATGAAGAAGAAGATAAGAAACAAAATCTAAAGTCGGGTTACCAAAAGAAGAAGCCTTAGGTAGGGAAGAATAAAATTCAAATGTTGCAGACATTCTGTAAAACGATGTCACAAAATCCGCTAGGGATGAAAATCAGATTTATTTACCCTTTTCTGTAAAAATTGAAAATCAGATTATTAGAAATAATATCTAGGAGAATTTGATGAAAATCGATAATAATATTTAAAATAATATTTCGGAGATAAAAATTTGATAAAAAAATCAAAAAATAATATTTAGGAGATAAAAATCAAAAATAAAATTTAAAATAATAGTTAGGAGATAAAAATTTGATAAAAAATCGAAAATAATATTTCTAATAATGTTAATGAGATAAAAGTTGATAAAATATGAAAATAATAATTAGAATAATATTTAGGAGATAAAATATGATTAAAATCAAAATTATTATTTAAAATAATATTTAGGAGATAAAAATTTGATAAAAATCGAAAATAATATTTAGGAGACAATAATCTGATAAAAAACGAAAATAATATTTAGGAGATAAAAAACTAATAAAAACATGATAAAACTCGAAAAAAAATATTTAAAACGAAAATAATATTTAGGAGATAAAAAACTAATAAAAACATGATAAAACTCGAAAAAAATATTTAAAATATTATTTAGGAGATATAAATTTGATAAAATTCGAAAATAATATTTAGGAGATAAAAATCTGCTAAAAGTTGAAAATTGTATTTAAAATTATAGTTAGGACTTAGGAGATATAAATTTGATAAAATTAAAAAAATATTATTTATAATAATATTTAGGAGATAAAAATTTGATAAAAATAAAAAATAATATTTAGGAGACAAAAATCTGATAAAAATAAATAATAATATTTAAAATAATATTTAGGGGATACAAATATGATAAAATTCAAAAATAATATTAAGGAGATAAAAATTTGATAAAAATTGAAAAAAAATTACAAATATTAATTAGGATTTCTTTTTTTTATATATAAGATTAATTGTGACATTAGTAATATTTTACCTAATTAATAAAACTCATAGTAAGACAAATTTTACACAAAACAGACAAAAAAAACTGTTGCCTCAACCCATACAAACTACAAATAAAATAAAATTATTAAAAAAAAAACCCTACTAATTGGATCTTGCTCATATACTCATGTTGACATTTAATTAACACCAGAATTAAAAATATTACAGTAGCTTTTGATATGTTTTCAAGTTGTCCAAATCATATATTAAGTCCCTTTAAATTGGCTTCTAACTAAATATTCTTACTCAACAAAGCCCCCAGCCAATTTTAAGGACTACCTTAAAAGCAGCTAACACTGATAATCTTCTATCTCGTTGTCCCATTCTTCACCCGTATATTCGATCGAATCCGACACCCTTTTTCTTCATGCAAAACGTTCATTTCCCGTTTTGTCACCTGCACCACTATTTCACCCCCCAAAATCAAATAGCCATTCGTGCACGAGTTTTCGATTTTATTATAAACAATTAAAGATTAAAAAAAAAAGAAAAAAAAAAAAGACCAACCTTTTGCGCTTGCTTTTCGGAGTAGACGAAGAAGGATTGCTATGCCAATTCCTTTTCCTTTGATTAATGAACCAATTGTTTATCTGTTTCAGTTGCAACCCTGTTTCTTGCACGAGCCTCGCCTTATCTTCCTCCTATTATATATAATTAAAAATATAATTTTAGAAATTAAAGACAACCTTTTTTTTCATATTGACCAAAGTATAACCGAGCGAAAACGCTTACGGTTGGATAAGGCCACTTCGAATGCGATTGCCACCAAGATTTCAAGACAGAAGTAGTATCTCCAGGTAGTTTCCCCGCTCGTCTTTTTCGTAATATCTCTTCTCTGATATCCACAATCTTCTCCTTATAACCCTAATTAAAGAACCCAATTCTTGATTAGATACGAAGCTGTAAAAATAGCATCTTTAATCGAAATTTATCCGGGTTTTTTTTTTTTTTTATGCACTGACCTGTTTAAGCTCGTGTTTGAGTTCTAGCCTGACTCGTTCCATCAAAGACCTCTCGGTTTCAGTGGGTACTAAGGGACCAAATCCCATGTTGTCTCCTCCGTCGAGACTTTCATCGAACAGGTTCGTTTCACTGTCTGCTTGGTCCTCGTCATCATCGGACATCGTTGCGCCTGTACCTTCACCCGGTGCTACACCTGTCAAGAATTGTCCGAAAAAATATTTAGACAAATGGGTCGACAAATTCTTGCTCGAATAATAAATAATAATATTTAACCTGTTAAGCTTTGTAACGATTGCTCGAGCTCCCAACAAGCCATGACTGCTTCCATTGCATGAACTCGGACGTGTTGTTGCAGTTGTTCTTTGAACGAGGACAGTAATAAAACATAATGCGTCTGCGTAAAGTTTAAACGACTAACATTTCAGACAAGAACTTCTAAAAACAACCAAAAAACGAGCCGTAAGTGGGGCTACTACATCAAGAAAGAGTTTCTTGAAAGCACTACAAAAAAAAAAAAAATTGGGAGTTCGAATTATTAGTGTACCGATAAACAACACAATTCCTAAATTTGATGGGATAAACAGATATACCGTCCCGTAACAGATTCGATTTGCCAACTATTTGTCTTGGTTTGATTTCGATTATGTTATTATCCTCTGTCCTAACTTATTCTCTCCTATCCTCATTCGATGAATTCCGATTAGTCGTTGATATTTGTATTCCCACTCTAAATCCAAACAGTGACCTCACTTAAGCGCATAAATCAGCAAAATTCAGATTTTTTACGAGAACCGCTATATTAATCGGACAAGTTGCAAGCAAGTTAATTGAAATTAGGGTCTATTAGATATAACCCCCTTAAACATTCAAATAATAGGGGTAGACCCAAATTTATATTTGCCATTTTGATAACAACCCAAATGATGCTGCTCAGGTAGTCGAAGGGATCGCTCCACTCGTTAACCTACAAAACAGTTGAAAACACTAGGTGACACGCCGGGGGTGGCCCGGCGATTGTCCTCCGACGCTCAAGTCAGAAAACTATCACAATATAAGCAAATAATATTAATTAATTGCCTAAATAGTGCTTACCTTGTTATGTGTATGATAACACATATTTATAGGTGTAGTTTGATGTGGTTTTCTTGTTAAAAACCAATGTGGGACAAGTTGAATGTAATTAAGAATGTTAATTGGATTTTTCCTCTAGATGGGCCAATTTGAGCATCTTGGGCCTAAATCCAATTATACACATCATCAAACTTTTTCTAATTACATAATTACCCTCAATCAAATCCCACAAAACCCGTTACTTTACCTTTTGAAATAAAATCAAATCCCTTCCTATTTTCCGTTAAATCACTATCATCCCAAACCCCACTATCGAATAAACTGCAAAAACTCCCAAAACAACTTCCCGGTGCGGCCGATTGAAAGGGGAAGACGTCTGCACTGCCGTGAAACGACGATTTTCGTGCACTCCGAGCAAGCTGCCGTAGGTACGTCGTCGCCACTCGCTGAATCGCTATCATCCATCGATTTGTTGATATGTTTTGGCTAAATCGACTATCACGTTTGTGTATTTGCAGATCTGTTATAATCGCATACCGCATTCGAGCACTAAATCAGTGATATTGCAACAATTGATGGGCAGGACATCCACCAGAAGTGATATCGTCGTTGGCCGCCGCCGTCGCCGTCGCCGTCACTGCTCCAATCTAGGGTTACTCGAATATAGGATTACTCAAATCTAGGGTTTTGATAATTCTTCGGCCCATAGTTGATTAACGAGATGCATAGTCGAATTACATCTGTATTAATATACTATCCCATATCATTTAGTAGACTATCCCACTAATATAATTTTACTATGGATCTCGTTAATCGACTATGGGCCGAAGAATCATCAAAACCCTAGATTTGAGAAGTGACGGCGGCGGATTTGTGTTTTAAAATTAATAGACTATCTCATATCTTTTAATAGACTATCCCATGTATCTAATTCGACTATGGGTTTAGTTAAATGACTATTGGAAAAAATAATAATATATATGGAAACTGAATAATATGTTTGTTTGAAATACTAATCAATCAGGGTAATTTTCCTTATTATATGAAAACGATTAGGGTAAATAATGATATATATGAAAAAATAATAATATATATGGAAACTGAATAATATGTTTGTTTGAAATACTAATCAATTAGGCTAATTTTCCTTATATCATGTATTAGACTATCTTATTCATCTAATTCAACTATGGATCTCGTTAATCGACTATGGATCCCGTATTATTCAACCACATAGTATATTAATAATTTCAATATAGTACATTGATCTGCTATGATAGTATATTACGATTATAGTAGTGATATGAATTGTGTTACAAACAATATACCACTGAAATGACAAGAACATTGAGAACAACACCAACGTAAAGTATTCCAACATAACCAATAAAATAGTACATTAATAATCTCATAATTTCAATCTAGGGTTTTGATAAAATACATAAAACACATCATAACACAATAAAATCAATATGTCGAGTTAAAAAACTCTAGTACATTAATAATCTCATAATAGTATAATAAAATGATAATGGTAGTATCATACGATATTCATAATAGTATACTACTGTATTACAACGGTTTAAAACTTAATCGAAGTTACCGAGCCATTACATCGTAAACACCTCTTTATAGCAACCAACCCACCAAACCTCAACAAAATACTTACGAAATTCGCCATCGAAAAAACCTAAAATCATGAAACAAAATAAAAAATGCAGAATACTAAAAAATGATTAAATAGACTGCAAATACATTTGAATGACAATACATTAATATCATCAAAAATAAACTTAAAATGCAAAATCCATACGCTAATTTAAAAAAGACTACGAACTATATTTTAATGTACTACCCAGCACACTTAAATCGGCTATTATAAACAAATAAACCAACTATCGATCGGGATCATAAACATGAACTCGACCACAGCGGACAATTATTCCGATTATTGCATAAACCAACTACGAAGCTCATATAAAACAACTCTGGTCCGATCTGCGTGAAGCATCCTCTTCTAACTCTGTCAATCCTCTTCCAAACAAACATCATCCGCCAAAAATAACGATGTATATATGACGACGTAATTTTGTTAAAAAACGTTCTACTTCATAGAATCAAGTATCAACACAACCCTTAAAATTTCTAACCACCGTAATCGACAATCCTAGACATTGAGCGAAAAATAAAAACGAATAACGCATTCATACCCGGTTAACAACGTCCAACAACGAAAGCTCAAATTCGATCCTATTTCAACGACGGTGCATAAATCTTCAAAGATGATAAAGAACCGCTGGAACGCTGAAGAGAACCTTCGAAAAATATTGTACACGATTTGATATAACGGCCAATGATCTCACGTAATTTTATTCCGTGATTTTAGGCAACGTATCAGCAAATCTCAAATCACGTAGTAAAGGAAATAAATGCCTTTTAAAAAATAAAATAGGGGTATTAAAGGAAAATTATATAATATATTTGCCAAGTTGGCAAAATTGGATCTATCTCAAAAAGGGGAAAAAAAATTGGATCCACCTCATTAGAAAATATGAACAAGGGGTTATCCCTAATAAACCCTTGAAATTAAACAAAACATCATTCAACACCAGAATTCGAGCACTAATTAATTACCATCATTAATTGATTTCATCTTGATATATGGAAATTAAATTCCAATATTTCTTGAACTACAGAGTAACAAATATTAATTCGAGATTAAAAAAATATTAGGTTTGGTGTAGTACCATGAAATGGTCGAGGTCTTTATCGTCGAGGGGGTGTTGACCTTGTCCGAGAACGGAGTACTTAGCCACCACCTTGTCACGGACTTGTTCCCTCAACAAAGAACCGTGCGGCCTTAGCTCCTTCTCGCCGCTCGCGATAGCTAAGTCAGCCTCTCCCGAATTGTGTTGCGAATACTTAAGTGATGGAAAACGAAGAAAGAAAGTAAGAAGACAAGAGAGTTGGTAGAAGAATACTTTATTGTTGGATTTCTTGAATATGTGTTGGATGATTACAAATGAGGTCCCTACCTCTATTTATACAAGACCACCTCATCAATGGACGGTGGAGATCGATATGATCTAACGGTTGGGAGTGAAACAATCCCTTAAATGTCTCTACCTACCACCACCTACCTCTACCTACCAAAAATGGCTCTACCTACCACTATACAATTGGGCCAACTTGGGCCTAACCCTACTTGGGCTAATTCTTGGATTCTTTAACATCCCCAACTCAAGGGAAATCGGCAAGGGGTTGGGTCAAAACTCGCGGGCCGTGACAACCTGCTGCGACTGCGCCAGCTGGGCGTCAATGTTGGAATTATTTCAACAATTATGTGGGCTCACATATGTGACGTAAATGTGTATGGCTATCTAAAAGAAAGTCCAAATTAATTATGATCTAATAAAGATTATTGGGTTGGACTTATGGGTATTAAACTATAATTATGGGCCTAATGTGTAGAGACAATTAGGGCTTAGTTGTGATTTATTGATGGGGCTGAATCACAATTATAATATAACTGGACTCTACAGTTATATAAAGGGTCGTGGTCCCCAAAGAAACGCAACTATTCCGTCTCTTCTAAAATCCATCGTTAGAGAGAAAAATATGATAAGCCATTGTTCTTCACTAAGGTATATTTAGGAGAAACATTAAGTGCTGCAATATGTTATGTTTTAAAAGGGGAAATTTAAAATATTTTAAGGATGTTGAGTTTGAGGGGATAAATTTAGATTATAGACATTGTCTTTAAAGATAAGTCAATTCGATTCCTAATACTGCTTTTGACAATGTACATGTCTTTATACTTGTCATTGTTTGAAAAGTAGATTTGGAGATTTGATAAGACAATGTTGAACAATTCCCAAATCAAGTCTTGATAATTGTTACTTAAAGAGCAAACTCAACAACCTTAAAATAATAAAGCATTAAAGATGAGTTGAAATTTAGAATGACAAGACATTAAGATCTTATCAAATTGCCATAAGATGTGAATTTGGTTACAAATAATTGAGACCAAATATAATTCAAATGGGCAATATTGGAAGATATATGGTACGTTTAGTCATTAAATATTTCACTCATATCGACTCTATTAAGAGATTTATGGACACAAGGAATATGTTTCTCAAATAGTAATAATTTTGGAACAATAAAGTGTAACCATAAAATTTTAAAGATTTGAAGGATATTGATTGCAAACTAAAGTAGTCCATTAATGAAATTAAAATTTCCGTTAATGATGTTACAATCCTAAGCTAATTATCTCATATGTAGTTTGAGATAAATAAAGTTAATGATTATACATGCTCAAGGATCAGTGGGAGATAATCTCACAACAAAGGAGACTTGTTTAGTCTCAATTCAATGCCCAATAAATATTTTAAATAAAAGAATGTACGCATTTGGTTAAGGTGTGCATAAAGATAGGCAGATATCTGAATAACCCTATGAAGTGGATCATTTAGCAAAGCAGCCAAATGGGTTATACAGTAATTATAGGGAATGTAAGTTATATACATATGCTCATTTATCAAAATCAGATATTTTGGGAGATCGGTGGTTTATTCATGATTTTGATTTTTATGATGCGTATAAAGTATAGATCCATTTTGGTTAATGTAAACCTAAGTGATTGAGCTATTTTGACATGGGTGTTCAACAAACACGTTAAGCTCTTTTCACGATGGTTGAGAATTTATGGTAATTTTTTGCATCTTATTTTAGAATATAGCTATAAACTTTTGTCACTAGGCTGCACATTTTGTTTTGTATTAAAGTTATATGATGACAATAATTAACAGCTATAATTTTGAACAACAACAAGAGCTTGTAAAGTTCTTAGTTGTGAAGGGTACAGAGTGAACAATACATAGAGCATTTTAAGATAAACTCCACAAATGCGGATCCGCTTACTAAAGGATTGACACACAAGGTATTTCATGAGCATTGCTCATGTAGGTGTTATATCATTTAAGGATATTATGGTTCAGTGGGAGTTTCTATGTATGTGTATATATGAATACATTTTGGTAGCTCTATGATATGTTTGGACACAAAGTTGTGTATTTAGTTTTCTGCAGAAACAAAGTATTTGGTTGCGCTTTGTACAATTATGTTAAGGTTTGGTCTCAATATAGTTTAAAGTAGGACCAGTTGGAAATAGGCATGTTAAGATCACATTATATGTAATTTCCATGCTACACACCATAATTTGATCTATGTCGTTTGGCTATATTGGTATACGTGATTACTGTTGGGTTTAGACACGATCAATGTGACGAAAGCCTCTTTAGTCCTTTATTATATGGTAAATGGACGAGATTGTAAGGAATGCCTTTTTATATGATAGCAATATTTGAGCTCATAAGGTGTACACATTTATAAGGTATATAGCATATGTGGCCCAAGTGGGAGATTGTTGGAATTATTTCAATAATTATGTGGGCTCACATATGTGACATAAATGTGTATGGCTATCTAAAAGAAAGTCCAAATTAATTGTGATCTAATAAAGATTATTGGGTTGGACTTATGGGTATTAAACTATAATTATGGGCCTAATGTGTAGAGACAATTAGGGCTTAGTTGTGATTTATTGATGGGGTTGAATCACAATTATAATATAACTGGACTCTACAGTTATATAAAGGGTCGTGGTCCCCAAAGAAACGCAACCATTCGGTCTCTTCTAAAATCCATCGTTAGAGAGAAAAATAAGGAACTGCGGATTCTTTGGAAGACCTATCCCAAATCCATCGTTAGAGAGTTCTTGAGTGAGTTTATATATTCGTGTTGATTGAGTGAGTAATATATTTTTATCTCCTCTCCACTACTCCTCCTCTCTATTTTAAGTTATTCCGCTGCGTGTTTTCACTCTATATTATTAAACCGATCCAACACAAAGCAGTTCATTTGACTACCTTTTATTGCTTTCATATCTTCATGTTTATCATGCAATTGTAGGTAGAGTACGAGCTTTCAAGAGGTGTTAGTGTGAGAAGCAAGCTGAACATGGAGGATGAGTATGTTCTGATTCTCAATTAGTTACTTTTTATATATCTATACTACTTATAAAAGTGGGAATAGTAGGGTGATTTCTTTCATTTTTTGGTTGTCCTAAAAATACCCTCCAAAACAACCAATAGCTTAAGGACACATCAAGGGTAAAAATAAACATCGACTTTTTTATCGAGGAAATATAATATTTAAATTTTAAATATATTACATCGACTTTTTAATTGATTAAATTTATAGCATCATTTTTCGATTATTTTTATCCAATAAAAAGAGATGTATTAAGGGTATTATTATATTTTAAATGATACTATAAATACAAATTATTATTATACAGACATGAATAAAAGTAACCGACTTTGTTTAGGAATTAATAAGAATTTGGACAGTCAGCAAATAAATATATAAAAAGGAGAATGATGCAACATTATTTCCTCTTGCTCCATTCGTTTATATTCAGTTGATATAATAATAATTATTAAACTATTGTATTTAGATCTCCGCTCGCTAATTGATAAATATCTTCATGCATGTTAAAGTAGAACATATAATTTCATCTTCTATAATCATCTAATGTAAGTTTGGACAAATGTATCTCATTCAAAAAGTTATTTTACATCATCGATATGCACTATCACTTTCTACTAGACTTTTCTAAATTATATACTGCATTTGGTCGAATGGATTAAATTTAGTTGAAGATTATAAATAGAACGTTGGGATGATAATAAATTTCATACTGTAAGTTGGATTCGACTTTTAATTTCTATTTTGCTACCATTGATATTACTGGTTTCTGATGTTGCTGGGCACATGAATTTTGAATTCCATAGTCTATTTTAAAATAAAAGACTTGGATATAATAAATTGCATTATGCAAGTTGAATTTGACTTTTAATTTCTATGTTGCTACTATCTACAGTACTTGTTTAATCTCTTTAGGTTATTTTATTGGCATCAACTTCCCTATAATTTTTTTTAGTTTTATAAAAGTGAGAATATCGAGAGGGGGTTCTTCTATTTTTTATGGACAAAATACCCTTTGGAATTAAGTTTGTAAAATAATTTGGTATATACAAACCAATTAGCAAATATAAATTAGTTAGCTAGCATGAACATGAATATATATAGTAACCGACAGGATGGTGTTTTGTTTGATTCAAGGGTACAAAAAGAACACCTTTCACTTAGAGAGGATTTCATAAAACTACCATTTAAGTGGCTACCTAAGAGCGTATATAGGGGAAGAAGAAGGTCCTATAGGACTAATTGAAATTTCATGTAAATAGGGACATAAAAAAATATTGCGTAAACAAATTAAAAATCTTCACGTGACTACCATTCAAGAAAGTCTTATAGGATTGAGTGAAATTCTTACATTGAGTCAATAATTGAAGGCTCAGTTCAATTACTACTTGCATTTAATCATACTTTCATAATCTTTTTTTTTGGGTAATTATTTTTGAAGTAGACTCATCTAATTATTTATTCATAAAATTAATTTTCTATTAGTTAAAGAAAAACTTGAAAAAAATATTTACAGTCCATGTAGTGAAGGAATTTCAATAAAGACTAATAAGTAATACCATCTCAATTGTAAATGTATGTCTAATATAAGTTCATTTTGTTATTGTTGTAATATACGCGTATATGCATTTGAAGTGTATTCATAACGATTTTTGCACAGAGAGGGTATAATCGATTTTCTCTCTAATTGTTTCTAATTTAGTCTTCAGATAAATCACCATGTTAAATAAAAACAAAATATAAATATAAATAATTGATCGCATAAAATTATTTTCACTAAATAATGCAAATCGATAAAATAAATGACAATGGTAGAATTTGCAAATAGGAGTGTCAACAAAAGTTGTTTACTTCGAAGAGGAAGAATAATAAATATTACAATAATATATAACTTTATGTTACGAAGAGAAATCACTTATGCAAATTCAAGAAAAAATATGAAGATATGTTTTATTTATTTTTCTTTGGAACTATGTGCCAACTCAAGATCAAGCAAAATAATGTAACACCAAAATTTACATTCAAAAAATAAATTTGAAATTGTACAATTTTTAATTATATATATATATAGTGTTGTGGACTAAGCTTCAGTATTTATATTTTTATTAAAAACACGAACTACAGTACAACTTTTACATGTTCCAGTTTTAGGTGGAGAAGGTTTGCTTTATTTCAGTGATTAAATCTAAGAAGTATACACTTATAGTTTCTCGGGCATTAAGATTTCTGAAGGTGGGAATGATATGGGCCACAATATGGCTTCCTATTAAATACTAAATTTACTCCCACCACAATATCCTGCGTTTAATAATTAATCTCTTACTAAGTTTTTCATGCCTTTTCATTTTGAGTTAATGTTTGTGTAGACATGTAAATTTAATATAATTTATATTATATTAAATTGAATCCCAAGATTATAATTTATCTTGAAAAATAAGTCATGGAGATAATTATCAATTAATTATTGACCAATAGGATTGTTTCTTCTCTTCCAAGTTATAAGAGATAAATATTAATTTAAAGAGAGCCAATCAAATCGCGCCACGTCATCAAGAAGACTTCATGTAGGACTCTTATTCTACCACTATAAATACGGACCATCCCTACACAATTCAAGACACAACTCAAGAAGAAGAAAAACCGTAGGAGAAAATTCTCTCAACAATATTCAAGTCGTTCTTCATCAATCAAGTCGTTCTTCATCAAATTCAAGGCGTTCTTCATCAAATCGAGGGCGTTCTTCAACAAATCAAGATCGAAGAAAGATTGAAGGGTCAAATTCATCAAGAACTTCAAGATCTTCAAGTCAAAACCCGTCAAAGTTCAGCGTTTCGATCCGAGATTCAAGCCGCAAGACCCTCGGAAGACGTTATTCAAATCCAAATCAAATCCGGAGAAGACCAAGTCAACGACCCGTCTCCGAAATTCAAAGTCAAACACATATCGTTCTAGAGAGAAGAATCAGAGGATTAAATTAGAGTTTGTAACCCGCAATATTTTATTTTAATTCAATAAATTATTTTTGTGCAAGTTTTTCTTGTTTGTCTAAATCGCAGATAAGAATTTGTTGTTACAAATTTTGGCACACCCGGTGGGGACATCTCTACCTCTCATCTCATCTCTCTCTCGAAGATCCTCGAAGTGTTGCAGTGACTGCTCTTACGTTCACAATGAAGATTGCTACTTCGGATTCATCAAGTGTGGGCTTAGGTACAAGGAGTATGGCTAAGAAGCTGCAAGCATCCTCCGAGACTAACTCGACGCCTCAAACCATTCAGAAAGGCTTACCACCTCTTGTCAACACAAGCGCAGACGTGGAAGGTTCAAAACGAGAGATTTCACAGCCCACGCCTCGTTCAACATCAAGCTACTCAGAGGTGGCATCCGTCATGACAACAAACGCTACAACCATGGAGGAGCAAATTGCAAGTTTGACAAAGGCCATTGAGGGACTCACAAAGCATGTTCAACAACGAGATTCTCAAATTGCCGAGTTGATCAACAAGATGGACAAAGCCGATGCTAGTCAAGCTATGGAGAATCAGATAGAGGTTCAAGACGAAGTCGAGACATCCACAAAGCAACAACCAGTTGAAAACGAGAAGGCTCCAGCTCAAGAACTTCAAGTTTCTCCAGAAGGGATGATTCATGTAGATCAAGTGATAACACTGATCAGTGGAACCATCAAAGACAAGTTGGAAGGAAGCTCGAAGTCTCCATCAACCTATGTCAAGCCATACACGCAAAGGATTGATGATCTAAGGATGCCAATGGGCTATATACCTCCAAAGTTTCAACAATTTGACGGCAAAGGCAACCCCAAGCAACATGTGGCACACTTCGTCGAGACTTGCAATGATGCCGGGACGTACGGAGATCACCTCGTTAAGCAATTCGTTTGATCGCTCAAAGACAACGCGTTTGATTGGTACATTGATTTGGGGGCAAACTCCATCGACAGTTGGAAGCACTTAGAGGAAGAATTTCTCAACCGCTTTTACAGCACTCGAAGAACAGTCAGCATGATTGAGCTCACCAATTCCCACCAATGGAAGACGGAACCTGTCATCGACTACATCAAACGTTGGAGAAATTTGAGTCTCAATTGCAAGGATCGACTGTCTGAGACATCAGCTATTGAACTGTGCATCCAAGGAATGCAATGGGGACTCCGATATATCCTTCAAGTAATTCAACCTAAAAATTTTGAAGAGTTGGCCACTCGAGCACATGATATGGAGTTGAGCATACTTGCAAATCAAATAGAAGAATCACCATTCCAAAAGCCGTACCAGCTCAAAGAAGTGCATCTTGAAGAAGAACAAGAAAATCCTGAGGATGGGGGCAAGTCTTTTGAAGAAGCAACACCCTATGCAATATGACAAGTCAAATCAAATGAAGCACTCCTTGACACGAGTTTAAAAGGTCTACAAGTCCAAATCAAATGAAACACTCCTTGACACGAGTTTAAAAAGTCTACAAATTCAAATCAAATCAAGCACTCCTTGACACGAGTTTAAAAGGTCTACAAGTCAAAATCAAATAAAGTACTCCTTGACACGAGTTTAAAAGGTCTATATGTCCAAATTAAATGAAGTACTCCTTGACACGAGTTTAAAAGGTCTACATGTCCATATCATATGAAGCACTCCTTGACACGAGTTTAAAAGGTCTATATATCCAAATCAAGTCAAGGCTCCTTGATACGAGCATAAACTATCTACATATCCAAGTCAAATCAAGGCTCCTTGATACGAGCATAAACTATCTACATATCCAAATCAAGTCAAGACTCCTTGATACGAGCATAAACTATCTACATATCCAAATCAAGTCAAGGCTCCTCGATACGAGCATAAACTATCTATATGTCCAAATCAAGTCAAGCCTCCTTGATACGAGTATAAACTATCTATAAATTCAAGTCAAATGCTCCTTCAGTACGAGCTTAAACTGCAAATGTTTCTCCATGTCCACATGAGTATAAACTGTGCACGACATCCCTCAAAAGGATATATTTTGAACTAAGTTATGACTTGATCCCTTTATAGGGTACGTAGGAAACATAGAATCTCTCTAAGTCCAGTCACAATTTCAAAAGATGTATGTGCTTTGCTAGATCAAGCTACAATTGAAGTTAAGCAATTATCGAGACTCATTCACTCCAAGACGCATTGTCCGTGAACAAGTCTCGAGGGGGCATTTGTAGACATGTAAATTTAATATAATTTATATTATATTAAATTGAATCCCAAGATTATAATTTATCTTGAAAAATAAGTCATGGAGATAATTATCAATTAATTATTGACCAATAGGATTGTTTCTTCTCTTCCAAGTTATAAGAGATAAATATTAATTTAAAGAGAGCCAATCAAATCGCGCCACGTCATCAAGAAGACTTCATGTAGGACTCTTATTCTACCACTATAAATAGGGACCCTCCCTACACAATTCAAGACACAACTCAAGAAGAAGAAAAACCGTAGGAGAAAATTCTCTCAACAATATTCAAGTCGTTCTTCATCAATCAAGTCGTTCTTCATCAAATTCAAGGCGTTCTTCATCAAATCGAGGGCGTTCTTCAACAAATCAAGATCGAAGAAAGATTGAAGGGTCAAATTCATCAAGAACTTCAAGATCTTCAAGTCAAAACCCGTCAAAGTTCAGCGTTTCGATCCGAGATTCAAGCCGCAAGACCCTCGGAAGACGTTATTCAAATCCAAATCAAATCCGGAGAAGACCAAGTCAACGACCCGTCTCCGAAATTCAAAGTCAAACACATATCGTTCTAGAGAGAAGAATCAGAGGATTAAATTAGAGTTTGTAACCCGCAATATTTTATTTTAATTCAATAAATTATTTTTGTGCAAGTTTTTCTTGTTTGTCTAAATCGCAGATAAGAATTTGTTGTTACAAATTTTGGCACACCCGGTGGGGACATCTCTACCTCTCATCTCATCTCTCTCTCGAAGATCCTCGAAGTGTTGCAGTGACTGCTCTTACGTTCACAATGAAGATTGCTACTTCGGATTCATCAAGTGTGGGCTTAGGTACAAGGAGTATGGCTAAGAAGCTGCAAGCATCCTCCGAGACTAACTCGACGCCTCAAACCATTCAGAAAGGCTTACCACCTCTTGTCAACACAAGCGCAGACGTGGAAGGTTCAAAACGAGAGATTTCACAGCCCACGCCTCGTTCAACATCAAGCTACTCAGAGGTGGCATCCGTCATGACAACAAACGCTACAACCATGGAGGAGCAAATTGCAAGTTTGACAAAGGCCATTGAGGGACTCACAAAGCATGTTCAACAACGAGATTCTCAAATTGCCGAGTTGATCAACAAGATGGACAAAGCCGATGCTAGTCAAGCTATGGAGAATCAGATAGAGGTTCAAGACGAAGTCGAGACATCCACAAAGCAACAACCAGTTGAAAACGAGAAGGCTCCAGCTCAAGAACTTCAAGTTTCTCCAGAAGGGATGATTCATGTAGATCAAGTGATGACACTGATCAGTGGAACCATCAAAGACAAGTTGGAAGGAAGCTCGAAGTCTCCATCAACCTATGTCAAGCCATACACGCAAAGGATTGATGATCTAAGGATGCCAATGGGCTATATACCTCCAAAGTTTCAACAATTTGACGGCAAAGGCAACCCCAAGCAACATGTGGCACACTTCGTCGAGACTTGCAATGATGCCGGGACGTACGGAGATCACCTCGTTAAGCAATTCGTCCGATCGCTCAAAGACAACGCGTTTGATTGGTACATTGATTTGGGGGCAAACTCCATCGACAGTTGGAAGCACTTAGAGGAAGAATTTCTCAACCGCTTTTACAGCACTCGAAGAACAGTCAGCATGATTGAGCTCACCAATTCCCACCAATGGAAGACGGAACCTGTCATCGACTACATCAAACGTTGGAGAAATTTGAGTCTCAATTGCAAGGATCGACTGTCTGAGACATCAGCTATTGAACTGTGCATCCAAGGAATGCAATGGGGACTCCGATATATCCTTCAAGTAATTCAACCTAAAAATTTTGAAGAGTTGGCCACTCGAGCACATGATATGGAGTTGAGCATACTTGCAAATCAAATAGAAGAATCACCATTCCAAAAGCCGTACCAGCTCAAAGAAGTGCATCTTGAAGAAGAACAAGAAAATCCTGAGGATGGGGGCAAGTCTTTTGAAGAAGCAACACCCTATGCAATATGACAAGTCAAATCAAATGAAGCACTCCTTGACACGAGTTTAAAAGGTCTACAAGTCCAAATCAAATGAAACACTCCTTGACACGAGTTTAAAAAGTCTACAAATTCAAATCAAATCAAGCACTCCTTGACACGAGTTTAAAAGGTCTACAAGTCAAAATCAAATAAAGTACTCCTTGACACGAGTTTAAAAGGTCTATATGTCCAAATTAAATGAAGTACTCCTTGACACGAGTTTAAAAGGTCTACATGTCCATATCATATGAAGCACTCCTTGACACGAGTTTAAAAGGTCTATATATCCAAATCAAGTCAAGGCTCCTTGATACGAGCATAAACTATCTACATATCCAAGTCAAATCAAGGCTCCTTGATACGAGCATAAACTATCTACATATCCAAATCAAGTCAAGACTCCTTGATACGAGCATAAACTATCTACATATCCAAATCAAGTCAAGGCTCCTCGATACGAGCATAAACTATCTATATGTCCAAATCAAGTCAAGCCTCCTTGATACGAGCATAAACTATCTATAAATTCAAGTCAAATGCTCCTTCAGTACGAGCTTAAACTGCAAATGTTTCTCCATGTCCACATGAGTATAAACTGTGCACGACATCCCTCAAAAGGATATATTTTGAACTAAGTTATGACTTGATCCCTTTATAGGGTACGTAGGAAACATAGAATCTCTCTAAGTCCAGTCACAATTTCAAAAGATGTATGTGCTTTGCTAGATCAAGCTACAATTGAAGTTAAGCAATTATCGAGACTCATTCACTCCAAGACGCATTGTCCGTGAACAAGTCTCGAGGGGGCATTTGTAGACATGTAAATTTAATATAATTTATATTATATTAAATTGAATCCCAAGATTATAATTTATCTTGAAAAATAAGTCATGGAGATAATTATCAATTAATTATTGACCAATAGGATTGTTTCTTCTCTTCCAAGTTATAAGAGATAAATATTAATTTAAAGAGAGCCAATCAAATCGCGCCACGTCATCAAGAAGACTTCATGTAGGACTCTTATTCTACCACTATAAATAGGGACCCTCCCTACACAATTCAAGACACAACTCAAGAAGAAGAAAAACCGTAGGAGAAAATTCTCTCAACAATATTCAAGTCGTTCTTCATCAATCAAGTCGTTCTTCATCAAATTCAAGGCGTTCTTCATCAAATCGAGGGCGTTCTTCAACAAATCAAGATCGAAGAAAGATTGAAGGGTCAAATTCATCAAGAACTTCAAGATCTTCAAGTCAAAACCCGTCAAAGTTCAGCGTTTCGATCCGAGATTCAAGCCGCAAGACCCTCGGAAGACGTTATTCAAATCCAAATCAAATCCGGAGAAGACCAAGTCAACGACCCGTCTCCGAAATTCAAAGTCAAACACATATCGTTCTCGAGAGAAGAATCAGAGGATTAAATTAGAGTTTGTAACCCGCAATATTTTATTTTAATTCAATAAATTATTTTTGTGCAAGTTTTTCTTGTTTGTCTAAATCGCAGATAAGAATTTGTTGTTACAAATTTTGGCACACCCGGTGGGGACATCTCTACCTCTCATCTCATCTCTCTCTCGAAGATCCTCGAAGTGTTGCAGTGACTGCTCTTACGTTCACAATGAAGATTGCTACTTCGGATTCATCAAGTGTGGGCTTAGGTACAAGGAGTATGGCTAAGAAGCTGCAAGCATCCTCCGAGACTAACTCGACGCCTCAAACCATTCAGAAAGGCTTACCACCTCTTGTCAACACAAGCGCAGACGTGGAAGGTTCAAAACGAGAGATTTCACAGCCCACGCCTCGTTCAACATCAAGCTACTCAGAGGTGGCATCCGTCATGACAACAAACGCTACAACCATGGAGGAGCAAATTGCAAGTTTGACAAAGGCCATTGAGGGACTCACAAAGCATGTTAAACAACGAGATTCTCAAATTGCCGAGTTGATCAACAAGATGGACAAAGCCGATGCTAGTCAAGCTATGGAGAATCAGATAGAGGTTCAAGACGAAGTCGAGACATCCACAAAGCAACAACCAGTTGAAAACGAGAAGGCTCCAGCTCAAGAACTTCAAGTTTCTCCAGAAGGGATGATTCATGTAGATCAAGTGATGACACTGATCAGTGGAACCATCAAAGACAAGTTGGAAGGAAGCTCGAAGTCTCCATCAACCTATGTCAAGCCATACACGCAAAGGATTGATGATCTAAGGATGCCAATGGGCTATATACCTCCAAAGTTTCAACAATTTGACGGCAAAGGCAACCCCAAGCAACATGTGGCACACTTCGTCGAGACTTGCAATGATGCCGGGACGTACGGAGATCACCTCGTTAAGCAATTCGTTTGATCGCTCAAAGACAACGCGTTTGATTGGTACATTGATTTGGGGGCAAACTCCATCGACAGTTGGAAGCACTTAGAGGAAGAATTTCTCAACCGCTTTTACAGCACTCGAAGAACAGTCAGCATGATTGAGCTCACCAATTCCCACCAATGGAAGACGGAACCTGTCATCGACTACATCAAACGTTGGAGAAATTTGAGTCTCAATTGCAAGGATCGACTGTCTGAGACATCAGCTATTGAACTGTGCATCCAAGGAATGCAATGGGGACTCCGATATATCCTTCAAGTAATTCAACCTAAAAATTTTGAAGAGTTGGCCACTCGAGCACATGATATGGAGTTGAGCATACTTGCAAATCAAATAGAAGAATCACCATTCCAAAAGCCGTACCAGCTCAAAGAAGTGCATCTTGAAGAAGAACAAGAAAATCCTGAGGATGGGGGCAAGTCTTTTGAAGAAGCAACACCCTATGCAATATGACAAGTCAAATCAAATGAAGCACTCCTTGACACGAGTTTAAAAGGTCTACAAGTCCAAATCAAATGAAACACTCCTTGACACGAGTTTAAAAAGTCTACAAATTCAAATCAAATCAAGCACTCCTTGACACGAGTTTAAAAGGTCTACAAGTCAAAATCAAATAAAGTACTCCTTGACACGAGTTTAAAAGGTCTATATGTCCAAATTAAATGAAGTACTCCTTGACACGAGTTTAAAAGGTCTACATGTCCATATCATATGAAGCACTCCTTGACACGAGTTTAAAAGGTCTATATATCCAAATCAAGTCAAGGCTCCTTGATACGAGCATAAACTATCTACATATCCAAGTCAAATTAAGGCTCCTTGATACGAGCATAAACTATCTACATATCCAAATCAAGTCAAGACTCCTTGATACGAGCATAAACTATCTACATATCCAAATCAAGTCAAGGCTCCTCGATACGAGCATAAACTATCTATATGTCCAAATCAAGTCAAGCCTCCTTGATACGAGCATAAACTATCTATAAATTCAAGTCAAATGCTCCTTCAGTACGAGCTTAAACTGCAAATGTTTCTCCATGTCCACATGAGTATAAACTGTGCACGACATCCCTCAAAAGGATATATTTTGAACTAAGTTATGACTTGATCCCTTTATAGGGTACGTAGGAAACATAGAATCTCTCTAAGTCCAGTCACAATTTCAAAAGATGTATGTGCTTTGCTAGATCAAGCTACAATTGAAGTTAAGCAATTATCGAGACTCATTCACTCCAAGACGCATTGTCCGTGAACAAGTCTCGAGGGGGCATTTGTAGACATGTAAATTTAATATAATTTATATTATATTAAATTGAATCCCAAGATTATAATTTATCTTGAAAAATAAGTCATGGAGATAATTATCAATTAATTATTGACCAATAGGATTGTTTCTTCTCTTCCAAGTTATAAGAGATAAATATTAATTTAAAGAGAGCCAATCAAATCGCGCCACGTCATCAAGAAGACTTCATGTAGGACTCTTATTCTACCACTATAAATAGGGACCCTCCCTACACAATTCAAGACACAACTCAAGAAGAAGAAAAACCGTAGGAGAAAATTCTCTCAACAATATTCAAGTCGTTCTTCATCAATCAAGTCGTTCTTCATCAAATTCAAGGCGTTCTTCATCAAATCGAGGGCGTTCTTCAACAAATCAAGATCGAAGAAAGATTGAAGGGTCAAATTCATCAAGAACTTCAAGATCTTCAAGTCAAAACCCGTCAAAGTTCAGCGTTTCGATCCGAGATTCAAGCCGCAAGACCCTCGGAAGACGTTATTCAAATCCAAATCAAATCCGGAGAAGACCAAGTCAACGACCCGTCTCCGAAATTCAAAGTCAAACACATATCGTTCTAGAGAGAAGAATCAGAGGATTAAATTAGAGTTTGTAACCCGCAATATTTTATTTTAATTCAATAAATTATTTTTGTGCAAGTTTTTCTTGTTTGTCTAAATCGCAGATAAGAATTTGTTGTTACAAATTTTGGCACACCCGGTGGGGACATCTCTACCTCTCATCTCATCTCTCTCTCGAAGATCCTCGAAGTGTTGCAGTGACTGCTCTTACGTTCACAATGAAGATTGCTACTTCGGATTCATCAAGTGTGGGCTTAGGTACAAGGAGTATGGCTAAGAAGCTGCAAGCATCCTCCGAGACTAACTCGACGCCTCAAACCATTCAGAAAGGCTTACCACCTCTTGTCAACACAAGCGCAGACGTGGAAGGTTCAAAACGAGAGATTTCACAGCCCACGCCTCGTTCAACATCAAGCTACTCAGAGGTGGCATCCGTCATGACAACAAACGCTACAACCATGGAGGAGCAAATTGCAAGTTTGACAAAGGCCATTGAGGGACTCACAAAGCATGTTCAACAACGAGATTCTCAAATTGCCGAGTTGATCAACAAGATGGACAAAGCCGATGCTAGTCAAGCTATGGAGAATCAGATAGAGGTTCAAGACGAAGTCGAGACATCCACAAAGCAACAACCAGTTGAAAACGAGAAGGCTCCAGCTCAAGAACTTCAAGTTTCTCCAGAAGGGATGATTCATGTAGATCAAGTGATGA